>NC_056511.1:11007582-11019686 GCF_014905685.2 Nematolebias whitei | reverse complement strand
TGTGTGTGTGTATAAGGTGCTGTTTTTGTATGACAACCCAGTGACAAGGAGATTTAAGTTGTTCATTAAGATTGTATAACCACATATTGGACTTCTATTTTAATTTAATTTTTAATTTAAGAAACTGTCAAGTATATCTATCAATGCACTACTACTCATACGCTTTTCACTTGTCGCTCGTGAACAGGTTGAGTGGAGATTTGTGAAAATGTACAAATTTGCACTGTTTGAGTGTTGTCGTTGTTTTACAGAGAGTAAATGTCATGAATAAATTTGACATTAAACATAATCCAAGTTGAAATGTTACATCATTTTCAGCCCCCTTTTTGACACCTGCATTTGATAACAGGCCAAATTGACAAAGACCATGCAGAATAATGTAGTATTTTAATTCCACAGCAGAGAAAGATATGAAAAAAAAATGATATTGCTATCAGTTATCGGCCAAACAAGTTTTATCATATCAGATATCGAGCAAAAATCCAATATAGTGCATCTCTAACATTATTATTTGATTGTTTTGGATGCCATTTAAACTTATTTAATATATATTTTCTGTTTGTGACTTCTTGCACTTCTGATAAACAGTCCAAAGTCTGCCAGTTTTGTTGATTTTATGTTATAATCACTGGCATATACAGCAGTGTACATTTGCTTCAGGTAGATTATGGTGATTATACGTGAAGTTACTTTCTAGTAAGTAGATTATGAGAATACGATGCATGAATTTTTATTTTCCATTGTTATTCAGGTGCTGTGATGAAGTTACAACCTGTCGTGGGGGTTCCCTGTCCAGCAAATGTTGGTAGAAGGCATCAGCTCCCTGAGACCCTGCAAAGATCAAGCAGGTATAGAAAATGGATGAATGTATATATATATATATATATATATATATATATATATATATATATATATACTCGTCATTTGTCCATATAAGAGATTAAATCAGGTGCATGCTGCCGTGATCCATGGATCTGTGGTAGTTTTCTTCTTTTTGTTATTATAGCTTCAGTTTGTTTTGTCATGGTGTTCCTTGTGTTTCCTTTTGTATGCTTTCTTGTTGACTTCCTGTTTCTCCTGTCATTCACCTTTGCATTTCCTCAGTCACTCATGTTCTTTTCCTCATTACTCACCTATTGTACATTTGCTAATCTTCCAGTCCAGATACTCCCAGTCCCACTTGTTTGTTCTGCACCTGTTCCCCGTGTGCTCCTAGTTGGTTTAATCTCTTCTTTTTTTTTTTTTGTCACAATCCTGTCAACTATTTATTTTTATTATTAAAGTTTTCTAGCTCTTGTGTTCCAGTCTGCATTCTTGGGAAACATATTCCTGGCATGATGCTACATGTTGCTTTGAGAGGCAACAGCACATCTAAGCACATTTTTTAAATAAGATAATCATGAAACTTAGACTTTGTTTAAAAATAAAGTAAAGCTATGGCTTTCTTTCTAATAAGTGCATGCATATTCTTCAGTAAATGTTTTAAGATTTTTTATTCGAACCAAATAAACAAAAAGCATGTAGCTTCAGACACAGGAAATCACATCACTTTAAACACACTTGGGAAAAATGTTTATGAAAGTAATTATTGGCTATATATCTACAACAAATTAACATTATTCAACATGGCTGCTACAGTCAACTGACCTAAAAACACAAAAAAATGGATACAAACTTAAAATTAGGTGTACTTTAATACTTTAGTGTACTTTACTATAATTAGGCAGCAGACAGTCACCCCCAATATATATTCTGAACACTAACATATCATTGCTCCTTTTTTTGCCATAGCCTATTTAGAGTAGAGTCTGTCTGCCTGTTAGCGCAATATCTCACAAACTACACATTTTATTGAATTCTTCACTAAGTATACTTTTTGGAGCCAGTCCAATTGAACTTGATCTTCACAGTCCGCTGTCTTTAAAAACACAAAGGTGTCCATAATTCAGTCAGATATACTGTTTTAAACTTTGTTGTGGTAGTAGCTGAGTGTCATTTTCAACACTTACTCTGAGCTTAACATGATATAACATTCTGTCATTTCCTAAATATTAGTTGCTAGATACAATCCAAGCTGAATGTGGCAATGCTAATAGAAATTAAGTTAGCCTTTAGGTTAAGTGCTCAATGTTGAAACTATAAGATATCGTCATGAACACGTTTGGTGACGTCATCACGGCTGTACCTCCGTTGGCCACAGTTCTGCAATCAGCCGACGTCACCATAAATAGCGAAGCTAGCCAGTTGTTTTGGGGAGAAGAAGAAAAGAGCAGCGAGCGGAAGAAACGCCGGATTTGGATCGCTATTCGTTTTATAAGTATAGTATAGGTTTTCCAATTTTTAAAACACCTTGTTATCGATGTCCACACCGGCGAGACGACGGCTAATGAGAGATTTTAAAAGGTATGGAAGCGGTTTGAAAGCCTCCTGTACGTTTTTTTTTTTATGTGTAGCCGATGAAGCTAGCAGTGTTAGCTTAGCATTAGCTGTTGGTACAAACAGTACAGTCTCAGGTCTGGGCTAGCCATACTACAAGCTAGATTAATGAGTTGTATTTAAATTGAAAAATATCCGTGCCTTTATTTGGCCAAAAAGCACATTAGAAAGCTTTGAGAGTTTTGTCGGTATGAGGCATTTTCGCTGTATGCGGTATATTTTAGATGTGTCAAGGGAATAGCCTGTTCAGTTTTGGTTTTTGTTTTGCCTTGAGTTTGTTTTTTTTCTGACAGTTCAGTCAGTCATTGTGTAAAACAAATGTTTATTACGTGTATTCGGCATGTTTCAATTGTCTTATTTTTAAAAGTGAAAATGAAATTTTCAAATTCTTATTGCAGGTTTTGTTTTATTTGCTACCTTGTGTTGTTTATTTTCCTCAGAGTAACAATTAATTATCCTTTTAGTGAACGATCGTGTCAGGCTGTGAGGACAAGCAATATGTTTCACCTAACAAGGCCCTGATTGTAGAAGCTGCCATCTCCAATCTGTTACCTTGCTCCATATGGTGTCCTACACTTTACATTTGACACACACACTCACTGGCATTCTACTAAGAAAAGCCATTGAAGTAAGGAGGATAAGGTGTCACTGTAACTCAAATGGTGAACTTGGTGTCCTCATCAAGACCGCTTCATTTAACAGCTAACATTTCATATGGACTTATTTGGATAAAATGCATTCTTAAAGGTATTCACTTGGGACAGCTGCACTATGCGCCTACTACATAGTTTTGTACAAAATATCTCTTTAAAGCACATAAGTGCTTCTTGTACTCATTACTTTCAGTTTTTACCCTTTTTTTTTCGTTGCTTGTGAAAGCTACTTTGGTGCAAACATAAAAGGAATAATAAAAATGGGTGGAATGTGTGCAGCAGTAAAGTTTTTTTTGTATTTTAAGCTCATTCTAGTGTGGCTATGACGACTGATTTGTTTAGTTAAAATGGTAGTCAAGTCGGATTTATTTTATTTAGCACATGATGGTTGTCAGCTTTCTCAACAGTCTATTGCTCTTGTAAATTGTTGTATAATGATCGAAAACACAGTCTTGGAGTTCATGTTCTAGTTAGATTCTGTTTTTGTTCAAAAGTTTATAAAAAAAATATACCTATGCAAGGTGAGCATAAATAACCAATGATATGTTTAAATGCTTAACATTAAGGTCCAGAGTTTTAGGCTAAGATCATCTTAATTCTATGACGTAACTGGTACATAATTGTTGAAATGTAGGTCCCTCCATTTATTTATTTTCTTGACTTTTTCTTTCTGGGTAAGGTGCCTGTCTCCAGCAGTCATTTTGCAAGGGACGGGGTACCCCCTGGACGGGTGATACGTCCATTAAAGAGCCACTTGGAGACAAACTTCTATTCCCATTCACACCTAGATACAATTTAAAGTTACTACCAGTACTGTGCATGTTTTTGGTCTGAGAGGAAATCAGAGTATCTGTAGAAAATCCATGCATGTATGGAGAAAACATGCAAACTCTCCTTAAGCCCAGGTAGTGTGGCAATCATGCAACCGTCTCACTATAAGGTGACAACTTTTACCACTGTACAATCATGCCGCCTGTCATTTAATCAAACCTTGAAAATAAGATTTTTGATCTTGTGTGATATTATGAGATGTGTGCTGTTATTGACGCTCCTCCAATACTACATCAAATTTGAGCTCTTATCAGTAAATCTGACTGAGATGGACATTTTTGTGTTTTGTTCATGTTGGCTAGTTGTGGATGCCACCGTAAATTTGATTGACTTTAAAATTTAAGTTTCTAGATTTACATCTATAATTCAGTTTATTTATATAGTGCCAAGTCGCAACAGAAGTCATCTGAACAATGGGTATTTCTTTGAAAATACTTCAGGTGGTTCATGATATTCTGTTAACAGACAAATTAACTTGTGTACACTCGCAGACAAAACAGTATCAACCTCATTTGCCTTTCATCAGCGGGCGCTAAACATGGATTAGCACAATTAGTGATTTGCTGCAAATCTCCAAGATTCCCATTATTATATCTCATATTTCCCCATATTTTTTTAGTCTGTTTTCAGAAACTCAGATTCCAGTGAAATGAAATAAACATCAGTCATCCCAGTTCAATGGATTGAGCTGTGCACTCTTCAATCTGTGGAGCTCAGGCAGATTACTGTAAAGGGGGTTAATTGCAGTGGGTTTGTCTGCAGCCAGGGACTTGGACATGGATCTGCTTCTGTAGTAGCCATGAGACTGCAGACCTAATGGTGTCTGCTGATTTCTTCACTTGCCCTACATGCATCAGTGATCAATTCTTTAACCAAACTTTTTGTAATGTAATTGCAACAAGAGCCAGTCATAATTTATACTGTAGATTTGCTTGTTTGTGTTGCTTCAATTTGTCTGCAGCCTATTTTAGAGTGAAATTAGTTATGCTAGAAGCCAAGTGTTCAAAACAAATTTATAATGTTGACTTTACACCTAGTTTTGATTTGTTCACGCCTTTGTTGCTAGGCAGTCGTGCTCTGGCATTTTGCACTGCGTACGGTAATTCAGAGATCATTTGACAACACTGAGAAGTTTCATGGTGAAACTTCATCTTAGGCCAAAAAGATATTAATTACATTCTAATAAAATTGGGTCATCAGCTCAGCCATAAACAGACAAAAAGAAGAATGTCACTTTTTAAAAACTCTTTGGTTATTTACCATGTTAAGAAACAAGTGGGACATGTGGCGGTTCCTGTTTGGGTTCAGAGTGTTTTTATCACTCTGTGCCAAAATGCAAACAAACTTTTAATATCTACAGCTGAGTCTGTTTTCGTTTTCTACATCGACTGTTTAACTTTTGGAGTCGACATGATACTAGGTGACTACTACAGCTAAATGAAAACCCACACAAAACTGTCTAACTCAGTCATTTTTACAGATGTAGATTACAGTTTGGTGTGGTAGTAGCTGAAAGTCATTCGCAATCTATTCTTTGAACATGATGACTTAGAGTATCGTATCATTATTTTCAAGGTTTACAATAAGAACATTAACCCTCAAATCAAACTGTATCTCTTGCTTTGCTGTAAGAGAAACATTCTTGTGTACAAATTATTAGCTTTCAGAGTGACGAGACAAAACAAATATGCATTAATTTAAGTTGAGAGAACTGCTGATCTACATTTCTAAGAATGAAATCCATTGAATTCATTTCAAGCTCCACATAAAGCTGCTTTCACAGAGGCCTGTTAGTGCAGGCAGAGAGGGAAACTGTAACGTCTGACATTTTCTAACTGCAGCTGTGAGGTTTGAATATCAAATGATGTAATTACTTTTTGTTCCGAAGGGATGGGGAAAAAAGCCAGACTGAATATTTGATTGGCATTCACAGTTTCAAGAGTATCATGCATCATTCTGTAAAAACTCTGTCAAGATGGGAGTTTTTTAATTTATTTTAATTTTTCTGTTTTTATTTTAAATTGCTAAAACAAAGGGACCCAGATCACCTTTGCCTGCCTGGCTTTTCAGTATGAGGCAGACATCTTGCGCACAGTCTTTCCTGCTTGACTTAAATAAGATAACATCATAATGACATTGACATAAGCAGCAGCAGAGGCCCAGAAACTTGCATAATAAAGTATCTAGATTTTTATGTAATACTTAGTCCATTCCGAATATGTTCACACATTAAAATTCCACTCAAGTCTTTTATAGAAAACGGTGTACTCCAGCCTAGTCTTAAAAAATAAATAAAAAATCTTAAATAAGCTTTTATATTAATAAGAGCTTGGCTTTGATGCCCACTGCCCGTACAGTCGGAACAGCAGAGCCTCTGGTGAACGGAGCTTGTCAGCAGGACCGCAGTGTGTAGCTGATCTTGTAATCCTGGCTTTCTGTTCAGTGTCATGTTGCTACACTAGTTTGTGTTTCGACTGATTGTTATTCTGTAGTCAAGGTGTTAATTAAACTTGTGCTCATTCATTTGTCTTTTCTTGTTCGTGCTTTATTTTTTTTGCTTTTGTTTTTGGTAAGACTTTTGTAGTCAAATTGCTTCTCCTTACTTGGCTTTTTTTTTTTTTTTGCCATCAAAACATTCAGGAGATGGGTGCCATGTCTTTTTTTTATTTATTTTTGTAAGTTTTATACTTGCAAATATTTAACTTTTATTTATTAAATATTTTTCCCATAGAAATGCAATGAGATATATTCAATTCCTTCAAAAACATTTTTCAATTTCATATTTGCTTCAGCACATTTGCTCTATGTTGTCTTCTAGTTCTAATTTTAGTTTAGTGTTTTACCTACTGTCCTGTCACGTTGAGCTGTTGGCTAGACTTTAGCAGGAAGTTTCATCTTCCTCAGCACTCATTTAACGTTCATTCTGCATTTTTGCAGAAAATGCAATTTCTTTATCGTTTTTTATTTATTTTTTTTTTTAGAAAAAAATGCTGCTTTTCCTGGTATCCATATCACATTTGGTTTATTTAATGTGCATTTCTTTTTCATTCCTTAGGCTTCAAGAGGATCCTCCCACCGGTGTGAGTGGAGCACCGTCCGAGAACAACATCATGCTTTGGAACGCTGTTATTTTTGGGTGAGTCATGATCCATATCAAACTCTGCCCTGCTGGCTCTGATGCAGTGCTACTGCAGCCTACTCGGTGTTCCTGCGTTCCAGTTCCACTTGTCCACCTGTTTCCTTCTAAAAAAAATAAATAAATGTAGGATCGCAGCCCTGATTGTTCTGTAAAGTAATCAGAAGAAAGCAGGGAGCGTCACAGCAGGTGTTTGATAGAGAACAGACTGGGCTTAATCAGTGGGCAACAAAGAGTGCCCAAAAAAGTGTCAAAACCAAATAAAGTGATTATCGCCCTCCTACAACTGATTATCTTATGGAGCAAACCCGGTTCAAGATGGCTGCCATAGCCAATTGACCTTTTTATAAAACACAGAATTGGCTAAAATGTAGTCCATTTTTACAGATAAAATCTGTAATAAAATCTGTGCTACAATCTGGTGTGTTGCCATTCATAACTCGTACTCTGTGCTATTTATTGCACAATATTATTAGAGCAGAATGTTATTTTCAAGCTTGGATCTAATCGACTACGGCTCCGTCATTTCTCAATATAAGATCATCCTAGTTTAAAAATGTGTCATGAAATGTGTCGAGCGATACATTAGCCATTAGCTGTAATGTTTGTTGGTGCATGGTGTTATGTGCAGCTAAAAGAAAAAAATGATTTGTGTAAAAATGACAAGGAATGTTGTAAAAGTGGAAAAACACGAGTATCAAAGTCGAGGCATGGAGTCAAAGTGTGAATTAAAAAAATGTATTAAAAACATCTGATTCCCAAAATCCTATAAAGATGTAATGAAGATAAATGAGAAACTTAAGAGCAGTCTGTGTCAAAACAGGCTTGCTAATGGTAGATTACCTACAGTAATTAAAAAAAAAAAAAGATCAGCCAGAAATAAAGTCTGTGAAAGCAGCTGTTTGATTTGCTCCCAGCAAACGATGCACGTAATAAAGTCTGGAGCTGAGTAAATAAAGATGGTGTGTGGAGCTTATATTTTCCAACACACAACTTGTGATGGTCACATTTTAATGAAAGTCGAGGTCATTGTGAGGATTAACAGAAAACTTTCTTTTTTAATCTAGTAATAACTTTTTGTTCCCGTTTTCTGCAGGCCTGTTGGGACACCGTTTGAAGACGGTAAGTTAGAAATGCATTCCCTACATATTAACTGATTCATAAAAATGTATTTGTACTTTTCTTATACACAGAATATTAATAAATGAAGATTGAGGTTTATAAAGGTGCACCCTTCGTGGATAGTTTTAGGCAGTGTGCATGTTTTCAAACCAAGTAACCTAAAAATGAAGAATTGGCAGAGGGGGAAAAGGAAATGCAAAACCAGTATTTAATAATGCTGGTTTTGTTTTCTCTAGTGCGAAAGGTAAAGTTTGTATTTACAATATGCAGTTGCAGTGCTGTGTACTAATTTTCTGCATAAATACTTTATTATTGGAAATCTATGTTTTTGTTTTCTTTAGATGATGTCTTTGGGTTTTTCTGGTCCAAAATGTTAGTTAAAATAAAATTATTAAATGGATGTTTTTTTTTTTTAAAAAACACGTCTTCCTGTTGGTGTTGCAGATAAAGCAGGTGTTTGACATTTTTTCACCACAGAACATTCAATAAAATGTAAATATGTTTCCTATTGTGTTCTATTGATGAATTTCTCAGACCTACCATCGGCATTTTTTATCACTCAACGCCGAAGAGTTTTTGTGTGTCTGTTGCCAAAGTATCTTATGAACCACTGGACACGTTTTACCAAAGTTTTCAGAAAGTCATAATGCACATCTTCAACTACTGTAGTTTAACTTCGACTTAATTCAATCTCGAAAAACACAAATAACTAACTTGGTCAGTTTTACAGATATTGAGCTAAAATTTGTTGTAGTTGCAGCTGAGACTGATATCCCTTATGTGCTCAAAGTACATAAACGGATTGCACAAAGCATTTCTTTAAAAATGTTCAATTTGCAGTTAGCTCTGTCTGTTAGCAAAATAGCTCATGAACCACTGATTGAATTTTAATGAAACTGGATGTAGATGGATGTAGTCAGTTCAGGTCACAATGGTCACCACAGCTAATACCTTTTGCCAACACATGATGGGCTATACAGGTGTATCTAAAAACATTTGAATATCATGAAAAGGTTAAAAATGTGTCATTTCAGAAAGTGAAACTCGTATTACCAGTACATAGATTCATTGCACAGAGTGAAATATTTCAAGCCTTCATTTCTTGTAATTTTGAGTATGACTTACAAATAATTAAAAAAAAAATCAGTGTCATATTGTGAAGAGGTTCAGGATTATAAACTCATGATGTAACACCCTGATCAGCTGATTAACTCCAGACCTGTGCTACAAATGTCTCATTCCTCAAGTCGAGTTACTATTGAATCCGAGACGTCAGAAGTGTCTTACCTGCTGAGAAGAACAGGACTGTTGCTCAGTGGTCCAATGTCCTCTTTTCAGATGAAAGTAAATTCTGCATGTCATTTGGAAATGGAGGTCCCAGAGTCTGGAGGAAGAGTGGAGAGGTCCAGAATCCACGTTGCTTGAAGTCCAGTGTGAAGTTTCCACAGTCTGATGATTTGGGGTCATGTCCTCTGCTGGTGCTGGTCCACTGTGTTCGTCCACGGTTTGTCCACAGTCAACGCAGCATCTACCAGGATATTTTAGAGACTTAATACTTCCTTCTGCTGACGAGCGTTATGGAGATGCTGATTTCATTTTCCAGCAGGACTTGGCTCCTGCCCACACTGACAAAGGTGTCAAAAGCTGGCTGTGGAATATTCTAATTTCCTGAATTTTGTTTTTTCATTGAAGCCATAATCATCAAAATTACAAGAAATCTTCCAACATTTTTCAGTCGGGTCATCTAGACAGTTTCTTTTGGACTGTCAACAAGGCAGAGGGCCGGCAATGGAGGAGGGGGCGTACCAAAGAGACCATCTTATCACAAGCAGAACTGGTTTGTTCCACTTTGGAGTAAGCTGTTGGAGGAAGAATCCGTTTTGTTGTGTGTTTTCTTGACTGATGAAGCCTTCTGGATCGAAGGCGAAACGTTTCGGCACAAAAAAAAAGAAACTGTCTAGATGACCTGACTGAAAAATATTGGATTATATACCTGGATTATTGAGCATGGACTTTGTTGTTTACAAGAAATCTTCTTTCAGCTTTTCCTTCTTCAGGGGTCTCCACAGCTTGTCATCCTCCTCCATCTCACTCTGTCCTCTGCATCCTCTGTCCTCACTCCATCTACCTCCATGTCCTCTGACTACATCCATACATCTCTTTATCTTTTTCCTGGCAACATCCTTCTACCAATATACCCACTGTCCCTCCTCTGGACATGTCCAAACCATCTCAGTCTGGCCTCTCTAACTTTATCTCCCAGTTATTCAACCCGTGCTGTCAAAAGTACAAGAAATAAAGGCTTAAAATATTTCACTCTTTGTAATGAATCAGTTTAATGAGTTTCACTTTCTGAAACGACTTGACAAAGAAAATTGAACTTTTTCATAATATTCTAATTTTGAGATGCACCTGTATAAGTCTAGTTTTTAAAATGTATTTGGTCTAAAATCAGAGGTGGCAGTAGCCAAAAGTCATGCACAACACATACTCTTAAAGACATTTTGCTATATTACATGAGATAATGCATCACCTTGTATTCAAAGAATTCCAGGATGTAGGTTTTTTTTTTCATTTTTAAATCTAGCTGTGCAGCAGATTGTGTTGTATGTAAATGATATGGAGGGGTTTCTGTCTCTATACAAGACCAAAATCATGCAGGTAGTACTTGTAAAATGTAATCTTAAATGCTTTGTGAAATGTTTGAATTATTTTTTTATAACGACCTATGCACGCTCATTTTATTTAATGACAAATTCACGTTTGCCTGTGCACAGTTGTAGTCCTGAAACTGCAGACTTTAGTGGAGTAATGCATGTGTACTTCATTGTTGGGTAGATATTTGTTGGATTTGTTTGCTTAGTTGCAATCTTGCAAATAACGCACAAGACACATTTTTGGGGGCTTGTAGTTGTCAGGTGAGCTGACCTGGTTCTTTTTTCTCGTAGTCTTCTCCCTCCTGTGTTCCTGTCTAAACTTGCAGAATCAACATATCTGCGTCTGAGGGACTAGCTTATTTTAATGACTGATGTATATGAAACCAGAACACTTACTTTCACTATATTTTGCCACCTCCAGTCTTTTGCATCTCTATTATTCTTAATTTTGTTCTATGTCCTTCATTAATGTTCTTTGTAACTTTGGTCTACATCCCACACCCACCCACCCACCCTGACCCCCATCTACAGGAACATTTAAGCTGCTGATAGAGTTTTCAGAGGAGTACCCAAACAAGCCCCCAACAGTTCGCTTTGTTTCCCGAATGTTTCATCCAAATGGTAAGCGTCATCTCACACATTCTGTATTTAGATGCATCATCCACATTCTGTTTCAAACCCTCTTTGTTTTTAAATATTTAAAATCTGGGTTTCACTTCATATAAAATGTTTCAGATGTCCTGCAGTGCTTGTTTTATAGTTTTGTTCCTCCACTCTCTCAAGGCTTCAGACTCTTTCCTCACATTCATCTCCTCCTAGTCTTTAATTCATTCAACCTTTTTATTTAGACAGTAATCCAATATCATTTAGCATATTTAAGCTGGATTTGTGATATTTTTATTTTTAAATTTCACAATGGGTAGTTCGTGGTGACGGCAACGCAAGTGTGCAGTAAATGTGTATGCTTTAAACTGTAATTTACCATTATTAACAGAATTTGCATTTGTAGCCTCTTTCCATTTTTAATTAAACGTGGAGTACTTGTCCATAAACAATGTAACTGGTGCAAAAATAAATGCTATTTTTTTTTTCTCTTCCACCAGTTTATGCTGATGGCAGTATATGTTTAGACATCCTTCAGAATCGCTGGAGCCCAACTTATGATGTCTCATCCATACTCACTTCTATCCAGGTTTGTTACTTTGACTGCCTTGAATGGTGAACGGCATGCACAAGCACATCTCCAAAGTGCCTAACTGGCCGGGGGGG
>NC_056511.1:11006023-11007482 GCF_014905685.2 Nematolebias whitei | reverse complement strand
GGGGGGGGGTTATTTTGACACCTGCATATCTTAAAATAAAATGGGGATGAGGCAATGATGATTGGCAATTACTGTATTTTTCGCTATACACGTCGTACCGCCGTATTTCTAATAAAGTTGGGAAAAAACACAAGTTGCTTCACCGTATACGTCTCATCTATTATGCATCACCGCTGACACGTCGCGTTTGTTATGAGTCACTGCTGATGCCCACCCGGAAACGTGGGCCGGTGTTGTGCCAAAAATCGATTGGCTGCCAAATGGTGGGAGTGTGCACAGGAGGGCATCAACAAGAATTTCAGATTAATACTTTAAAAACAATTGTTTGCTTGACATTATAGCAAAGGTGTCTCAGATTAACGTTTCCTTAATTTTATTTACAAACCGGATTCCAAAAAAGTTGGAACACTAAACAAATTGTGAATAAAAACTGAATGCAATGATGTGGAGATGGCAAATGTCAATATTTTATTTGTAATATAACATAGATGACAGATCAAAAGTTTAATCTGAGTAAATGTAACATTTTAAAGGAAAAATATGTTGATTCAAAATTTCAGTGTCAACAAATCCCAAAAAAGTTGGGACAAGTAGCAATAAGTGGCTGGAAAAAGGAAATTGAGCATGTAACGAACAGCTGGAAGACCAATTAACACTAATTAGGTCAATTGACAACATGTTTGGGTATATAAAGAGCTTCTCAGAGTGTCAGTGTCTCTCAGAAGCCAAGATGGTAAGAGGATCACCAATTCCAACATTGTTGCGCAGAAAGATAGTGCAGCAATACCAGAATGGTGTTACCCAGCGTAAAATAGCAAAGACTTTTGAGTTATCATCATCAACCGTGCGTAACATCATCAAAAGATTCAGAGAATCTGGAACAATCTCTGTGCGTAAAGGTCAAGGCCGTAAAACTCTACTGGATGCTCGTGATCTCCGGGCCCTTAAACGTCACTGCACCTCAAACAGGAATGCCACTGTCAAGGAAATAACAGAATGGGCTCAGGAATACTTCCAGAAAGCATTGTCAGTGAACACAATCCACCGTGCCATCTGCCGTTGCCAGCTGAAACTCTACAGTGCAAAGAGGAAGCCATTTCTAAGCAAGCTCCATAAGCTCAGACGTTTGCACTGGGCCAGGGGTCATTTAAAATGGAGTGTGGCAAAATGAAAGACTGTTCTGTGGTCAGACGAGTCACGATTTGAAGTTCTTTATGGAACACTGGGACGCCATGTCATCCGGACCAGAGAGGACAAGGATAGCCCAAGTTGTTATCAACGCTCCGTTCAGAAGCCTGCATCACTGATGGTATGGGGTTGCATGAGCGCTTGTGGCATGGGCAGCTTGCATGTCTGGAAAGGCACCATTAATGCAGAGAACTATGTTCAGGTTCTAGAACAACATATGCTCCCATCTAGACATCATCTCTTTCAGGGAAGACCCTGCATTTTTCAACAC
>NC_056511.1:10999455-11005923 GCF_014905685.2 Nematolebias whitei | reverse complement strand
GAACACTGGGACGCCATGTCATCCGGACCAGAGAGGACAAGGATGGCCCAAGTTGTTATCAACGCTCCGTTCAGAAGCCTGCATCACTGATGGTATGGGGTTGCATGAGCACTTGTGGCATGGGCAGCTTGCATGTCTGGAAAGGCACCATTAATGCAGAGAACTGTGTTCAGGTTCTAGAACAACATATGCTCCCATCTAGATGTCATCTCTTTCAGGGAAGACCCTGCATTTTTCAACACGATGATGCCAGACCACATTCTGCAGCAATCACAACATCATGGCTACGTAGGAGAAGGGTTCGGGTACTGAAATGGCCAGCCTGCAGTCCAGATCTTTCACCTATAGAGAACATTTGGCGCATCATAAAGAGGAAGGTGCGACAAAGAAGGCCCCAGACGATTGAACAGTTGGCGACCTGTATTAGACATGAATGGGAGATCATTCCTATTTCTAAACTTGAGAAACTGGTCTCTGTCCCCAGACGTCTGTTGAGTGTTGTAAGAAGAAGGGGGGATGCCACACAGTGGTAAAAATAGACTTGTCCCAACTTTTTTGGGATTTGTTGACGCCATGAAATTTGGAAACAGATTTTTCCCTTTAAATGATCCATTCTCTCAGATTAAACTTTTGATCTGTGATTTGTGTTCTATTCTGAATAAAATATTAGATTATATTCCAACTTTTTTGGAATCCGGTTTGTATTTATTTAATTAACCTTTTATTTAACCAGGCAAATCTCACTGAGATCACAGATCTAAGGCAGACTAACATGCATGTTTTTGGTCTGTGGGAGGAAACCGGAGTACCCGGAGAAAACCCACGCAAGCAAGAGAAGAACATGCAAACTCCACACAGAAAGACCCCAGGTTCAACCGGGTATTGAACCCAGGACCTTCTTGCTGTGAGGCAACAGTGCTAAACACTGAGCTGTCGTGCTGCTACAATAATAATAAATGCACTTTAATGGTAAAAACAGATTAATTTCGTCTGGGTGCTGGTGTTCCTCCCCGCTCCACCGCCAGAGTGATAAGGCTCCGGTCACGAGCTCTGGAGCATTTGTCCGCCTGCACCTAGCTGCTTCCCGGGGTTGCAGATCCTCTGCCGCCGTGTGGCTGTTCCTTCTGCCAGGTTTAATCACCCTGGCAGACTGCGCGGACCCAACCCATTGACAAATTTTCGTTCTGCTGCTAGATTACCGTTTCAGTCTGCATATTTTTATTGCCTGCAGTTTGTAAACTGCAAAATAGGATTTTCTGTTTGGGGGCATTTTACTTGTGTTAAGTTTTTGTGTGTGTGTGCTGGAGAGGGTAGTGGGGTAGAGGAACAACATGAAAGCCTAGAGGGCCTTCTAGCAGCTGCAACCGGTAATGTTTATTGGTTCAAGTCTATGAATGAACATTTCAACGACAAAAATTGAGTTATAAATATGGGGAAAAAACGTATTGGTCGCTTCAGTGTATAAGTTGCAGGACTTGAAATTTATGCAAAAAGTTGCGACTAGGCCTGTCACGATAACAAATTTTGCTTGACGATTGTCTCAGAAATTATTGCGATAAACGATATTGTTTTGAAATTTGACAATTTATAATTATTGTCAAATTTAAGAAGAAATGTTGGTTAATTTGTTTTGTGTGTAGTACCTTTTTTTTTTGACCACCGGATGGCAGTATAAGACTGAACTGAAGGATGGATAGTGAGGGAGCTAGCAGCGTGTCTCTTTAAGAAAAATGGGAGGGAGGCCCCTTGACGTGACATGGGCTGTCTCTCTTGCCTTTTTTTTTTTGGTTCTCAAAATGGCAGATGCTCAGTGTGGTTTGAGCTATTTAGCATAGCATTTTTCACACAAAGCTTTTAATAAAAAAAAAAAACAGTAAACAACTTCACAGCTTCTTTTTGCAGAGAAAAGCAACTTTTTAGACAAAGGCACAGGTTTCAACTGTGAATTTTGGAGCTTGTACAAGGCGGAGGCTTTTTCACCGAGGTTGGCCTGTTAGCTTAGCTCGTAGCTTAGCTTCTCAGCTCAGCTGCTTTTAACAATCCAAAAACGTGATTTTAGATGGATAAAAAAGATTTTAAAGAGAATGAGAAATGGAGGGGTCAGCGAAGAGCACCGGAGCTGAGCTTTTTGCCATCCAGTGTCTTCAATAGAAAGAGAGACATGAAGAAACGATAAAGCCGATAAATGAAAACGAGGTCGATAAGTTTAATTTATCATGCGATTGTTTATTGCAACAGGCCTAGTTGCGACTTATACTGCGAAAAATACAGTATTTAGAAAACTGGTTCAGTTTCATTCTTCAGTGTACTCCAGCAGATTTAATCATAAATATGGGGGCTAGAGGTAGACAACAAAATAATGTGCTGTGAATTTAACAACTGGCTGTGTGTAACATGGCCACACAGCTCGCTGCTCACACTCAGAATTCTGTTTGACTGTAACAATTTCCCAGTTTCATTAGGCAGCAGTTAAAGCCCATTGAGATTCTACCTTTAGTTGAAATCACATTAAACACAAGCTGATGCCACGTAAACTGGATATTTATGCTGATTTTATTCTAGAAAATTTGTGCTTGCACGGACGTATCAAGAATCCATCCTCTGGACATCTACCCCGTCTACTAGCTGTCAGTCAGTCGAATGAAATCCTTGTTTTGTTTCTTTTTGCAGTCGTTGCTGGACGAGCCGAACCCCAACAGCCCAGCGAACAGTCAGGCTGCACAGCTCTATCAGGAAAACAAGAGGGAGTATGAAAAAAGAGTGACGGCCATTGTGGAGCAGAGCTGGGTGGACAGCTGAGCTTCTCTCCCTCCATCTCTTACTATTCTCTTCATCACCCCTCTTCTATTCAAGCTTTGTTTTTACCTCGTAAAGATGAAAACAGCAACTATATCAAAACTCAAGTGCCACCCTAAAAAGTTAAAAGAAAAACCAAACATGAATGGACATTAACTTGCTTGCCAATGCATTTTAGGAAATTTGGGGGGTATTCAAGCTTTTTTTTTTGTGTTCTTTTTAATTGACTTTTTTATTGCATGGTGTGAGATAAGTTATTTCTAACAAAATTTGTAATATATCTTTGTTTGACTGAATTGTTAATGCTTGAGTTTTACAGACTTTCAGTTTCTGTTTTTTAATTTCCTGGTGTGTGCACAATTTGGTTGGTTTGGAAAGGTTTAAAACCCATTTGTTACATTTTAAAAAGGTGTGGAAAAGCCTTTCCGAGCTCAAAGCATTATTCTTGCAGTCAACCAGATATAAAGCTGATGAGGAACAATCCCTGGTCTGTTCCAGCAGATCTGTTTATTTTAAGACGCTGTAGGTTTGGACTCGTTCGTCTGACGGCAGCAGCATGGATGAATCATGCATGCCATGGTTGAGCTTTTATTAGGAGATAATGTTAGAAATGGTTATAAGGAAGTGAAGGATTGAACTGGGGATCCCCATGTTTTGTCGTTTCATTTTAAAATGGTATCAAATATAGCACAGGCTCGTGTGGAATAATTTTCATGATGGTTCAAGGAGAGAGCTTGACAAGTTTAGGAACTATGTTAATCCATGATTTGCCCCCCCCCCCCCCCTTTTTTTTTTTAAACAATTGCTGAATCTATATTTATTAAACTGAGAAAGCAGGTTAAAAGGTGGATTTGGAAATTAGCAGAGCTGTTCATTCTTGCACTTGCATGCTTTTCTAACTTCCCGCACCACACTATTCTGAGGCCTGTGACGTTTCCACCTGAACGTGTCCATGCTTTGGTTTTCTTTAAACTTGGCTGACATTTTATAAACTAGCAAATGAGCTAAACAGTGACTGGAAAAGGAAGCTGGAACATCACTCACTTTGCATCAAGATTGTGTTTTCCTGAAGGCATAATTGCATCTTGGCCAGCGTTTTCTTATTTTATTTGTGATGTTCAATAAAGTTCCACTTGAGAATAACTTCATGACCTAACTCTACCCAACTCCTGCTTAATAATCAGTCATCATGAGGCAAAATGTTTTCCTAAAGCTCATATTGTGGCTTGTGACTTCTTTCATCTAGTAACCAGAAGGGATGTTATCAAATTTTGAGAATCAAATGTATACTTAAAATAATATGCTGTATAAACATAAATAAACACATTTTTCAGACTTTGACAAGTGTTTTGCTCATGGCGTTTTTTTTTTTTTTTTTAGTTTTACAATTTTGCATTCAAGCTTCACTAAAAGCATCGACAAATCTTTAAAAAAAAAAACATTTATTCGTTTCAACTGAACAAAAAAAGACTAGGTCTTATGATTCATCATCGATATATTTAAAAACCTGGCCTAAAATCAATGACTACACTTTAAAATCTGTTTTAAAATGAACATATTCAAAGAAAGGTATGAAAATGTTTCCACTTTAAAAAATCCATAACATAAAAAAAACTGTGGTCTGAGATGACTCGAACGTTCCAAGTCCCATCCGAACGGTCTCATCTGGTCATCGACCCTGTGATTGAACAGAGCAACTTGTTAATGACAACGTTTTCTCTGTCAGGTCATTGTCTCACTGTGTCTCCAAAGACGTACCTGCTGCTTCTTCATAATTTCTTCTCTCGTCTTAAAAATTGGCGCGTCCTTCACTACAATGCCCTCGGCCATTTCCTTCACTTTTTCCAGGAGCTCAGAGCTGTACCTAGAGCCAGCAGAGACGAGTTTAATATCAATTTATTCACTCGATTGATCATCAGTTTACAAACCTTCTCTGACAACACTTTATTTACACGAGTTAAGGGAACAGGAAGAAGAAAATCTTGTATAGATCTGCCCCCTTACAAATCAATCATGTAGGAAATGAATAAACTAGTTGGAGACTTTTGCAAATTTGATGTTTAAAAATATTTTTGCAGGTTGCATAGTGGATCAGTTGGTAAAAATGTTGCCTCTCAGTGAGAAGGTCACCAGAACAAATTCTGGTCGGGGGCCATTGTGGGTGGTTTGCATGTTCTCTCTGTGCATGCGTGGATGTTCTCCGTGTACTCCTTGTTTCCTCCCACAGACCAAAAACATGCACTTTGGGCTGATTGGTAACTGTAAATTGTCCCTAGGTGTGAGTGAGAGAGTGAATGGTTGTTTGTCTCTGTCCCTGTGATGGACTGGAGACCTGTACCGCCTCTCGCACAGTGATGGCTGGACATGGGCACCAATGACCCCTGTGACCCGAAAAGTAAGCGGGTAAAGATAGTGGATGAAAAAGGCTTTGCTTATTGCACTGGATCCCAAAGTTGGGGTTGGGATTCCACTTTGGGTTGCATAACACTGTAGTTTTGTATCTTAAGATCCATGGAAATTAAAGCAACTTTACACTTGAATAATAGCAAAATGTTATTTAATCCAAAAATGTGGACATCTTTGTACAAATGATGGTACTTTTCAACTTATCTGGTTACTTTATCTTTTTTTTTATTTATTACAAAATCAAACCCTATTTATTTTGAAGTGGGGTTTTTTTCCACATAAACTACCTTTATATTTTTATTCCATAAACAGATTAACAAAACAGCTTTACATATTTTTTAATGAATTAGAACGACTATATTGTATTTTAAAAAAGTCACAAAATATGAAACTATTAAAATAATAGCTCATTAATACTCTGAATTTAAACACATCCTAGTGAGAACTTGGGTCGTATTGATCTAATTCTAGTTCTGACATCACGGCCGTGTGTAAACAATGTTTAAAGAGGACTGATGCCAAATAAAACTCAATCATACGATTTAGGGTGGAATGGGTGTTAATGATTGAAACTATTTGTTTTTACTCTACCAGGGTTCTTTTTTTGTTCTGTCCATTAAATCATAAACTTTAGAAGCTTTGGATTAAAACCCTCTGATGAACCCCATCAGTAACGTGTGTTTACGTACTGACAGCCCATGAAGACGTTGTTGGCCCACACCATGGACAGAGACACCAGGTGGTCCAGCTGCTCCAGCTCATAGTCGTTTATGTTGCGGAGGAGAAACTCTCTTCTGGCCTTCCAGTGTTCCTCGCTCTCCCAGTAACCCCGGAACGTCTCCACCTGCTCGGCTAAAGCTCTGTTTTGTTGAATAAAATCGTTCACGTCGATCGAAGACATTTCTGAGCGAGTTAAAACGATGCGCCAATAACTTCCGGTTTCGTCATCACCACGCGTCGAGGAGAAGTTTATTTGCAGCAGCGACACCAAGTGGAGGTTTGAAGCCCTTACAGAAACTATGCTTAAAATACGGGCTATATTTCAGAACCAATTTTTTTTTTATGATGTACTTTCAAGGAACCCTAAATATCTTTAAAAAAAAAAAAACCTGACTTGTCCATAAAAAAGAAAAAAAGGACAAAAAAGGTGATTCGTTATATTTCTGCATGAAAAAAAATAATAATTTGGAAAATAAACAGGCACCAAAGACAAGACTTGTAACTTTTAACGTGATTATTAAAAATGTTTACTCCTTAAATGTTTAG
>NC_056511.1:10990602-10999355 GCF_014905685.2 Nematolebias whitei | reverse complement strand
ATTTCTTAATTTTTGTCCTCATTTCTGTTTACTTAAACCCAATTCAACAAATGTGTTCTTTCTGCTTTCCTCTGCTAACTTAAGCTTGTTCTTCCATCTCAGCTACATTTCAGCATTTTTTTTAGCCAATTTCAGCTGTTTTTCAGCAAGTTCTTCAGCAATAAGCATTCAAATTGCATTTTCGCTGGAAATGTAATTTCACTAGTTTCTTCTGATCTCTGCCTTTTCTTTTTCCTACAAAAACCAGTCTGCGGTGCTTTAATCTCCCCGTTTGATACTGGAAAGCTATCGGATCTAAACCACGATGGTAAAACTTATTTTTTACATTTTTCTCTCTGTATGACGCCCTCTCTGCAAAATGTATTTCACGTGTTTGGCAAACATTCTTGCTGTAATTTGACTGTCTTGAATTATAGAGGGGAGACACGAGCCACCCCCCGCTTGTTTGTTTGTTCAAGAATGGGAGTAAAAATGCCAAAAACTAAAAAGA
The DNA here is from genome assembly GCF_014905685.2 of Nematolebias whitei. Taxonomy (NCBI): domain Eukaryota; kingdom Metazoa; phylum Chordata; class Actinopteri; order Cyprinodontiformes; family Rivulidae; genus Nematolebias; species Nematolebias whitei. Next base: position 10,998,865 of record NC_056511.1, on the reverse strand, counting down.
ATGAGGGATGAGAGAAAAGGAAAAGGACAAGTGAAATTTGACAAAAAGACAGGCTTTGAAAAAAAAATATATATATATATATCAGAAAAAATATTTTTAAAGACCTAATATACAAAAAGAACTGAATCTATGGTAGCTTGTTAGCCTTTGTTAAAATCAGGAGTTTTGAGTTCTGCAAAGGACATCAAAAAACGAGTTGTCATTTTTTGGCATGAAACATAAAATATTCATTTTTTTTAACTGATCTCCTAAAAAACAAACATTTATGTTATTTTATTGGTAAATTTTGTTTAAATTTTGAGCCTTTGCATAATCTGCAATCCTTTATGTTAATTAACTCGTAGGGTAACACCTAATTAAAGTATTAAACTCGTTTAAATTGTTCACACTGCATAATTGCTTATAAACTTTAGAGAAAGGCAGATCGAACTCGTTTTCTGACTGCAAAAATAACCTTCAAGAAGACTTCTTAATGAGACATACCTGCACAGTTATGATCATCGAAAGACAACTACTGTATCTTTTCCAATTTCTCACCAAAGAAAATCTGATTCAGAATTTTGCAAATGAACATTTTCCCAAGCCTATTGTTTTTTTTGTTTGTTAGTTTTACAAAGAATTTCAATTTAAATCATTTAATCATTTGGTCACATTTGGTAAAGAGTGCTGAATGAAATAGAAAATTCAAACAGAATTTAAAAAATGACATTAAAATGACTGAATGTGTTGACATGCTTGTGTAGCAGGGAACATGTCAAAGTTGGAGAGAAGGGGGAACAAAACACCTCAAATAATAAATAAAAGATTTTAGTAGCAGACGACAGAGAGGCATCGAATGTGAAAAAACATCAGCCAAAGACGAACAAAAATCTAGAAACTGGAATCCTTGAAGAGGAAAATATGGGCAAAAATCTTCCAAACAAAATTAAAAAACTAATAAAATAAATTCACTGGCTACAAACTTGCTAGATAAAACATTTGCTTAAGGTTATTTTCATTTAACGTTAATTTAAATTATGAAGGTAAAAAGTTACATAATTGATTTTTGAGTCTCTTTTTGAAGGTCATTCTTTACATAGTTTTTTGTAAAAGAAAAAAAAAAATCATCTAGAAGTTTTATATCCCAGAGTAAGAGTTTGTTTTCAGGGAATTACAGCTTTGCAGTGGGATTTGAAGTTGTTGGCACTGTGGTGATGTTTGTGAAAGGACTGGTACTTTATGCTGAGCTCACTGTTTAGCCAGTCAAAACAAAAAAGGACAAAGAAGCAGAAGAAATGTAAAGAGTTAAAAGGACTGATGATATGTTAAAACAAAAATAGTACAGAAAACAATGTCACGGTGGCAGAAAATGGCGTTTTAAAAGTCGACCCTCCCTGCAGCTATAATTGCTCATCACTGTGAGCCGTCTTACATCACTGACCACCCGTCCCGGCGCTTCACCTCAGCGGCGGTCCTTTTGAGTCCAATGTGGGAGGAGGGAACCCTTCTCTGCCTATCCAGATCACATTACACATGGGTCAGGTCTCTGATGTGGCTTCAGATAGAGAGCGTACAAACCCGGGCCCAAAACCACACAGACCAGATCAGTGCAGGCTCCATCCTGTGGTCTCCTCCTCACTATGAAAGATTACTTACATTCCCTAACTGTATTCCTGAACACATGCTGCTCTCATTTACAGGCCTTTCCTCCATAGATCGGAGGGGGAGAAATGATGCACGTCGGGTTTCATCGTGTTTCACTTCTTGGACGAGGATTCTGTTGAGTTCTGAAAAGAACTGAGGACAACTTATCGATATCAGATGGAAGATTTTTGGTGCAGAAGTGCAGTTTACCAATTATTTATTTTAGCAAATAACTGAAGAAAACAAATGTATAATCCACTGCCAAAAGGCCAACCATAATGTTTTTGCTTGTATCTGTGAGTAAATGTTAGTAAAATATCTCTTGAACCAAACGATGGATTTTGATGAAGCTTTCAGAAAGCAACATCTGAATGTACGAGTTGATCCATTTAAGGTGGATCCTACAGCTAGTCAACTTTAGCCAACACAAAAACAGCAAAACCTCAGTCGATTTCACAGATCTACTACAAAACAATAAATTTTATTAAATTAGTATCAACAAAGTTTACTTTTGAGCACCCCAATAAACCCAGTGAATCCTAAGTGAACCAGCTAATTCTGACTTGAAAAACTTAGCGTAAAGTAATTATATTCAGATAAATTTCTGCAGACCCACATCGCCCTGGAAACTAGGGATGATGATGTTTTTCCATGATTTTTATGCCTTTTCAAGGATCAAACAGCGAATCTGAAAGGCAGATGAACAGCCTAATGAAAGTTGAAAGAAGAAAAATCTACAAAGATACAATCATGAATGTACATTAGCAGAATGCATGTGCAAGAATGGGTGGAAAAATGTCTTAGATGGTATATGGGATGTATATATGAACAAATACAACCACTAATGGAGGAATAAAAATAAATAAAAAGTCTTCAAGAAGAACTTTGACACACACCACCAAAGTATAGCATCATCAGCTTTCACCTTTTCATCCATCGCCCCACTACACATCAATTAAATCCCTTTCCATTGGCCAGGTCTTGTAGCGTATTAGCAGCCCACCATCCCTTGCTGCCTCTAAGTGAGTTTCTCTTTAATCTTCTGGAGATGTTACCATTGATGGGCCTATTGATTTGATGTTGCCAGCAGCTTTTATCTCTAGGAACTCAAAGACGTGCTGGAGAGAAGAGATGCATTCTGCACCAGGTTCTGACTGTGCACACTGTTTTACTCTATAAGACTGACTTCACTTGGGGTAGTGTGAGCCTTCTTCCAAGATGCATCGACAGATGGTGCACAAACTTGGGAAATCTTTCTCGCGATCATCAGTTCAAACAAAATATCTGCAATTTTGTCGATGCTTGCAAACTTGCAGAAAAATAAATATCTTCCCTGTTTTTTTTCTGTGATTTGGATGTAGCAGCGTTCCACTGGAGTCATGTTGGGAGCGTGAAGCGAGGGCGCTACCATCCAGCTGACCACACATGGAGCTTTTCCAGAAGCCTGCGAGAGCCAGCGCTGGTGCATTTCACCACAGAGTTGCATGCAGAGACCCAGGAGGCCTCGCTGCGCAGCAGCATCACAGAGACCGCCTGTCGCCAATACTCATTTTTGTGTGTGTACGTGTGTGCGCGCACAATTTCTACAAATAAATATGTGTTTGCACCACATGTCCATGTTCATGTTAATCTAAGTGTATTTTTATAGAAAATTTGGTGTGTGCATTCAGCTGCGTTTCACAGAACTGCTGCCAAACTGCCCAGTTCGCTTTCAGAGTCGGAACTGATACTCTGTTATCAATCAACAGTGGGGGAAAAAAAACTGGTACGATGTGTATTTATCACCCCAAAATAAACTCTCACATTTTATTTAAGGACATTTGTGTTAAAATTAGTTTTGGTAAACCCTAAAACTACACAGCTGGAATGACAACACATGAATCAATCTGCAACAACTGAGGTCATGGAAAGTCTCTGAAGGGCTTTTAAAGTTTCTCTTTGGACTTATGCTGCTTCTTCACTCATTTAGTCCAGTTTCTGAGCATTTTTAGGTAGTTTTATTTGTTAGGTCACATTCAGTAACTCCGTCCTGTGACGCGCACATTCATGAAATGGCTCCAAAACTCAAACGGTTGAATAGTTTATTTACACATGACAGAAAACAGCAAAGAAATGTCCTGATGCATGCTCAGTAAACCAGGTAGATAAATTTAGCAGGTCTAGAAGACCTGACTCAACCTTGACTCAACCTTGACTCAACCTTGACTCAGAAGAATCCATCCAGAGAACCTGACTCAACCATAGATAAACTATTTTAAACTGGACTGATAGACACTGCTTTACATGCAATCGGTCACAAGGGCACATTTTGCTCCCTTTTCTTCAAATAATTCTATTTAAAAAATGTTAAAGACGATACAACTTGACAGGCAGGAAATGGTAAAACACCAACAAGGTGAAAGAATGACCAGCAGATCCCAAACATTTCAGCTTTTGAACCACAACAGTACATAGGGCTTGTGACCCAAAATATTAGGTATTCAAACTTTGATAATAACTCTTAAAAAAGGGCAGAATGACAACACATAAAGCCCCAACTACTATAATACCATTTTACTTATTGTATTTATTCTTTATAAGAGTAAGTCTGGGAACATATGCATTGAGTCATCATTTTTACATTCAATTTGATTTCTAGAGATTACCTGGGGACCTTTACTTAGTGTTTCATGACTCATCCTGGGGTCCTGACCCTAACCCGGGATCAACTTTAGGAAGATGCTGTGTCCGGCCTTTGTCGGATTTATTTCATGACATTCTGATCATGTTTATTTGCAGTCAATAGACTCTATTATGGTAGATCTAATACTTCTTTTCACTCCCCTTTCCTTGTTTTTGAATAAATATACATAATAAAGGAAGAAATGTAAAATAAATCATAGTAAATAAAAAAGTAAGATCTTTAGGGAGTCCGAAGAACTGCTGCTCAAGGTGGCATCTGAAAAGGACAAGAATATGACTCCTTGGACGCAAAATATAAAAAAAAAGTGATTTAAACTTTTGCACAGTACTGTTAAAAATGAATGAATGCAATGGACTTAAAATTTATGATCTGCATTAAATGCAAATGTTTGAACACTGGTAGGACCCTTATAAACCCAACTGTTTAATTCCTGTCACTCATTCATCCATCTGTCCACAAATCTAACCCCTGCACGTTCTTCTTGCCGTGTCTCTGTCATTTCTGTCCATCCAGCCCGACTATAAAAGCGTCTGATGTTTGCGTCTGCGGTGAGCTGAATTGTTTAGACGTGATTTGTAATGTAAATATGTGGTTGCGTGTGAGAGCATCAATCCCTCTCGACGTTCCCCGAGCGAGCGCACACATGTAAACATACAGAAACACACACAATCGCTGCATATTCAGAGAGCAGCCAGCAGCTGCCTGGCTCAGTTCTGTTACTCCGACTAAACCATAATTGTTCCTGGGCCTCTCCCCTCTCAGCGCTAGTCCATCTGAGCCAAGTGGCTAACCGTCAGCAGCCCTTATGGCCTGCGAGTTCCAATCTTTCGACATCGGAGATAAAATATAACAGTTCAAAAAACATGATTTATAGAGATAAAAGCTGCTGGTTTAGTTATGTGGCTCTGCTGGTCAAATCATAGGCTTTGTGTTTTGGCAAGAATGACTACGTGTGCAGCTTTTCTCAAAAAAAAGATTACTTTTGATAGGATATCATTTTGGAGTCCCTTAGTCTTGAAAAAGTAAATTGGCCAAATTTTAAAATGTTCAATACTCTGAAGGCGCGTTTAATTTGCCATTTTCCTCAAATTAAACTCAGTCTAAGGCAATTATTAAAAGTTTTAGCTGGATAATCACCTGATGCAAAGTCTGCTAAAGGATCTTAAAATATATCTCTTTTAGTTTGATGATGTCCCAAATGTAATCGGACTCTCATTCGATTACTTATCGAGCTGTGATGTTCCATATTCATGATGGAAGCGTCTCATCCACAATCAACATGATTGACATCAAGGTGCAAGGTTCTTTATCGTCATTCACATCACATATGGTACATGAGGTAGAACAAAACTGTGTACTCAAGGGCCAAGTTACACCCAAAATATATATATATATATATATATAAAGTATGAAAAAAAGAAACAACATACAAGGATCTAAGATACATGCTAAACAGTAATAATATAGTATAATATAATTATCAGATTTTTATCAGACATTTATTTAGTTCATTTGAACTTCAGCACCTAGATGTGATCTTAAACGTCACATCTTTTCATGATGACAAGGGTTTCTGTTATGTTTGTGGCTTTAGTGGTTCAAATTAAACTTTAGGGAAATATTACTTGTAACGTGATGTGACATTTTAAAGAGGGCCTTTAAAAGATGTGCTAGTTCAGGCTTAAATTTATTATTTTCTGTAACAAATGTCAACTCCACCCTGTTCAAGAGCATGTAGTTTCTACTTATCTATTTGCAGTTATAAAAAAAATTTCCATTGTTGGTTGGCAACTTCTTTTTTCCTCCCTGGTACTTGGAAAAAAGGAGATGCAGTTGAGCAATCTTTCCACCAACACACAGGAGATGTACACAGTTACAGAGAAGCTTTCTCTGTGTTTGTGCTGTTCAGGTGACAGTGGAGGCCTTTATTTTCCATGGTAAACCACAACAGGCTTAACCTTGCCTAACTGTACACAACAAACACACACAGTTTAAGAGACCTGCGTAGAAGAGAAGTCAAGTCAAGTCAAGTCATATTTATTTATAGAGCACAATTTAAAACAGATAGACTGTTATCAAAGTGCTTAACACTAAGGGTAACACTAAGAAATAAAAAGCAGTAAGAATATACCTTAAAAAATTTAAAACAACAGCATTAAAATGAAGACGTGGAACAAGATATACTAAATCAACTCACACAGTATGAAACGCCAGAGAGAACAGATATGTTTTTAGCAGGGATGAAGTCAGCAAGGAGAAGAGTTGTTTTGTCACAACGTAATAAGATTTTGAGTACAATTTATTTGCGGCTGTAAAGTGGAAGTTTAGATTTTCTTGATGAACTTCAAATTATATATTGTGGCCATCCTAAAGACTATTAGACAACCAGAAATGTTCAAATGTTAGGAGTGGATATAGCTGCAAACAAAAGTTGACATTTTAAAGGAAGAACTGAAGAAAAAAAAATCTAAAAATTGAACTTGCATATTGCAATACTTTTTATTGTGTATGTATTAAATGGGAATGAATGAAAAATTAAGCAAATATGCCTGAAAAATGCATTTTTATGTTTCTCAGTGAAACTGACCACTACCACTGAACTCAGTGCATTTGTACATTTTGTTTACACCTCGTCTGACAAATTGTGTTTAAAATTAGCAAATGTTTGACGTGTAAAATAAAAGCCAAGTAGTTTAAATATAGTTAAATGACACAATGGTTACTTTTGCTCAACAGAATGATTTTAGAGGAAATAATAAAATGTTTGGCTGCAAAAACAGGGATAAACATGAAAAACCAAATAAGGTTTCTAAAAAAGTGAAAAATCAAAAAAAAAAAAAAAAACTGGTAACAAATCTTGTGGACAGGACATTTGCCTAAATATATAAGACAAATATCTTTAGTGACTAATTTCTATTTGAGTGTCATCTTCTCAAAGTTCTAATTTGTAGAGTGAAAGGCTGTATTCTCTTGCAAAAATGCAACAAATCTACTGTTCGGTTATTAAAAATACACACGTTTGTGTCTTGATTAACTTAAAATAACTTGAATACTGTTATACTAAAGATTCTTAAATCCTTTTTAATCTTTTGTAAATAAACTCTTAACACAACCATTTGTGAACTTTTATTCTTGTATGATATACCTATGAGTATACATACAATCAACAAGGTTGTTCCTCACTTCCACCAGTCCAAAATCATCCCACGGACTTGATGCTTGGTTACTAAGTTACTAACTGAAACCAATATTCCCTCAAGCAGCCTGGAACTACTCTGCAGGGAATCAAATGGAGCCCAGACGGCACTCAAAATGCTCCACTTGTTCAAGATGGCGTCAGAGTTACGGCTGCGTTTAATCGGGTGAATGAAGTTAAAAAGAAGCCCAAAGACAGAGCTGCAGATGGACTGAAGGAGCAAATGTGAAACAGACTAAGACGTGGAAATGAATGAGGGTTGCCTCGCTCCACAGCTCAGTAGATGAGCCAACGACTCCTCTGGGGTCCTGACAATAGGCTGACTGTGCCTGCGCCTGCTGTAAATCTGCTTCTGTCTGGAGGATGATTAGGCAAGGGGACCATAAAACCATCACTGATGGAGACTGTTTGTCTGACTGACTGCCTGTCAAAACAGAGTCAGTCTTTTCCCATTCAGTCTGAATGAAATAAATAAAACAATCGGTTCCACAATCTTGACAGCTGCAGCTTCATGACAACAGATGTTTAGTTTAAACTAAACAAAAATAAGGGCATTCGTTGAAGCTTCTGCTAATACTGGTTTTCTTTTCCTTTTTAATTAGCTCAGAACCTGAACATTTTTAATCCCTCTGTTGTGGTTTTCATCAATAAAATTAGCTTAAACTCACAAGAAGCTATTATCTAAACATATATAAAAAATACAAAAAGTTGTGTAATAAAGTGTGACAATTTTCCCTGTAAATGACTGATTTATATATATA
>NC_056511.1:10986908-10990502 GCF_014905685.2 Nematolebias whitei | reverse complement strand
TGTCTATTTGTCATATGCAGGTCAACAGTACAATGAAATGCTCAGGATGAGAAGAACCGATGTGACTCACTAAAAAAACAAACAAACAAGAAATGCAATAAGGGTACAAGAATAAAGTACCAAAAAGTGAAAACGTAAAATATAATATTTACAAGGTACTAAAGAGAGATAGTAAACAACAACATGGTAGACCAGGGCTATTCAACTAAACTGCTCAGGGGGCCGCAGTTTCTGAGAGCCAACAGCTCGGGGTCAGACATCCAGTGATTAAAATCATTATATAAATAAATCAAAGTTTAAAATTATCTGTTACTTTTTAAACATGTTTATTTTATTGCATTGAACCATAATGCAATAACCAGAACACAAAACCCAAACCCAAACCCCCTCCCAAAAAAAGAAAAAAATATGACATGGGTTGGCTTGAAGTCACCCGCAGGCCGCCAGTTGTAGACTATAACGGTGCAAGCAGGATGAATTTGTATCAATAAGTATTTCAAGGTAGTAAGTAATATAAGCTAAAATACACATGATATATATTGCACATAATTAACATATATTACACAGGTTGTGTGACAGGTTATTGCATAGGTAGTGAGTGACATTGAGATTGAATTATGATGGTAAGGTAGATACATAGATGCTGTATCATACATGATACAGCCTAGTATCAGCTTAGATATATACTTACATAGTGCAACAGCAATAAACAAACATACTAGCTGTCACAAGCTAATATTAGCCATATTGTCATAGATGTGGCTTGGTGCAATGTTATTGCCAGTTGTTCAGTGTTATTTATCGAGAGTTCTGTAATCTGACAGCTTGTAGATAATAGCTGTCCTTTAGTGTTTTTGTACGCGATGGCAGACCCTTGTATCGTCTGCCTGAGAGTAGTAGATGGAAGAGTCCTTGTGCTGGGTGGGTGTGGTCCTTAATGATGCTGCATGCTTTACGCAGACATCAGCTGTGGTAGATGTCCTGGATGGTGTGGAGACTGGTACCAGTGATGTCCTCTGCTGTTTGCACCACCCTCTGTAGAGCTTTCCGGCTCTGACTGGTGCAGTTCCCATACCACCCTGTGATGCAGCCTGTCAACAGACCCTCAATGGTGCACCTATAAAAGTTAATGAGGATGCTGGTGTTCATACCAAACTTCTTTAGTCTTCTTAGGAAGTAGAGTCTTTGTCTGGCTTTCTTGACCACAGTGTTTGTATGTAAAGTCCAGGACAAGTCCTCAGTAATGTGAACGCAGAGGAACATGAAGCTACTGGCTTGCTCCACCTCAGCGTTGTTTATGTTGATAGTGGAGTGCTGGCCTCCACATTGTTTCCTGAAGTCCACCATCATCTCCTTTGTTTTGCTGACATTTAGAGATGTCGTTTTTCTGACACCAGCTGGTAAGTGATTTTACCTAATCTATGTAGGCACTCTCGTCGTCGTTGGTGATTAGGCCCAAGATGGTGGTGTCATCAGCATACTTGAGGATGACGTTAGAGCTGTGCTTGGCGGTGCAGTCGTGTAAATACTGAGTACAGGAGTGGACTGAGGACATAGCCCTGAGGTGTACCGGTGCTGAGGACTAGTGTGGAGGAGAGGTGACTGCCGATTCTCACTGTCTGTGGTCTGTTGGTGAAGAAGTCCAGTATCCAGCAGCAGATGGACTTCTCCAGGCCCAATGTGGTGAACTTGGAGACCAGCTTGGAGGGGATTATGGTGTTTACTGCTGAGCTGTAGTCAATGAAGAGCATTCTTACATAGATGTTTTTTTTTTTCCAGATGGCTGAGGTAGGTATGAACTGCTAAAGCAATAGCATCATCTGTAGACCTGTTTGCCCTGTATGTGAACTGTAGGGGGTTCAGGGTGTCAGGGAGGGAGGTGAAGATGTGAGTTTGCATAATTTGCTCAAAGCACTTCATGATGACAGATGTGAATTCTATGGGCCAAAAGTCATTAAGGCAGAATGCTGCAGAGTTCTTTGGGATGGGGACAGCAGTAGAGGTCTTGAAATGGCTCATAGACAGGTTAAAAATGTTGGTAAACACCTTGGTGAGTTGGTCAGCGCACACTCTCAGCACCCATCCTGGGATGCCATCAGGCCCTGGTGCCGTACGAGGGTTTACCTTTTTGAACGCCCGACTCACTTTAGCAGTGTCTAAACAGAGTGTGATGTCCTCACTGTCTACATGTGGTCTGGTGATGTGTGATACTATAGAGATAAATATAGAAATGTTCATATTTAACATTTAATCTGTGTCTATAATAACCAGATCCTGAAATGTAGATGTGACGTGGATTTTCTGAATAAAGAGCGCTAACATTCACATTTAACTGATTCTGATTAATCACATCGATTAACATATATACACATATCTTGTTTTTTTTATCGGTCCAGAGGACCTGACTTTGTTACATTTTTCTACCTAATGAGCATGCATCAGGATATTCTGGGCTATACGTTTCTAAGCTTTGACTATCTCAGGACTGTGCCCATTTGTGTGGTGCACCCAGCAGATTAAACAATTTACAAACACCATTTGACCCAGATCTCTTCCTAAATAAACAGCGTGTGTGTCTCACCAGCCTGTAAATTGCATTAGCGCACATTAAAAGGACCTCAGAGACGGTCACAGGCTGTTTCCTCAGGGGACACTACAGCTACCTGCATTATTTGGAGGAGAAGGGGAGGCGAGGAACTGCTGTTTCATTTGAATGCTTGCCAGAGCGATCCCTCCTCTGTGTCCTTCACCGCCTCATTTCACTTTGAGCAAAACAGCATCACACACAGTTTTCCCTCCTCCTCTCTTCATCTCTCCGTGTGACACCTGATACAGCTGAAATGAGCATTTGAGAACTTGACATTCACTTGGATCTGTTTGTTTGAAATTCAGTTCTTCTGAACAACTTTAATTTTAGTGTGCCTCCTGGCATGGACCAGTTTAGCTTTTCAGGCTGAGGCCAAGATGAGGCACAGCAGTGGAGATGATTACTGTCTGTCACAGTTAAAAGCTGTCAATGTTTACAGAAAAAGAAACTTCTATCTCATGTACCGGTAATTAAGATAGATTTGTTTGTCTGCAGGCTTTAGGTGGAGGCAAATAGAGCATGTCGTCCTTCTCAACAGTGATTTAGACACAGTAGATGGTATAGCAGATTACACATTGATCAAACACCTTTCCTCCCCTTTAAATATAGATTTTAAAGGAAAATGTGAAGACAGGTAATTTACTGGCAGACAATTCCCTTTGGATCTCTCTGTGCAAACCAGTCGCTGTCGGAGAGATATTATCAATTACAGTAAAGTGGACCTCCAGGCTCTCGTTTTTAAAGCGAAGCTCCAGCTGACAGTGGCATGGACAGCAGTTAATGATGGTGAGGGAATCAAACACGGTCTTTACAGAGGGTCAGAGGAGCTGCAAATCTAATTAAAAAAGACTGGAGATTATTTGTTTCCCAAAGATAAAATTATAATTATGGGGAAAGCAAGACAGATTGCATGGTATTTCTGGTTCAGCTTGTGTTTAAAAACATAACTTTGTGATGCATTTATATATATATATATATATATATATATATATATATAAAAAGGCAAA
>NC_056511.1:10969651-10986808 GCF_014905685.2 Nematolebias whitei | reverse complement strand
TATATATATATATATATATATATATATATATATATATATATAAAAAGGCAAATAACTAACATGTTTAAAATATTCCTATATTTTTAAAAATATTTTTATGATTTTAAGGTTAAAAAATAATTAATTTAAAGAAAGTAAAACTGCACATCAGTGCGAGATGATGCACGGATATTACAGCTATTTTCAAGAGGGGTTCTGTTGATGTTATAAAGAGTTAATATCTTACCTGATGCAGATAGCTTTTTTAACAAACTCAGTTTGAGAGAATACAGCTTCATTTTGTCAGGACTGACACGCTAAAGGCTAATACAAATACAGCAAAGTCCAAGGTGGATTTCTGCTCCTTTGGACCTAGTTCTGACAAGCCATTAGCTCATCAATCCTGTCAGCCTAAAAGTATTAAAACTTAGTAACAGACCACACTAAATATAACTCAAAAGAATACAGGTAGTTCATATTTTTCTAAATGTGGTCCTGTGGAGAGATTGCAAACAACTGATTTACAGTATTGTAAAGTATATCCATTGTTTATAGTTTTTTAAACAGCCATAGAATTATGCAGAATTTCTGTCAAGTAATTGTTTTAAGAGCCCGAAGTGAAGGCATGGAGATGGATAAACCAGTAGTGTGAAAAATTAATTTACAGACAGACAAGATGCAATAAATGGGTTTTTAAAGAGTGCAATTATACGATGGTTTTGACATTTACATTGACCAAAAAAAAAAAAGAAGTTTTCAATCAAGTAAACGACACCATATCCTCATCTGAACTGACGAGCCAGGCCGTGTGCAAGTGTGCAACCTCCCTCCATCCTGTGCCCACGTTCACCAATCGTAAACACCTCATCTTACTCACTGCCTCTCGTTGGTTGAAAAAGCCTACCCTCACTTAGCACATATGACAGTTTGGGTCGAAATACAATTATTTTAATGTGCCAGATATTTCATAATTTACTATTTGGCAACCTGTTGCTCATCTCTGTGTTCAGTATCCATCTATCCATTATCCTTTACCTGCTTCTTCCTTTTCACGTCACGGGGGTCACTGGTGCCCATATCCAGCAATCGCTGTGCGAAAGGTGGGGGACACCCTGGACACGTCTCCAGTTCATCACAGGGACACATAGAGCCAAACAACCATCCAAACTCTCACCTACAAACAAATTTGTTACCAATCAGCCTAACATGCATGTTTCTGGTCTATAGGAGGACCTGGAGAAACCCACGCATGCACAGAGAGAACATGCAAACTCCACCTGGAAAGGCCCACGGCCGGGATTTGATCCGCTGACCTTCTCGCTGACAGGCAACAGATCTACAAACTGCACCGCCCATGTGTTCAGCATGAAAAACTAATCTTCTTGAAAGCAAATTCAAGGTATCAAAATATACCAACCAGAAAAATGAATACTTCAAAAATGAATAAATAACATTGAATTTTCAGGCGCACACACACACACACAAAAAAAACTACAAATTTTAACACTGAAAATTATCACAAAATATAGGTTTCATAAAATTGTCGGTGTTGAAATCAAATATTACAATAAAAAAAAATCAATTTATTCATTGCGCAAAACCTTGTGAGTTTTGATTTGAATGCATTTTAAAATCCAAATGAAAACTGGTTACAGCAGGCGCGGCGGGGTGCAGTTCCCTTCCCGTCCTCACGGGGGCGCAGTGGGCTCGTGTCTGTCGGAGTAGGAAGTGCAGCGTTCTAACAGTGAATTGAAAGTACGCCATAAATATGGCGCCAAAAGAGTTTTCAAGCTGGCGATAAGATCTGATCCTCTATGTAATTTGCCTCCGTGTTATCCTGTTTGGTGTTCAGGGAGGAGGCTGCAGCAGGACAACATTTATTCCTGCGGAGCAGAGAGCAGCGGACGCACCAAAAAAAAAAAAAAAAAAGAAACGCAAAGCGAGGGCAGCAAGTGGAGGAGACGGAGAGATGTATTTCTGAAGGAGGGACGTTGCGAAACTGGCTTGCATTTTTTTTTCTGACTCATCGCACGGAAACATCACCCTCTCTCTCTCTTTTTTAAATTACCCCTCCTCCTGTTTGTCCCACCCCCCCTTCCCCCTGTAGCGCTGGCACGGAGGAGGAAAACAGTCGGGTTTTGACACCACGTTTGGAGCAGCTTTTTTTTTGGCAGAATTAAAAAATGCGACATGCTTTCCTGTGAGCGGCTCGCCACGCCGTGAAGAGGACCGGGACCGACTTCTGAGCTCTATAAGCCCCATAAGGCTGAACGCTACTTATTATTTTTGTATTTATTTTTGCAGGGGAGGATTTTATTGTAAAAATTTTTTGGACTCGGAGTGTATTTTGACGCGCTGTCAACGCGCTCCTGTCTCCGCCGGGGAGGGGAGGACAGCCCTGTCACCCTGCCCGCTGTGGTAGCTCTGCTAGCAGCCTGGCAGGGCACCGAGTGGGCACACCGAACCCGTCCTACCCCCCTGCGCTGGCAAACTACATGTGCCTGGCTCTCAATGATCTCCTAATCTCCGGGAATCCGTCCAGGACTGAGGACGTCTGTGTATCCAAAGCTGTCTGCAGTCAAGGTAAAAACAGTACCGATACTAATGTATGAATAAAGATGGAAGTGTTGCGTTCAGGACCTCCAAAAGTGCACTTTTGCAGCTGCTAGTGCTATTTCAGAGCTAGGCCAGCAGCTCTGTGCGCACTTTTTACAGCGGACTTGACAGTCGTGCTCCGCATGCACGTGAAACCTGCAACAAAAAAGAAGAGGCTAAACTTAAAGATGCTCATTGCAAAGTGTGAAATCAAACATTAAAAAGTTAACCCTAAGTTATACCAACTGGTGCAGCTTGAAGGAGTACTCCACTGGTTTTCCAGATATTTTAAATATGCGGTTTGAAATGCGGGTCCACACTCAATGTAAACAAAGTGGAAACCGCAGGCTTGAGTCACGTGATTGAACTACAGCAGGCTGGTCCTTGTCTGTAGGTAAAGAAATGTTGCTAAATTTAATCCAGTTTCAGTCATTTGTGCTGTTTTCGTAGCAAAATCATTTAAAAGCAGGAATCTGGTCATAAAATTCCCTTGCAAATTTTTAATCATAACCATTGATATGAGAAAAAAAGGTTGCGCAGATTTTACTTCCTGATCTTCACGACTTTGCAACAAGCACCTTTTAAACGTGGCGCAAAAAGCTCAAGTTTTAAGGAGTGTCTTGGTGGTTATTTTTTTTGTTGTTGCACCAAATCGATTCAATTTCATCCCCTGTTGCGGGTTAAAGTAGAGTTTTAAATTTTGGAAAACGGGACAGCTGGAGCACGCAGACGCTCACACGCATGTTGAGACACATGTGCATGTGGGAGATGAAAGTTGGAGAGCAGGAGGTGCCACGGTGGTGGCACCAAACATTTGCAGCCCAGCGGGAATTTGCAGGCTTCTTCATTTCTCAGTAAAGCACAGAATCTAGAAGAAGAAGGTGGAGGGGAGCAGCGTGCTGCTTCTAGGAAGGCTGAGCGTGCAAGCTCACACATGCACGCATCAAAAAATTAGAGCAACTCCTCTCTGCATCCATCACCCTCTCTACTCCTCCTCTTCCTCCTCCTCCCTGCTGCTTATGCTGTGCAGTTCTGACTGGCTTGGGAGGGGGGAGTGGCTGTTGTTTACCTTCCTAAAGTCAGGGCTGTGTTTCTGTGGTGGCTGAAGAGGATGCTGTTGCATCTTCACCTGAAAGAAAAGAAAAGCAAAACAACAAAAGCAGCACTTGACATTTGGGTGCAGATCAGACAGGATGCTGCAGATGTTGGCGGGATTAATTGGGAATAAGTGGAGCGTTTTACCTCCTCCTGTGTGGTGGTTTTTCCAGCACATTATGGCCACCTACATTATTTTAATTGCCAGGAGAATCATTAAAGAATGTTCTGCTTCTCTGTTAGTGCTTATCATTAAACTGATGGTGCAATTTTATATGCTTAAGCCTTGATTTAATTAAGCTGGAATTATCTGGGGGGGGGGGGGGGGGGGTAGGCGTTTCCCTCCTTCCAAATGCAGCATGCCTTAACTGCTCTGCTTGTTTTTTTTTTTTAATTTATTTTTATTTTTGAAGTCGTATTCAAGTACGTGCGCATGTGTGAGCACTTCAGATTGTCGTTCTGTGAGGAGCACATCCTCACCAGCCCTCCTCCCTCTGGGTAGGAAACTGGAGATGAGTCATGGTGTGTGGGGGCATAACATCTCTCTATCCCTATCTCCAGGTCTTTCGTTTATCTCTCCTGACGTAGGCCCGTCTTGTTTTGACTCGTTCTCCCTTGGTTCCTCTTGTCTCGGCGATGGTTGTGATCAAGGATTAGAGCTGTTGTTGTTTTGCATCCATGCTTATGTGTCCTTCCTTTTCCATCCCGTCCTGCGATTTCTTCCATCTGTAGCATTTTTTTTTAAAATATTGATTCAGGTTCTCTTCTTGAATTCTTACGCCATCATCATATCTTAGAAGCTCACCTGGGGAGGGTGTCCATGTGCACGCATGTGTGCGTGACCTGAGAGTCGTGTAGCGTCACTTGAATCTGCCGTGTTAAGCAGTGAGCTCTGATTGGATGGAAAAGGGGGTAAGGACCCCCACGTGGTGCGTTGTATCACATTAGCAGCTACGTAGTGAAGTCGAACAGGAGGAGGAGGAGGGATGATGTTCATGAATGGAGCTCTGACGTCACACAAACAGTAGCCTCAATCCCTCTCTCTCTCTCGCACACAAACACAAACGCATGGATTTACACACATGAATAAAGATGGCTGCAGGGCAGTGTGTGTGTGATTCAGCAAAATGTCACATGAGAAGGATGGAAACTGACTCAGAGGAAGAACGTATGGATGTGTTTCTGTCAAGGAAATGAGTCACTGGTTACCAACAAACTAAATGGTCTGTTGTTTACCTGAGCACGTCTGATTTAACTTTTGTTGTGTGTGTGTCTGTAGGGCCATTTTAATTTCTAATATTGGACATTTGACGTTTAAGCTGATTAATGTACATTTATCACTGCGAGGATCTCCTGCTGGAGACGGGGGGATGCGAAAACGCTCGGTGCAAATTTACATTTGGATTCTTTCTCAATGTTTCTGGTATATCGGCGTCTTTAAGTTGTGGAAAAGTCCTCTTGCTTTGTAAAATACAGTTTTTTACAATCATTAAAAAGCAACAGAAATAACCACTCTGAAGTCTGGGCGAGAATTAACAATTTCACATGTTAATAAGATGAATGTTGACCAAGCCTCGTCTTGATCAGGGTAAATTCTGCAACATGAAACCTACAGTACCGTGTGGCGGATGTTTTGTCGATGCTCTCACTCAGACACTTGATTACCCCTCAGTGGCTTGGAGCCTCATTAGCGTGTTCATGTGTGCAACATGCTAACCTGCTGCTCAGTGGGCAGGCGTTGACGTCAGACTTAATGTTTAGAGGGGGCGTTTTAATTTATATTTGTCCCCTCTTTTTATCAGTATGACTCAGCTATGTCAGCTGAGGGTAACTGCAAAGTCTGCACTCCTTACTGGTGAGGAAGAAAATGCTGCATGCACTAATCAAAACATTTTTGTGGAAACAATTTGAAGGGGCTTTCTTATAGTTAAGTCTGCAGATCTTGATGCATGCTGACTAAAAACCGTACATGCTCTGCTGCAGCTGATGTTTTTTTTTTAAATGTTCAAACGATTGTTTTATAGTCGATGGTGAACTCCAAGCAAGTCAAAGTTGATATTTATTCTAATGCCATTCATTGCCTCTTAGTTAAACGAGTCATTCCTTGTGTAGAATTTACAACGTTCAGTCAAGTTAATGTTGTATGTCTGTGACGTATGTGAAATTTTCAAGCTATTCGTTGGCACAAATGCGTAACACTTTGATTCATCTGCAAAATAAACATTCTTCCAAGCATTTTAAAATACCTTATGGTCTTTATTATGCTAATAAAACTGGTCTCTGCATTTAGTCATGAGCCCCCTTTGTTTAGCTCTGGATGTGGCCATATGTTAGAGCAAAAAAGGTTTAGTCGCAGAGTGAGTTTTTTTTTATCTGTTTGGACAAAATATGAGTTGTTAAAATATTCTAGATGATGGATTTACTTTATTCTACCAAACAGAAGGGAATTTGATTTTTATGGTCAGTGATTTAAAGGTAAAAATTAATGCACTTTGTTTTGTTCCATGTATTGCACAGGATAGGCCTGGCCCTGGTGGTCACAGTTGGCATTGCACCATAAAACATTTTCTGTTTGGCTTTTTTCTTTCCTAAATACATCCAGAAAGCAACCAGTCAGTTGCTGTCAGCTTATTTCTCTATTAAAAAAGTATGCTATCACATGTATACTATAAAGGCCTGGCATTCTTTACAGGACTGTGTATCGTCCACCTCCTTTCATGCCAGAGTTTTAGATTAAGATCATCTTGATTTGAGAAGTGATAAGAGTTGTAGCTGTTTAAGTCAAACTGTGAAAAATAACTTTATGCAAAATCGCATGCGATGTTCTGAGTTGTCACACTTCTGAGTATGAGTTGTCAGGGACTCTCGACTACTACCACATCATATTTGTTTGGAAAATGCACCGAGTTGTAGCCTTTTTTTGTGTATGCAGATACTGTTTAGCTGCGACAGCCAACCTGAATTAAGTTGATTCCAAAAGTTAGTTTTTGATGCTCGTCCAATGATCAGTTTCTTAAAGGTTCAGGTGGTTGTTGGAGTGATGACAGAGGGAGTGACTGAGACTGAGGTGGAGGAGGATGACTCGCTGTGGCGACCTCTGAAGAGGAAAAAGCTGAAAGAAGAAGAATTTCTTAAAAGTTCAATAACATCTGTTCAGTGGTTCACAAGATGTTTTGCCAACAACAGGGTTGACCTCTGCAGTTAGTCATAAAGTTTTAAGCAAAGTTCTTGCGCTGTAAGTTGCACTTGGAGTATGTGTTGGGGATGAATCTCTGCTACAACCAAACCTAAGTTTAGCACAAAATCTGTAACATTGACTAAATTATAATCATTTTTGTGTTTTCCAATGCCAGTTGATTGTGGTGGTTATTTAAGTTAATGAGTTGTGTGTGTGTGTGTGTGTGTGTGTGTGTTCCTGTTTTTGCTACAGAGTGAGGACCATCATAAGTTTTTAACCAACAAAGTGAGGTCATTTTTGGGAAGTGAGGACATTTGCCAGGTCCTCACTTTGTTTTCAGTGGTAATCAGCTGTACTAGCTATATATATGCTACTGTCTATTTTTCATGATAGTCCTCACTTTGTATGAAAAACGAGTTTTTAGCCCCTGACATTTCACACAGATTTGCACTCTGAGTCCCTCTACAACCCCATTCTGGTACTGCAGCCTGAATTTGACTCCTCCCATGGATGGGTATGCTGAATCTCCGCCCACTGCTTTTCTCTATTGCTCCCCCTATGGCTGTTCTTTAGCAATGCACCCAAATTGTACAGCAGACAACACAATAACTCAAATATGCATTCTTATTTTGGCCTTTTACTGTATTTATTGGTTTTATTGATTTCCCTTTAATCAAGAGTTCAATTACTTAATATAGTATCAGTTTTTTACATATGCATTATGTAAATTAATAAATAGAATGCATTTATTTATCTGTTGTACACAAAACTTTCTTAATTTTTGGGAAATATTTTGGATTTAGTGTAAAACATTTTGACAAATTACAAATAAAAGGAATCTGGATGTACTTGGAGTGTAGACAGCTGTGCCCCAGAGTGTCTAAAATCATTGTATGAGTCAGATACAAGTATTTTACACCTATAATCATTATAAGTAAGTTTAAAGATAATTTCATACTTAGCTTTTCAGTTGTCCTATTTATATATTTCAGTTTTTCCTCTGCCCTTTGAATTTATAAATAACTAGATAAAATATCTGAGGTTGATTTTGAAATACTATTTATAACTGTTTTTATTTTTTAAATGTTTTTTCAATATTTTTATTTGTTATCCTTATTTTACTTTTTTTACAATTGATGATGATGATGATGATAATTTGCCTTCATATATATTGTTCTGGATTTAAACCAGGACTGTGGGTATAGAATTTCGTTCCACCTCATGTAAGCATGTGATATAAATGACAATAAAGTCTCCTTGATCCTTGACCTATTTATAGAATGCCAGTGAAAAAATAAAAAAATATAAAAAATGCAAATATGTCAAAAAATTGACAGTCATTTAGTGAGACCAAATTGCAGGTATTGGAGCAGACCATAAACCATTCATGTTAAAACGTGCCATATGGGCCTTTTTGGACATCTGTGACACTGCTGGACTCTAGGGGAACATCTGAACAGCCACTTTAAATGAGGCTCTACTCCCCCATATGCAAGCTACCTACAATTTTTACTTTTTCAGAATAAATACACAAGTAAATGCACTCATCTCTGAATGTGTTTATGTCCTCTGAGTGCTTGGTGACTGTTCACAATTACCACACATCCACTTCTCAATGTAGCAAGCTGAAATTTTAATCAACTCTCCTTGAGGACCCGAAGGATTTTTCCTGAAACTTTCGTGATTTTACAAGCAGTAGTTTTTGAGATATCCTGCTAACAAATATGTGTTTGTTCCCAAACTTATATGTGGACTGAGCTTGCAAAATTCTCAACTTATAAGCATTAGTTTCCCCAGCTCTGAGGAACGTGTCCATCAAATTTCAAACACCTACATCCAGAACTCGAATTTTAAGATACAAAAGAAAATTTTAAAGTTTTTAACCGCTCATGCGATTCGGCAGATATTCCTGTGGAGTGTAGCCCCAGACACGATAGAGCCTTGCTCGGAGTTTCAGCCAAATCTTAAGTCTTGTATTTGAGAAAAGCTTAAAGAAAAACGTGGCTCCACTACAACAGGCGAGTGAGCGACTGCACTTCTCCATGATGCGCCACGGCTCTGAGCGTCTTTGGATCTGTGTTACCTCATAAGGGATTATTGTCATGTGTGTCAAGAATGGGTCTTGAAAGTTTGATCCCGATCTGAACAGTATATTGTGAGGAAAAGCTTTGAAAAAAACAAACACGTCCACCACCAAGTCTTGCGGTTAAAGTGAGCCAGCGAGTCTAGTTTTCTGGGATGGGCCGTGGCTAGGGCTGGGTACTTTTCTAAAAAAATTGTTATCGGTACCAGTACCTTCACCTTGTGGTCCACCCACCACAGCCACAGCTTTGACTTCTCCCAATTTTCTCTTGACATTCCTTTTTTTATTGCATACAATGTGTTTTTTATAAATAATAAAGCTACACACTAATATCTTAAAGTTAGCATTACATGGATAGTTAACTCACCGTGCAATGCACGTAATAAGCTGCAGCCATGAAGCTGCAGTTAACAAACATAAAGTTACCAGCTGAATCCCAGACACAGCGTTGTCCTCTGTGCAAAACAGAGTCCGGTCATGGAGATGTTAAATCAGCCGTTCAGGCTCTCTGGCAGCCACAGGCTAATTTAAATACTGAGAGTAGGATGGCTGTGCTCCACTTTTTTTGCAGACAAACAAGGAACAACTTTCCGCTTGTAAATTGAATTGGTTTGCCACACGCGCTGCACACGTTCACACAACACAGACACACGTGACTGCCATCTGTGGGCGTAACCACGTATATCTGCTTTACCGGCCTGCGTGCTGAAACCACGTTTCACGTTAGAGCCAATCATCGAAATGTGACACTGAAAGACGTGGCATGTATTGATACTTTCACCAACCGAAACAGTTTGGTCGGTACCATAAAAGAACCGAAGTTCAGTACTCAGCCCTAGCCGTGGCTCTGAGCATGCTCAGACTGGCGTCAGCTTGTCACGGTTTGTTCTTTGGCGAGTTAACAATGTTTCCAGCAAGTTTTACAGCTATCCCCGGCGTAATTTTGCAAAAATTATCCCGAGAATGCAGCTAGGCATCTAGCCATGGTGACTCAAGCACCTGGTTGCAAAGGCAATGCACATTGCATTCTTGGAAACAGAGTTCCCGCTCGGCACATCCTGTCCAGAAAAATGCTTAAGGAAGTAAATTTTGATCACAGTAAACAAAGTAAAGCTTGGAAAACTCTCAAATTCAAGTATGTGGTACAGTTTATTCCCCCGTATTGGCAATTTTTTTTTCCTGGGCTCCGAGCATGTTCCCAAAGTCCATTTACAGCTGACAAAGCCTCCAGAGGCCCCTATCCATCCTGCTCAGTCCCTGCCCATTTACAAGGTGGATCTTTGTGAAATTTGACTATGTTGCATAATTTTATGCCAATGACTGTCAAATTTACTTCCCCCTAAGACACAATGGTACATGCTCTATTCAACCTCTTCTTGACTGCCTGGTTGACATCAGGGACTGGATGGCTTTAAATTTCTTAAGTTTCAATGAGAAGAAGTTTGAAGTCATGTTTCCTCCCTATGACAAGGTCATGAATCACTGCTTTAACTTTCTTCTCTAGCCCCGTTAGCGAAACAAAGAGTCACAAATCTGAGAGTGATAATGGATCCTTCCATGAAACTTAACAGTCATATAAACAAGATTGTTAAATCCTGTTTTTTCCAGCTGAGGCAGCTGTCTAAGCTGAAGCCCATCCTGTCCAAAAATAACCTGGAGACTGTAATACATGCATTCAGAACATCTAAGGTTGATTACTGCAATTCACTCATGTTTGGTATTGGTCAGGCCTCCATTGACTGACTACAACTGGTCCAGAATGCGGCAGCCCAATTTTTAACCAGGACAGGCAAAAGAGAGCACTTCACACCAGTTTTGTCCTCTCTCCACTGGCTACCAATTCACCTTCAAATTCAGTTCAAAATACTCTTGTATGTCTTTAAATCACTGAACAGTTCTGTCCCCCTTCTATTTCACTGATCTGCTGCAGCTGTATGTCCCATCACATTCTCTGAGGTCAGCGGACCAGTTGCTTCTCACAGTTCCAGGAACCCGTCATAAGCGCAGAGGTGACAGGGTCTTTTCTGTTGCGGGCCCACAACTATGGTATGAGTTACAGCTCTGCTTGTCAGGCAGGCCCCCTCCCTCACAGTTTTTAAATCCCGCTTAAAAACACACTACTTTTCCCTGACTTTCAACACTGTATGATCTTTTATGAACCTGTATGCATCACACTGTGTTAGTCATTATGTTATCTGCTATTATTTTGTTTCTATATTATGATTTTACGTTATGCTATATGTTTCTGTGTGCTTTGCCTGTTTTGTTTGTTTGTACAGTACTTTGGTTGGCCCTATCACTGTTTAAAGTGCTCTATAAATAATATAGTATGGTATGGTAAAAGGTCAAGCCTTTATTAATACAAGTGATGGATGGTCCATAATTCCCAAAAGAAAGGAGCTAGGGACACAAAATTCTCAGTGTTAGAGAAGGGCTCTCAGCTGATGACACCCTGGAAATTTGAAACAACTTGCCTTGTCCATGTGCATGCTATAAGGCCTTAAATTTCAAGGCCTGTCATGTGATTTTGGCCTTCCTGCTTTCTGCACGAAGAACTGAGGAAGATGAGCCTGGTACCATTATAAAATTTTGGTTAATACGAATCCAACGAGCCCTCCCTCATCTCTGTGCGAGCTTCCTAACAGCTGCAGAGCAGCCTGGAGTGCATGGATGGAGGCCTCACACACAAAATTGCAAATAGACACAGCCTCCGTACATGAAGACGTGCATGTGCGGGCCTGAAACTCTGCAGGCTCCTTCATATCTATATGCTTAATACATCTTGTAAATTTTAAGAACTTGACTTAGATCTTGAAGGAAGTTACAAAGCTTTGAAGTTAAAGATTGCTGCATTTTTCTGTCTGCACTAAGGCAAAATAGATGTTTGGAGCAAGCAAGTACATTTTGGCTCACAGCTTCATGTAGAAATGTTGTACAAAGATGACAAATGGAAAGATCTAATCATGCTGAGTTCAACAAGGCCTGTCTCACTTCTATGAGTGCTTTCTAGGAGGCGTAAAATGTTGCGAAATGCATGGCTCACGGACGCTGCCGTACACGCTGTAGTGCACTTACAATCACAAAATTGTGCACATACCTTCTTGGATACTTGCTTTACATGCCCTCAAATTTTTAAGTAGTTGACTTATTTCTGAAGGAAGTTATGAATATTTTTGTACTTCAGCCTCTCTTTTCTCTTTTTACGCCTGCTGTAAGGGGTGGGATTAGTGCATTTTGTCTCACAGGTTCACATAGGAAGGTTGGATCAGGGTGCACATGGTACCGTTGTAAAGATCTGGGTAATAGGAATCCAGCGTGCCCACCCTCATCTCTGTGCTACGCTACACAAAACACAAACAACTGCATTACTCACTGTCCCATAGGTTTAACATGGCAGAACCTGACTCATATTAAAACCTGCACTCCTCTGAGCTACTTCTCCAACCTCCGCTGTAACTAGATGAAAGGTCAAGTCAAATTTATTAATATAGCAAATTTAAAACAGTAACTGTTATCAAAGTGCTTAATAAAAAAGAAAAAGTTCATAGCATCAAATATTAATAACCAAATATTACAACATCAGAAATAAAAGCATAAAAACACAAAATATAATTCGAAACAATGAAATACTAAATTAAATCACCCTGCGTTAAATGTCAGGGAGTAAAAGCAAAGGGCATGGACACAATCGGCAACAATCCATCCATTCATTTGTTCATCCATCCATCCATTTTCTTCCGCTTATTTAGGGGGTCGCGGGTGTAGTAGGTTAAGTAGGGAGGCCCAGACTTCCCTCTCCCCAGGCACTTTGGCCAGCTCCTCCAGGGGAATCCCAAGGCATTCCCAGGCCAGCTGAGAAACATAGTCCCTCCAGCGTGTCCTGGATCTTCCTCTGGGTCTCCTCCCGTTGGGACGTGTCCGGAACACCTCACCAGGGAGGCATCCAGGAGGCATCCTAACCATAGATTAGGTTAGGAATGTAGATCAACCTGTAAATTGAGAGCTTCACCTTTTGGTTCAGCTCTCTCTTCACCACGACAGATTGGTACAGTGCCTGCTTCACTGCAGACACCACACCTATCCACCGATCAATCTCTCGCTCCATTTATCCCTTATTCATAAACAAGACTCCAAGATGCTTAAACTCCTCCACTTAGGGCAGGACCTCCTCCCCGACCCGGAAAGGGCACTCTACCCTTTTCCGGCTCAAGACCATGGCCTCGAATTTGGAGGTACTGATCTTCATCCCGGCCGCATCACACTCTGTTACAAACCGCTCCAGCGAAAGCTGTAGATCACAACCTGATGAAGCCAATACGACCACATCATCTGCAAAATACAGAGAAGCGATCCCAAGGGAGAAGGGGCACCTACAATACAAGATTTTCGGGCACGGACCAGACGCTTTGTTGATGAAATGCCCCCTTGGTGGTAGCGGTGTACTTGCGCTCCTATGAGGCCTCAACTTTTTCAGTACCATCCGGAAACGGCCGATACGTCTTTAATGGCCGGTGCCCTGCCGTTTCGTGCCCGTGCCGCGCTGACGGGCACGATGCTTTTGGGGGCGCCTTAGTATAATCTATGGCTCTGAACGGGCACCAACGGTCTCTGAACGGTCACGCCTCATGCAAGAGTGCTCTCTAGCACCACCAACCTGTCAGAAGTGATAAGAACTTCCAAAATATGGGCATTAAGTTGCCATAAGGGGCACGGACAGTACTCTATAGCGCCACCAACCTGCGGTCAGTGATAGGACGCCAACGGATGGGCATAGAGTGTTCATAACGGGCACGCACAATACATTTCTGCTCTCTAGCGCCACCAACCTGTCAGAAGTGATAAGAACTCCCAAAATATGGGCATTAAGTTGCCATAAGGGTCACGGACAGTACATAGCGCCACCAACCTGCGGTGAGTGATAGGACGCCAACGGATGGGCATAGAGTGTTCATAACGGGCACGCACAACACATTTCTGCTCTCTAGCGCCACCAACCTGTCAAAAATGATCAAATACAACTTTTTGTCAAAATGTTGGGGATTGGTCCCAGATTTGGGGAGGCTGTGTCTTGGGGGCGGGGGGGGGCCCATCTGTGACCTCTAATTGACCTTTAGAGTTTTTGACTTTTTTTAGGCACTTACCAATGAAGGATTTACACGAAACTCGCACCCGAGCATCTCCGGGACATTCTCGACAAAACGCAATCGTTCGCTAACACTTGCTATGTTGCTAACCGGAAGTAGACTTGGGAACGACCTAGAAGGTTGTGCTTCGACGTACTTGTAGCGGCTTAAGAGGGTACAAGACTCGCTGAGTTTCGTGACGATCGGCCTAATCGTTCAGGAGTTATGGAGCGTGAAATTCCATGTTAGGGGCATAAAAGGTACAAGACGGGCACCGTCCATTCACATTGGTAATTCATATTATAATGTATTGGCCGTGCCCGTCGCGGGCACCGTCCGTTCACATTGTTAATTCATATTATAATGACTTGGCCATGCCCCTCAGGTACCGTTCGTGTCCATTAAGGGGAAGCAAGTTTTTCATTTACCCATAAATCCTAGCCTGAATGCAACAGGGACAAGAAACTAACAGAGCGCAATCAGGGGGCCGTGCCGATCAGGATCTGTGAGTTTGGTGCTGAAAGAACTTTGTTTAGTGGGTCAAGCAGACCCCAATTTGGCAGGAGGACAATTACCCATAAATCCTAGCAACAATGCAGGACGGACACAAAACGCACAGAACGCGGTCAGGGGGTTGTGGAGAACAGGACCTGTGAGCTTGGTGCAGGAACGACCTCGTTTAGGGGGTTAACGAGCGCCTCGTCGGACCAGGGGAAAATTACCCACAAGTCCCTGGTCGTTGGGTGTAGAGACCCCAAAATAAAAGCGTGGGGTGCTGGGAGGACCCCGAATAAGAATCCAGTGTCATATTGGCCCCAGCGGTTTTAGAAAAAAATTTGTTCTGAAAAGTCAGCCAAAAGAGGGTCTAAGTGTCTAAGACCCACAGATCACTTTGATGGAAAATTTGGGCCTCTTAGAGACATTTTTTTTCTACTGGGTCCAGACTCGCCGTTTTCGTATATGTTGTTGCCGGGCCTCCGACGGACGCGTAGGCGTCGACCCCGCTCAGATCGGACCCCGTTTAGGGCGTTAAACGAAGGGGGGATCGCCCCAGTTTCGTCCAAAATACAATTACCCAGAAAACCTAGGGCGAAAGGCGCAGGGACGCAAAACTTTACGTGCTAGGTCGTAGCCTCAAGCCGACGACACCCTGCGAGTTTCGTGACTCTACGACTCCGCCTAGTGGGCGAACCAGAAACCCCGTTTTTCTCAAACTTCAGGTACCCATAATTCATAGCGTAAATGGACGAGGGACACCAAACTCACAGAGTGCGGTCAGAGGGTCGTGCTGACCAGGACCTGTGAGTTTTGTCCACCAACGACCTCATTTAGGTAGTTAACCAGCGCCCTGTTCTCTCACCACCACTTACCCATAAAGCCTAGGCAAAACGCAGGACGGACACCAAACGCACGGAACGCGGTCAGGGTGATGTGCTGAACAGGACCTGTGAGTTTGGGACCCCAAAGACTTTGCTTAGTGGGTCAACCAAACCCCAATTTGGCAGAAGAAGCAATTACCCATAAACCCCTGGGAAAATGAGGACGGACACCAAACTGACAGAACACGGTCAGGGTGATGTGGAGATCAGGACCTGTGAGTTTGAGCCCTTTGTGAGGTTCCTAAGGGGGTCAACAGGCCCTCCAAAGTCAAAAGGTCAATAGGTCAGGCCTTTGCTGGATGGCCCATAATTCACAGAAGAAAAAAGCTAGGGACACAAGATTTTCAGGGTTAGAGAGAGGTCCTCAGCTGATGACACCCTGAAAATTTGAAGTAGTTGGCTTGTTTCTGAAGGAAGTTATGAGTAATTATATATTTAGGCCTCTGAGGCCGCACTTCCAGGATGACGAGTGCATTTTGCCCTACAGCTTCGCGTGGAAAGCTCGTACAAAGGGGAGCCAGACACCGTTGGAAAGGTCTGCTCAAGGGCAATTCAGAGAGTCCTGTCTCATCTCTGTACGTGCTTTCTGAGATCCGCAATTTGCCCCAAAGTGTGTTGGATCACGGGCATTTTCACACGCGCACGCGCGCACATACGAGCACGAAATTTTGCACAGCTCTTCCTGGATACTTGCTTTACATCTGTACCAAGTTTGAAGGGGTTGGCTTATTCCTGAAGGAAGTTATGAAGTTTTTTTATACTTAGGCTTCGAGTATTTGCATGAGGCATTTTCTTAGAGAAAAGACGAGTACGTTTTGTGTAACAGCTTTGCCTAGGAAGGTCGTACAAAGATGAGCCAGACACCATTGGAAAGGTCTGCTCAAGGGCAATTCAGAGACACCTGTCTCATCTCTGTGTGTGCTTGTTGAGACCCGCAAAACGCACCGAAGTGCGTACATTTACGGGCCATTTCACGCGCGCTCGCGTGCACGTACGAGCACGAAATTTTGCACAGCTCTTCCTGGGTACCTGCTTTACATCGTTACCAAGTTTAAAGTGGTTGGCTTATTCCTAAAGGAAGTTATGAATTTTTATAATATTTGACCGCTCGGACGGACGGATGGACGTGTGCGTTTCCGCTCGCAGCTTCGCGTCAGAAGACCAGATCAGGGGGACCTCGGTACAGTTGTAAAGACCTGGCTTGTCCGAATCCAACGTGACCTCCCTTGTCTGCGTGCATGCTTCCTACGCAACGCAAAAGAGTGTTTTACACACTGACCCTTAGGTTTAACACACACACTCGCTGCACATGTATGAGCGGCCCCCAACAGGATCAAAGGACGAGCTCGTTAAGGTCAGATCTCGGCTTCCGAGGCACGTAGAAGGACGAGGTCAACGCCGACGGATTCGTCTCGAGCCCACAAACAACATGCTTTGAACTAGTGCACGTCAGTGCACGTTTAGGGGCTTAAAAAGCCATCTGAAGCCAATCGTGATGATTACCCATAAGTCCTGAAAAAAATTCAGGAGGGACACAAAACTCACAGAACGCAGTCAGGGGGTGGTGGAGAACAGGGCCTGTGAGTTTGGTGCACGAACGACCTCGTTTAGAGGGTTAACGAGCACCTCGTTGGACCAGGGGAAAATTACCCACAAGTCCCTGGTCGTTGGGTGTAGAGACCCCAAAATAGAAGCGTGGGGTGCTGGGAGGACCCCGAATAAGAA
>NC_056511.1:10944736-10969551 GCF_014905685.2 Nematolebias whitei | reverse complement strand
GACCTGGCACCTGCTCACAGTGCCAAAACCACTGGTAAATGGTTTACTGACCATGGTATTACTGTGCTCAATTGGCCTGCCAACTCTCCTGACCTGAACCCCATAGAGAACCTGTGGGATATTGTGAAGAGAAAGTTGAGAGACGCAAGACCCAACACTCTGGATGAGCTTAAGGCCGCTATCGAAGCATCCTGGGCCTCCATAACACCTCAGCAGTGCCACAGGCTGATTGCCTCCATGCCACGCCGCATTGAAGCAGTCATTCATGCAAAAGGATTCCTGACCAAGTATTGAGAGCATAACTGAACATGAATATTTTAAGGTTGGCGTTTTTTGTATTAAAAACGCTTGTCTTTCATTGGTGAGATGAAATATGCTATTTTTTTGGGACAGGCATTTTGGGTTTTCATGAGCTGTATGCCATAATCATCAGTATTAAAACAATTAAAGACCTGAAATATTTCAGTTGGTGTGCAATGAATCTGAAATATATGAAAGTTTCATTTTTATCATTACATTATGGAAAATAATGACCTTTATCACAATATGCTAATTTTTTGAGAAGGACCTGTATATTAATTTCAGAAAGTATAATTTGAAGATTAATCACACATAGTGAAATATTTCAAGGGGAATGTGGGGTGGTGTTTGAAGACCAAGGTTGAGAAACATTGATCGAAGTTATGACTTTTACTTTCAGAAATGAGGGTAAAAAAATATATAGATATTTTTCATGATATTCTAATTCTTTGGGATGTATTTGTATTGCTATAAACACAATTAATGTTATGGTGTTTTTAAAAGTTGTTCCAATTTTATTAATTAATTTAAGCTCTGTTCTTAGGTGGAAAACTTTTTCATCCATCCAGTAAAAAAAACTGACTGAAATGCAGAACCACTCTGATCATGTTGAGGGCAGCTTCTCAGATGGAGAGGAGCTTCACATGATTCAACTTCCAAATCCTGTCAAAACACAAAAGAAGATGAATACCAGAAGAGAAGAACATGAGCATGGCACCAATGAAGAATCAGGTAAGTTTAGTTTAAATGCTACTTATATTATACTACTTATATTCATGGCAAAAACCAAATGCAGACATGTCTGTTTTTAGGATTTTACAATTGCTTTAAAATGTAGCTATTTTTTGTTTTGTTTTATTTTAATAATATTTTATTTGTTTTACTTGCTCAATTTTATATGCTTTCTTTTATGATTGCCTACTGTTGACATTGTATAATGTTGTAATCATTCTTTGTAAAAAAACAGGTCTGTCTTGAAAATGAGTCCTCGAGACTCAATGGGACTAACTTGTATAAATAAAGGTTGAATGAATTAGGGATTCACAGCCAAAGTTGTTTCTACAGAGCCAAAATTGTCCATTTAAGTTGGACACTGTTTAAAGTGATGATCTGAAAACACACCTCTACAAGTTTATCCTACAATTCTATCATTTAATGCATCAGACTTAACCAGTGACATCTTTGCAATAATTAATTAATTTGCTCATTTGAAAGGGTAGCTTACTTCTTTCAC
The DNA here is from genome assembly GCF_014905685.2 of Nematolebias whitei. Taxonomy (NCBI): domain Eukaryota; kingdom Metazoa; phylum Chordata; class Actinopteri; order Cyprinodontiformes; family Rivulidae; genus Nematolebias; species Nematolebias whitei. The sequence continues at coordinate 10,968,017 of NC_056511.1, read as the reverse complement.
CCACTTAGACAATGAGCACCCTTTCTTTCCGAACCAGCTTTTGGCCACATAGGTGGTTGTTGAAGGTGCTGCTGCAGGAACTCAAACAATAAAAATATCTATAATGTGCAAGACTCACAGACACTCTATGCTCATGCTCTGTATTAAAAGATTAGAAATTTAGAAAATATGGAAAAAATCATGAACCTTGAGATGTTGTTTCTCTGTGTTGTGAAACCCAACATTGTCAATCAAAAAGGGTTAAGTTTCAGTTGTGAGGCTACCGTCTCTCTCAATGAGCACTAGATGATCCAAAAAAGATAGCTTAGCTCTGACCACCAAGATATTGTCCGCTGATTTCTTCTCTATCTCTTTACTTCTTTGGCTTGGATTTTGGCACAGGTGTTCTCAAACTTAAACAAAGCTTGTTCCTTTGTAGGATTACAGTACTCTGCTTTCCTCTTCCTCCATGTAGATATTGGCCACAATAGGTGAAACTGAGAATGCACATCCATACATTAATAAGTTGACCTTGTACCAAAAGTATGTGGTGGAGAGACTTCAGCAGAAGACATATCTGCTGGTGTGATGTTGGTCTTGTCTTGTAGCTGACAATTATTGGAGACATTACCTAATAATTTTCAATGTGTTCAGTATAGGTATGCAGGTGAAAAATGATTTATAGCTGATTTATATCCTTAGAATGTGTCAAAACGGTTAAACCTTTGAAGGTTTTTAATCCTACATAGAGGTAAAACTATGAATTTTGGTTACTATACAGATTCCAATTTGATTATAATACAGCTTTGCCACACATTTGACATGTTTTAAAAGGACTCAATTAAAAAAATTCCAACAGTATTGATTATTAAAAATTATTTATTTAAAATTGAAAAATTACAGAGACTAATCTAGCCAATCCCAAAATACTTAAAGTCCTTTCACGGTTGTTGGGCCTGACAACCCAGGGAGAAAGAAATATTTTTTGAAAGTTTAACTTGTGCTTTGAAATGTCCCATTACTCAATAAAACTCAGTATTGGCAGAAATGCAGCTTTTGTTTTGCTTTGAGAAAACTTATCTAGAATAACTCTCAGGATTAAATGGAATTATTTAAATTATTTTATTTAAAAAAGGTACAATAACAAGTACAAACCCTCAGTTGAACTACAGAAACAGAAGTGCCGATATAACTGATAAGCTGAGCCACACTTGAAAAAAGTTCAGAGAAGATTTGCTGGTCATCACTCCTCACTAAGGCTCATTTTACTTCTATTACGTACTTAGTGATCTCCCTCTTAATGCATCTACTTTAAAGGCTGAAACCTTCAAGCATTTTTGTCAGTGAACTTGGCCCAATCAGTACAGTTTTTTATACTGAGACATTGAACTAAATGGTTTCTGAAATCATCATATATGTAAGGATCGATCAGAAGTAGTTTATTATTACACATCCGTGAGATTAATGCGTGCAATTGTTTTACTTGAAGTCTGTTGTTTACAGGGTGTCCGCACATCCTTAAGTCTTAAAAATTCTTAAATTTATCTAAAATTAAGACCTTGAAAAGTCTTAATCATAAAAAAGTGTAAGTTAGTCTTACATATGTTACTCAAAGGTCTTGCATTTTTCAGACAGAAAGAATTAAAGATCTCCGTCTGTGCAACACATTTCCTGAAAGTGAAGAGAGAGAAAAAAAATCCACTCTTGTATTGAATCTATGTCAGTTTCACTTTCTGAAATGTGTTAATAAATTTTGAACCTTTTTACAATATTCAAATTTTTGTAGGTGTACCTATAGTTTGTTTACGCTGTACAAATTTAAATTTTGTTTTAATAAGGTCTTTGTTTAGAAATTATATATTTTGTACTAACAAAAATGTTTTTCTTTTTCTTAGGTCCTTCAAAAGCTATTGTGAAGAATCCTTGGAGTCAGCAGGAGAAGCTTTGTGTTCAGCAGCATATGGCCTGTTTCATATCAATGCGGAAGGTGCCGGGTAAACATGATTGTCAAATGTGCATTGAGAAATCCTCCCCTGCTCTCCACAGAATAACATGAAAATATGTTAAATAGTATGTGCACAATGAGATAGTTAAGATAAAAAAACACTTAAACATTGAGATCATCACTTTTTATTCATAGATGTTACAGGCCTTTTTTGGAAAAGGCACATTTTATTAGATTAAAAAAAAAAAGTAAGTTATGGACATGTCACTTTATTTAAGAAAAGAACCATTTCTTACTGGGACAATTTTAGTTTTTGATGAAGAGGCCCATTTTTATCAGTGGCCAAATTAATATTTTTACTTTTAAAAAGGCCTGCTTTGTCACTTTCACATTCCAGTTTTTTTTCAATTTAGAATTATTTTTTATACAGATATTTGTAAAGGCTCTGTTGATGTTCACTGTTTACAAAAATATTTATTGCTTGTGTCTAAATAAATCATCAGTACAAAGTGCAATCTAATCAATTTTTTAGTATAAAATGTTTAATTAACAGGTGTAATGAAAAAACATGAACTCAATCTACTTTTAATTTTTAAAGTACAGTGTTGTGTGAGATTCATTTCAAATTGAGAAAAGTAGGCTTCACTTGCAGTCGGTGTTGTATAATGTACTTCAAAGTGATACTTGAGTAAAAGTACAAGTATCTAACTTTGACATAAGTAAATTTATGGTAAAGGTATACTTTAGGAATATTGTGTAGAAGTCAAAGTATTTTACATTTACTGTACTTAAGTATCAAAAGTAAAAGTATTGAGTAAAAGTGAGCAATTACAATTTCCAAAAATAAATTTATCGGGAGGTGACCTCTCCCAAAAACACTTTTCTAAAGGCCATGACTATTATGTTATACTAAAATGTTAATGTTGATGCACTAGCTTACCTGTTTCTATCACATATACAGGTATATCTCTGCCAAGCTCATGTTCATACTAGACTACATACATCTGCCATGTCCTACTGGAGTGTTAAGTGATTTGTCATATTCAGGCATGATAAATCTTACAAATCAATAGAATGTCAGAATGGTGTATATTTATACTTCTTATCCAACTACAATTAAATTCACTCTATCCATGAGGCACAATTAACTTGTATATTTTTAACAATAACAAGCAGGAATGAAATAGGAGTAACAACTTTTACGTCTTACCTTTTTTTAATATAAAGAGTAGAAAGTTTAGATAAGTGTGCAAAAATGTAAGGATTAGAAGAATAAAGTCATCTAAAACATAATTACTCAAGTAAAGTACAGAACACAAATATATACTTAAGAACTGTTTCAAAGTATTTCTGCTTAGTTACTTACAATTCTGCTTTCAGTTGACATTGGTTTGATCTTTAGTGTATTCATCAGTAAAAACGATCAAACATCATAATTTGTTCTCAGATCTGAGGAACACATTCAACCTAGTTGACCACTTAAAATTGGAAAGAAAATAGATCAGTTTGAACTAGAGAAATTGCATTTCTTGCAAAAATGTAATGTGAATGCTTATTGCTGAAATATTTTGTTGAATCCTGTTAGTTAAGCTGAAAATTCAAAAGAAAATTTGTAAAAATGTGGCAAAATAGTTAAAAAAGGTAGAAATGTAGCCAAAATAGCAGAAAATAGTAAATGTTAGCAAAAAATTGAACACAAAAAAGTTTAAACCACCAGAAAGAAGTTGCAAAAAGCAAAGAAAAGGTGAATAACCAGAATAAGCTGGAATTTGGACACAATAAGGTAAAAGAAGTGGCTAACTGTGACCATGAACTTTTATTTAATGACTTTGAAATTAATAGAGGTTATCATTGCCCTACATAATTTCTAGCTGTACAGTTAGACATGTCTCTGTTAAATGATTAATGGTTTATGGCTATTTTAGGGAAAGTTCACCTTTGACTTTCAGCCCTGACCAAATGACCTTAAAAACAGAAGACCACATTGGAGACACATAAGGTGTTGTCTTGTAAAGTTTGACATGTCTTTTTTGACTATGACCCTAAAATGTAATTTACTTCTGGGATTAATAAAGTATTTTTGAATTGAATTGAAATCACTAAGACATATTATGATTAGCTGAGAAGTTTGACATTTCTAAGTTAAACCATTATCAAATAGAACAATCTAAACATGGGGGTGACTTTGACCTTTGACCCCATGATTGTAAAATCATTAAGGATCAATGTTGACCTGTAAATTATTTAGCTGTGATCTTTGATATTCTTGCATTACACAATTACAGTTAGAGCTAATTGAAGCTTGTATTACCTTTGTTAGATTTTTTACATGCTAATTAGCTTTCAGCATGTGGTACTGATCACTTTTGGCTAAAACCCCATCAAGAGTGAACTCAATATTTAAAATTCTGATTTTAAGGTGAAAGAACTTAATTCAGCACAAAACATGTGAAATGAAAAGCAGCTGAACTGTGCTAAACAAGGCTGAAAGTAGCTAAAAGTAGGAAAAGGAAGCTAAAACTTCCAGAAACAATTTGAAATTGGCCCACAGATAGTGAAAAGAGTGTAAAAAAATCAAAATAGCAAAATATCAAGATAAGTTGAAATTTGCTGTAAAATTGCTAAAACATCTGAATTTAGCTGAAAAATGAAAAAATGGTTCAACAAGACAAAAAAAAAGCTTAACAGAAGCTTTAAAAGATGGAATGGACCTTTAAATTGTTAAACATAAGCTAAAAGAGTGCTGCAAGGAAGCTAAAATTAGTTTAACAAATGTTAAATTGGTTACTAATTAGTTAAAAAAATAAAGAAAACATTTTAAAATAGCCACACAAATGAAGTAATTATAAAATACTAAAAACAAGCTTGAACACAAATTGAAAATGGTTAAACAAATAGTTGAACTGGCCTAAAACCTCTAGAAACAGAAACTATAAAAGGCTGAATAACCCTTTAAAGTGTTAAACAGGTTTAAAGAGAACTGTAGGCAACATAAAACTAGCTTAACAAATGGTAAATTGGTTAAAAATTAGTTAAAAAAATACAGAAAATATGTTAAATATAGTTAATGTGAAAGTAAACCAGACTTAAAAAACTTAAACTGACATTTAAAATAGTAGAACAGAAGATTAGTGCTTAATAAGCATTCACACAATAAACAGTTCTCACTTGGCTGGTTAAAAACTTTTTTCACACACTATTAGGTTCTCACTTTGCTGGCTAAAATCTTTTTTCAGAATGTTGCTGTTCTGCAATATCTGAGGGAGTGTTTAGGGTGTGGGTGACATCTAGTGTCCAAAATTGATCATACACTCTTTCTAAGTAGTTCAGAACTAGTGGTCCTCACTCTGCTGGTCTATTTACTTGGTCCTCACTTTGTAGCAAAAACACGAATGTGTGTGTGTGTGTGTGTGTGTGTGTGTGTGTATATATATATATATATATATTTATAAACATGTCAATATATATATATATATATATATATAGCTGTACATCCACTGATTGCTTCCTTCAACTTGATGAAAATCCGTCCAGTTGTTCATGAGATGTTTTGCTAACAGACAGGCACACAAAGACATACAGCAGTAGCCTACAAAAATGTCAAGAGGTGAAGCTTGGTGATAGGGATTGATGCAAACTTTTAACAATACTATTAAATGTAGGGATAAATATTGGTTTGGGAGGATGGCGGTCATGAAGCGGGGGGTGGGGATGAAGGTAGTTAAATGAGGAGGTGATGGTTTAGGTTGAAGTTCTTGCCTTTTTGTCCCTCTGACACTCCCATCCTGAGCTAATGAGCTCCTGATGGCAGTGGAGACTGTGTAGATCAGTTCTCTGTCTCTCTCTCTCAGTCTTTACTCTCCCTTATCTGTCCTCCTCTCACCTGTCCTCCCTCCATTTGTTCTTTCTCCTCCTGTGGTTTTGGCAGCACTCCAACCTCTCTGGCTCCACCTCGCCTCCTTCATTATTTGTCAGCAGTTTTCTGAAGCAAAAGGCTTAGTGAGGGGAAATTATTTGGACTGGAGTTTTTATTTTATTTTATTTTTTTAAACTCATTTCTTCTCTCTCTCTCCTTCTGTTTTCTTCTCACTTGTTCCTGATCTCATAATGCAGCAGCAGCAGTGGTATCAATAAATATTGCGTTAATGTTCCGGTGGCCGGAACCAGCAAGGTGATAAAAGAAATGTATTTGGATCCTGTGGCTCATTTTTTGGCCCATTGCCTCTTCTGTTGGTGGGCATACATGTATAGGGGTGCAGGGGCTTGAATGTAGAGTTTTTCTGCAAATATACTTTTATTTTTTTTTTTTTATTCCAAGATGAGATGAGTAACTGAAAAGGCAGGAAGAAGCTTAAACAATTAGAAGAAAGTGGAAAGAGTTGAAATGAGCTTTTAAAAAAGTATAATTAGCAGAAAAAGCTAAAATTAGCAACAAAAAAACAGCTAAAAAGTAGCTGAAATAGCATAAAAATCTGAAATCTGCAAGAACAAGCTGATCGGAGCATAACAAGCTAAAATTAGCAGAAAGAAGTTAATTAGACACCATTAGGTCTAAGTAGCAGAAATTACTATTAAAAACTTGAATTTGTGTGAAAACTGCTGGAATTAGCTAAAAGAAATGCTAAAAATGTAGCTGAGCTTAAATTAGGAGGGAAAAAAACCACAGAAAGAACACATTTGCCCAGTTTGAAAGAAGCATAAATGAACACAAAAAAGAGGAAATTATCAGAAAAAAGCATAAATTAGCTAAAAACAGGGGCAGCACGGTGGCCCAACTGGTAGAGCTGCTGCCTCTCAGCAAGCAGGTCCCCGGTTCAAATCCCGGTCCAGGGGCCTTTCTGGGTGGAGTTTGCATGTTTTCTCCATGCATGTGTGGGTTTTCTCCGGGTACTCCGGTTTCCTCACACAGACCAAAAAACATGCATGTTAGGCTGATTGGTAACTTTAAATTGTCTCTAGGTGTGAGTGAGAGAGTGAATGGCTGTTTGTCTCTATGTGTCCCTGTGATGGACTTGCGACATGTCCAGGGTGTACCCCACCCCTCGCACAGTGATTGCCGGACATGGGCACTGACACCCACCGTGATCCAAAATGGAAGAAGCGGGTAAAAGATAATGGATGGATGGATAGCTAAAAACAGCTGAAAAGTAGCTATAAAGGCAGAAAGAAGCTTACTTTACTAGAAGGAAGTGGGGAAAGCACAGTTTTTCCCAGTTAGGGTGAAAGAAGCAGAAATAAGCACACAAAAGTGGAGATTATCTGAACAAAGCTAAAATTAGCAACAACAACAACAACAAAAAACGGCTAAGCTGTAGTAGATAAAAAACAGAAAGAAGCTAAAATTACAAGTGTAGAGAGCACATTTTTGCTGAATTAGGCTGAAAAAAGTGGAAATGAGTGCAAAAAATGTGGAATTAACTGAAAAGCTTAAATTAGCATAATACAACTTAATAGAACCTAAAATACTGCAGTAGAAAAAGTTAAAACTTGCAGAAATAAGCTGAAAGGAGCCTAACAAGCTAAAATTAGCAGAAAGGAGTTAGACAAAGCACAAAAATGTTGTGGTTAACAGAAATAATTTGAAAGGAACACAAAACAGCTGAAAAGGCAACTGAAATTAGCTGAAAAAAGTTTAAATTTGCACAAGGAAGCTGAAGTAAGCTGAAGTAGAACAAAATGTGAAAGGAGCAGTAAACTGTTTTAAACACATCTAAAAATTTGAAGGATGTAGAATGAGCTCAATTCGTTTTCTATGAGAACAAACATGGCAGAAAACGCTAAATATTAAAAAAAAACTAAAGTTGCACCAGTACCAAAAGTCATAGCAGGATTGTCCTGAAAGTACGACGGCGCTTAAGGGCCACACACACAAAAAAATTTACATTACAAGAAAAAAGTCATAAAATTACAAGAATAAAGTTGCTGTTGGTGGGCATACATGTATAGGGGTGCAGGGGCTTGAATATAGAGTTTTTCTGCAAATATACTTTTATTTTTTTTTATTCCAAGATGAGATGAGTAAGCACCTTACACTGTTTTACTCCCCATTTACTGCTTCCCCCGTGAGGAGTTGCTTACACTGTTTTATTCAGGCAAACTCCACTTTAAGGGCATGAAATGATTTGTTTACCCATCAGCATGTGGACACTTTATTACATTGCTCACAGTACAGTAATTAATTTTATAATTTTGCTTAATTGACACACATGGAATATATTTAACTTGATCCAGAAGGTTTTAGCCAGGTAGGGGGAAAATGGATGCTTTTTGGTTTGTACACCAAAACAAAGTTTCAGCACAGCCACTGTTCAGTTCATTAAAGCTTGTCCTCTCCTCTCCTAAAATAAATAATTGAAACTAGGTTTCCTTAGGAATGTTTTTGTCTTTTTGCTGTGTATGCTAACATTTTTAAACAAAGCTCTCGTAAGGTATGTTAACACACAGAATGTGTGTATGGGGGTGACTGTCAGCTGCAGCCAGACCAAAGTTGAGCTAAATATCTGTAACATTGACTGAATTATAAAAATTTTTGTTTTCAAAGGTTGACTAACTTGATCACGTCCAATTCAAGTCCAATAGTTAGTTGTGAATGCACATTCAATTATTTCTTTCTGCGACTTTCCTTAAAAGTTGTTCTTGAGATATTTTGCTAACAGAAAGGTTATGTATGCACTGACATAAACAAAGCTTTCTGTTTAATTCTCAAGGGTTTTTTGTTTTAATAAATGAAGACGATGACGCTTATACTTGGTCATCGTTTCTACAAATGCACATGTAAAGATTTTAAGCATCGACTTTCAAATTTATGAAAAACATGCAAATGATCACGTGGAAATTCGTGTTCTTTAATGGTCTGATATGTAAGTTTATGTATGTTAGATCATCTGCCTCGTTTATTTTGTTGTGTTAAATTGTAAAACAAATGAAAAAAGGAGTATGGATAAAGTCGTTATTGCCCTTAAATTACTGCAACCTCGTTGGAGAACTGTATATTTATGAAGTATTTATAATGTTTGATGATGGTGCATGAACATCTCTGAATACTTCCAAACTGGCTTCCTTAAACCAATAATTCAATTATGTTTTTAAGTGGGGTTCTGTAGAAGGGTTTGAGCAATTAATATCTTACCTGCTGCAGCTTCTTTAACAATGTTAATTTTGAGATATAAACCTTTTTCTGACTAGACTGATGAGCTTACAGTGAGTTTTAGCAGGGCCAAGTTCAGAGTGGATTGCTACCAATTTAAAACACTTAAGTGTCAAAAATCAAGTGGCAGTTTCGGTGAAGGCTATTTGATGAACTTTGACATCACTGAGTGTCACATAACAATATTATTCTGTTGTGATACTCCTGCTTGAACCGTCCCAGGCTGTACAGAAAGTGCTACTGCAAGCTGCTACTTTTTTGTTGGATGTTAATGGAAATAAACATGTAATGTGAAATCAACCGGAATGTCAAGGTTTTATAAAATGTCTTTTACATGTGCTGCTATGAACGTTTTAAGACGTAATTTATCTTAAAACGGCAGCCATCCACTTTGGACTGAGCTGAATACAGCACCTCAGACTGAGGAAGTCTTTCGGATGAAAGACGAAACGTTTCTACAATTTATTTTATTTTATTTTTTTGAATGTCCAGAGGACCAGATTGAACTTTTTTTTAGATTTTTCTACCTGGATTATTGAGCATGCATCAGTTTAACCATCCACTTTGTTCTTGTTCTTGCTATGTTAGCTGTTAGCTTGTAAATCCAGTCAGAAATGGAGGTGATTCAAGGAGCGATCTACAACAGGTAAGATATTAATTATTCACAACTCCAGAGTTGGTAAACTTTTTTTTTTTTTAAACTGTCTTCTTATTTTTTAATACATTTAGTCTAAATTAAGGTTCATGCTTTAGGCTTTGTGAAGGAAATTACAGTGTGTCTGCCACCAAAATAAAACCCATGCAGATAAAACTGTGTGTAGACTAAATGGACAAAGGAAATCTGGGAAGGGACTGGTACTTGTGTTTTTCATAGCAATGGAAGAATAAAAATAATTCTTCAATCACAAACATTTTAAAAAGTGCATACTCTAAAAGTGCATAGCTTAGCTGCTTGTAGACAAAAATGCATGAAATAGGTTTTATTACATCACAAATGCAAAACTCTGCCTTTGAAGATGAGCCGAGGTTCCTCCTGTCTGAGTTTTCTTGCATAAACAGAGCTTAATATAACTTGAGACCTTTACGTTTTAGTTTGAAAAAAAGTAGTTCAGATAGTTTCTGCTCTTCCGAGAGCATTTAAAATCATCATTAAGCAAAGATGACAGTCTTCATCCTGTTTGACATTAGAAATGAGCTTCCTTCCATCTAGCGTATCCCTGCGGAGCGCTCGGCGGGGGTCCACAGGGGAAGGAGCTGATGGGAATGGTGCGGGTGATATCATCATCAGGGAGTGACTCATGCCTGTCTTTAAGTGGCTCTGCTCCTTCCAGTCAGTCACAAGCTGTGTGTGTTTTTGTGTGTGTTGCAATGGGAGGTCGTGAGCACAGCTTTGAAGCTCCTGGCTGAGAAGTTGAGCACAGCTGTGCTCTGTGGTTTCTGTCTTTCTGCGGTTTACCGTCTTTATATTGCACTGTACCAGTGGTGTGCAGAAGCTTACAAAATGTGTCCAAACAAAACGCTTTTTTTCCTGCTTTCTTTAGCGTTGTCGCACACACTTTCTTTTTATTTTTTAAAATTATGTAATTAATGCAATTATTGTTAGTGCAATTACTGTAATTATCTCCTTGAGCATTCTGTTTCACACATTTCAGCAGCAAGGCGGCAACATTTTAGTAGAAAAGCTTTTGTTCGTGAAACATAATGTGACAAATTTGCCTCTTTTTCACTTTAAAAGTCTAAACAGCCTTCAGTTTTTTTTTTTTTTTTAGGTCTGTGATTAGATAAGCATAAAGTTTACCAACACTTCAAAGTTTGAGCTTCAAAAAAATGAAACAAACATAATGTAGAGCATCTGAAAACAGATATTTTTCCTTGAACACTTGCAACCTGTCCAGGGTGTACCCTGCCTCTTACACTGGACATGCGCACTAGCGACCCCTGTGACCCAGAAAGGAAGAAGCGGGTAAAGATAATAGATGGATGTAATGTTCATCCAAAACCCAATGAGCAAATGTATTGAATGACATAAAAATTATATACAGATTATAATGAAAATAACAAATATCTTGTGTGATCTCTTCAAGCTCGGAGTTTCAGCAACTACTACGACAAATTTTAGCTTCGTCTCCGTAAAGTTGACTGAGTTGTAGCTGTTTCTGAGTTTGCTAAAGTTCATTACCTGCAATGGCCATCTTGAATTAGGTTGACTCCAAAAGCTAATCACTTGTAGGTTTTTGTCTAATAACTAATTTCTGAGAATTTTATAAAAATCAGACTACTTTTTTATGAGATATTTTGATAACTGATAAAGGCAAGTACAATACATGCACAAAATCCATGAGGCATTGCAGATGCCTTGAAACCTTTAGTTTCTCTCATAAACACCTTTGGGGGGCCGAGATGGTGTAGGGGCAGGGCATCCAACTCTGGGTTCGATCCCCGGTCATTGCACATCTCGTGGTGTCTCTGAGCAGGACACCCATCCCCAGTTGCTCCCCGGGCGCCCCCCATAGCCACTCACTGCCCCACCCAGTGGTGGATGGGTTAAATGCAAAGAGCCAATTTCGCCATTGTATAGGAACCTACAATGATGACAACACATAATGTGACAAATTTGTTTGTTTGTTTACTATTATTATTGTTTTATGAATTTTATACAACCCCCCCCCCCCCCCCCAACAAACAAACAAAAAACTTCCTAACAGAAAAAGGATACAGTTCTGTCACTTTTTATTTGGTCCCATTTCATAGAGTTTAGCTCGCTATGGGAGTGAAGCGTGGGCCGTTACACTGCCTGCAGAGGCAGCTTTATTGACTCAAGTAGAAGCACATCTGCTCTGTCACACATGTGGAAGATGGACAAAAGAAAACCACCTCTGAAACACCTTGTGTGCTGAAAAGCTGGCAGTCTGTGATGCACTCATGGCTCTATTTTAAATTCTCAGCATTCAAAATTTGTACCAGAATACTGAACGGGGGTCATGGGATTTTGACTCTCCAGTTTACATGTGTTTACAACCGGGTTCCATGAGGCATTTTGTGGCGGGGTGCTGTAAGAGTATGGTGTGACAAGGTTGCATTTAAGAACTATCTGGTCCCTGAAGTACCAAAGCAAAAGCTGTGTCCGTGCTCTTAGCACATCATCAAGCTTGTTTCTGGTGCGGGCTGGACTCTTACCAGAACTAGATCTTGTCTCTGATCCTGTTTGTGGTGTTCACGGGCTCTCAAAAGCACAGTTGTGGTAAGGAGGGTGTCAGGTTGGAAACTTCAGAGTCTTGTATTTGCCTTTTGCAGATGATGTGGTGTCTTTGAGCCATGATCTTCAGTGTGCGCTGAGGCTGTTCACAGCTGAGTGTTGCTAGGAGAAAAAAAGTCAACATCTCCAAGTATGAGGTCACTGTTATTGACTGGATAAAGGTTTAGTGCTTCCTCTGGGTCAAGGATGAGTCTCTGCCTCAAACTGAGGAGTTCAAGTATTGGAAAGTCTGGTTCACGAGTAATGGTGGAGTTGAGATGAAGATGAACAAACTGATTGGCAGCCTTGTGTTTAGTAGTGAGGGTGTTGCTTTGATCTGTTGTGGTGAATAAGGCAAAGCTTTTAATTTACTGGTCTATCTACATAGTTGTTTGTCTCTATGTGACCCTGTGATGGACTTGTGACCTGTCCAGGGTGTATCCCACCTCTCGCACATTGATGGCTGGACATGGGCACCAGTGACCCCCGTGGCCCGAAAAGAAAGAAGCGGGTAAAGATAATGGATGGATGGATGGGTCTGCCTATGGTCCAACCTTCACCTATGGAAAAGAGATATTGATAATGACCAAAAGAACAAGACTTTAAATACAACTGTCTGAAATGAGTTTCCTCTGTTGGGTGGCCAGGATCAGCCTTAGAGATAAGGTGAGGAGGTCGGTCATCTGGGGGGTGCCCAGAGTAAAGCCACTGGTTCTTCATATTGAAAGGAGTTGGTTGAAGTCGTTGGTGCATCTAATTAGTTTGCTTTCTGCACGCCTCCGTTTGGAGGTTTTCCACACAGCAGGAGGAGGTCCCAGGGCAGACCCAGAACTCTTTAAATGGATTAAATATCCTCTTTGGCCTGGGAAGGCCATGGGGTCCTCCAGGAAGAGCTGGAGTGTGTTGGGGAGAGGGATGTCTGGGTTTCCCTCCTGGACCTGTTACCCCTGCATCCTGAACATGAATGGGGTGAGTGGAAAAGGATGGATGGATAAACTGAACACTGAACAGATTAAAAACTGTGATCTTATGATGGCTTCAGACGACAAGTCGGGTTTTTTGACGTTTGTTAGATTTTCAGAAAATAAAAATCACTGAAGTCATTAGATCCTTCTTCTGGGACCCTTTGAAGGGTCTGGAACAGTTAACATGAAATAAAGTCTAAACCAAGCTACTGGTGAATTACAGACTGAATTTACCATCCATTAAGCTATTCAGCTAAATTTGCTGTTGGGGCTGGCAGCAACAGCATGATGTTTGTTTGATAACCAACCATTTAAATGTTTACTAGTTTATTTGTTAATGAAAATATTCCTTCATTCATTCTGTTTCACCTCCTGCGATGCTATGTATTTTTGGCCAAAATTACCCCTACCGTTAGGCTTTTAGTGTTTGATTATTCTATGATTGGGCGCCTTTTTGGTGCATTTTAATGACGAACAGGATTTGTTTTAATGCCAAACCACAGTTCTTCATCTAAACCATGCACAAAAAAGTAAAGATTTAAAAAAAATTGCAGTTTTTCTCCAGTTGTCAGGTTCTTCCTAGCCTGCTTCATTCGTTCACCAACAGAAACGAGTAGCTTTCATGTTCAGACGTGAGAAGGTTGCTGTCATCGTTCTCGCACACCTGTTAGATGGGTCACGATGAGGATGTTTGATGTGTGATGTCTTCCTTTTTGTTGCACTGTGTGTGTGTGTGTGCATGCGTGAGTAGACTTGTGTTTGATGTTGAGGTAAATAGTTCATACCCGACATCACACATTTTTACACTCACACCCTGACATTTTGATTCTTTCAGCTCATTCACAATAGTTCTATTTCATTTAATGTTTCTTTCTTTCTCGATGTGTCTCTCTTTCTCACTTTTATTTACCTTTTTTTTGTATTTGTGACTTTTTACTTATTTACCTGGTCTCTAAACCTTACTTTTTAGATGTTTACAATTCTTGTTTGATGCTTTTTCCCTCTGTACCTGTCAAACCAATTGTCTTTTCACACATCTTGCCTCTAGTGTTTGTTTCCAGAAATGGGTGTGTGTGTGTGAGAGAGAAAAAAAGAATGGTTTGTTAAAAGTGGAAACTTGTATTGCACATGCATTTCATAATTCTAGGGATGCACGATATTGGATTTTTGGCTGATATCTGATATGCCGATATGTTAAAATGTATTTGGCCGATAACCGATACCGATAGTTTTAATATACTTTCCTTTGCCAGAACATATCTCTCTTATTTAGGCTTATTTGCTGCAACAATTGTGTAACGGCTGTAAGAGCTGATGACATATATTCAGTAACTGCCATATGCATAGCACTTTAACTTACATTAAATTAAAAGTGTTAAATGTTATTTATTAGCATTGGTCACCTGCGATGCTGTCTCGCTTGCGGAGGCTTGTTCTGGGTTCCTAGCTGCAGTGTGGGATCCTCTGCACTTACGTGCATGTAGCATGAAGCTGCACTGCTCTAACTATGACCCCTGACCCTTGGGTCATCTTCCAGACTCACCATGAATTGTTTTCTTTAAAGTTACATTTGACTCCAACCGACTTTTAACCAAAATCCAAAGGAAACTATTTATTACAATAGTCAACCTTTGTCTAAATTTGTGCACGTATAAAAACCAAAAATAATTCCGGCTCAAAGACTTAATTTTGCCTTTGATAAGAGAATTAAGCCTTGATTGATTCATTATTATCGTTTGTTTATTATTGTTTTTATTCTTAGTTTGATTATTTTGGTAATAAAACTTCAAAAGACAACTTTGGTCCCTTCATTTCGGATGAATATTCATTTACGGTATGGGACTCCCTGTAATTAACAGATTCTACTTCAGTGACTGAGTTCTGATTATTAAAGGGTGAATATATTAATTAATTTGTTGTTGGTCTCTGTAAACTGACCAGCTGGTGCCCCGCATTAATGAGTGAAAAATAAATAAACAAATGTAGTGGAGTGCTGATGGAGAAAGTGTCACCCTTCTTCCTCCATCTCACCTTTCCTATTTGCTACATGCATGAAGGACAACCTTTTTAAGTTCAAAGTTTTTGTCTCATTGTGCCGTAAGACTAATCATGCTAACGGAGCTAACACTTGATGTCCAAATGTCTGTGGTAAAACTCGCCCAAGTGCTATCGGCTATTAGCTTCTCAACGACGTTGAAAATGACAGCTTGCAACTCTGTTAAGGCTACGTCGGAAAAATATCTCTGACTGGGGACGATGTAGCGAGGCTCAACGTAGTCCAAAAATCTTCGGAATCAGACATACTCAATGACAAAAAAACTTCCACACCGCCGACATTTTGAATTTTTCTTCTGCCGGGATCAGATCTAATAGGCGTGCGTGATGTCATCACGTTGTGCTGGCGTTGCAGGCATCCTTGTCACTGGGTTGTCATACAGAAACGGCGTCTTTTATATCAGCGAGTTGTTTTGATGGAATGACCGATGTCCGATACTCAACTTTAATGTTAATATCGGCCGATACCATGCCAATACTATCGTGCATTCCTACATAAATCCCTTCATGTTTTTAAGCTTATATCTGTATATTTTGTAATCAGCAATAAGTGGTGCAGAATTTATTAATTGATTTCTATTTGCTGGTTCTCATCTTGCTTGCTATGCTGTTAACTATTAAAAACAATTGAAATTTATGAGACAAGGACAAACAAGTGTCAGAAAGCAAATAAATTTAAGGAGGGGGACAAGGAAAAGTAATGCTAATGAATATGTGTTCCCAAATACTGATGTTTGATATGGATTGATGCATTAATTTAAGTCTAGTGAGATAAAGACAACATTTGATGAACATCACCTTGCATAATGTACAAAGTCTAGTTATTTGACAAAACTGCATTAATTAAATTAAGTTTGTCCCATGACTCAGTAGTTTGTAAAGCCACTTATCCACCTTATTCTGCAAGAGCGTATGTGGGCTGCCATGACAGACAGGTACCGCCCCTTCCCGGTTTTATACTTCCGGTGAGCTAAAGCGAGAGGCACTTTTGCTAATGACAGGCACTTTTGCTAATGACAAATTCTAGTAATTTGTGCTGTAGCAGGAGGCTTAAACAATTCTAATATGAGTTCGGGTTCAACTTGTGCTGTTGTTGGCTGTCACAACAGCTCCAGAAAACTGAAAGACGAGCTAGAAACGTATTGTTTTGCACATCAACAACTTCGAAAGGCCTGTGTGTGCCCAGCGCGTTACGAACTGCACTCCATGCCGAGGAAGGAGGATCGAAAACGAGCGTGGCTGGCAGCTTTAAAACTCAAATACCCCCCGAAGAGAGTTTATGTTTGCTCCTTTCATTTTATTGATAAAAAGCCCACAGAGCTTCACCCCGACCCGGAGCTCTATCTGGGCTATGACCGGGCCCCACCAAAGAAAAGAAGGCAGCTCATCCGGACCACTGTGAGCCAGACAGCTTCCAGCAACATCGACAAAACGGCCGAATCTGTTCCCGGTGAGTGAAATTGAAAATGTGATTTGTCCCCGCTTCACATTTTAATCATGCTTAGCTCTTATCTTTTACTGAATTATATTATTATTAATGTTATAATTGTGATGTTATAATTACTATACTGTGGATGGTGTTAGCATCAGCGCTAGCTGGTTGCAGTGTTATTGTGGATGTTAGTGTATTATTAATTTAATTCCAAAATACTTTATCACTAAGAGAAAGTACTTGATTGGCAGCCAAATCCAAATCTTAAAGACAAAGTGGTTAGTAATTAACATCAGTAGCATGCTAGCAGAGATGTATATGATTTCATGTAACTGTCCGAGAATAGCTTTTTATTTAGCAACCTGGTAAAATTCAGCCCCCAGGGCTGTAAAAGTCTGGGGATTTTGTTAATAAAGAATATGTTGAGTTATTAGAGGCAGGTTATTTGAAACAGACACAGCTGAAAAAAAAAACTTCTTTTAAACTCTTTAAAGAAAAAGCTTAAATGCAACCTAGCTCCAACTGATTTTTTTAAGGATGAAAAACTAAAATCTAATCACAATATTTTGATATTATAGCATAACTTGATGGGGCTTAGGAAAATTTAAGGGGGCTAAAGCCCCACTAAAACAGCACTATTGACATTTAAGATGTATCATGTGTGTACGAGTGTGGAATTACAAATTTCCTTCCTAAAACGTAATAAGGTAAGTGACACTTGACAGGTTGTGTTACGCTGATTTGATTTTGTATTTTTGTGTTATTCAGAGTGCACCGTAGATTCACCGTCAGTCATCCCAGACCTGGCTAGCGTCTCCACACAACCTCCTGGGCCACATCTGCACTCAGTCCACACACAGTGGGAGGACCCTTCGCTAAAAGATCATCATCAATACTGCAACACGTCTGGCAGAAAAGATGTCCAGGACAAGACGACTCAGTGTGATGAAGTTGCATTTTTTCTTCTACAAAATGACGCAGACGCTTTGCTGTACACTGGTATAGCGTTAGAAACATTTAACACTCTTGTGTCAGCACTGGAAGGAGATGACAACAATGAATTTACAATGCCTGTACAAGATCAAGTCCTTATAACACTTATGAAAATAAAGACTAATCGTGTCTGCAGCCCTTGAGTTGATGTTATACTGCTGCTCTGCCTTGTGGTGTCTGAAGTTTATCATGCTTAGACGTTTGGGTTGAAGATTCTTTGCTGTCCCAGCATTCCACCTGCGCTGCTCATCTGTACATGCTAGCCCCGTCTTTCCACTGATCACAGCATTCTGGACCTGTAACAATTTAACAGACTTCAGCTATCACTGCTCCTAATAAAATGAAACAAGTTATTTACATCCCTGCTGTTGTCATTTATTTTTTCCTTTTCTGTAAATGTTAGGTTGCCTTGCATCCAGTCTGTACTTTTTTAAAAACAAATAATATAAAAATACTGTACAGCCTTTTTAATGTTTAATTTTTTGTGACAGTAGATCACAGGCTGCACAATGCTCTGGCTTCCACATGTAAACACAGGCAGACAGGAAGCTCACAGCTTTCGCCCAGTTCAGTGATTCTGATTCAGTGATGTAAATATTCTGATATCCAGATAAGTGATATACCTTCCACAGAATAGCTGCCGCATGACTGCATGATTTTCCCAATCCGGCGATACAGGAACAGCCGACCGTTTCTACCACTCCACTTTCTCTGAGCATGACCCATGCTAAGTGTTTAGCTTGACCAACGCTCTGGCTCGGCTCAACAGCTGCTTTCAGAAAGATAAAGTCGCCTTGTTTCTTGAGCAAAACTGTATCTATTTTGTTGCTGTGGAGGTAATTATACGCCTCTGTGCTTTTATAATTCCGCAATTCCTCGCCATCGACGCCTTCAGAAAAAACAAGGTAATTAATAATATCGATGTAGGTAATTCCGGGCCATGATTTCATATCATCTACCCAGTCCGTGAGAAATGATGGGTGAGACACAGTTAACGACTTATCTTCGCAGCTTTTTAAAACATCCTTGCAATGTATCCACCTCTGATGTGCTGCCATTTACTTCAGGTAAAGGAAACTTTTGTGTCAAAAACATTAAATTGCTAGCAAGTGTGTTAACCCACAAACGTAAACAACAGCGCGGGATCGCGGGCGGAAGTAAACAACCGGCTTCCGCTATGAATTATGGGTAGTGGCGCCAAATCCGGAATAAGGTGGATATCGGCAGAAACTTGAACCAGTCCACTCTGAATGACTCGCACTGTTGTGGAGAAATGTTGGCTTACTCCTCTTTATAATGATGCTTCAGTTCACTGAGTTTTCATTTACCAGTAGTTTTTGTTAACTGTTGTGGTCTTCTTTGGTCCCTGTATGGCATTTCAGTCCAATTTTGGTCTAATCTTTGATTGGACCTTTACAAAATCTGCACACTGTTCTTTTTCAGACTTTCTGTTGTAGATTTTCTGTAGCATGACTCAATTTGGACCAAGCTTAAAGTTTTGGACTCACATTTGTCTCTGTTGTACTTAAATTATTGAGCATGCATCAGGATATGTACTTAAATTAGTTTATTTGTTGTCTAAATCAGCGGTTCATAAAGTTGGTTTTGGGATCCTGCTGTGGATCATGAAACTATAAAGTGAGGTTCCTAATCGATCTCCAGATATCAACTTGTAGTTTAAAAAACTATTTCTTATCACCTGTTTTTATCATAATGATGCAAAAAATTAAACGGAGTCTAAAGAAGTGAATAAAAGTTTTCTTTTTTTATTATTATTAAGCTGAAGCTAAATTAAATTATTAAGCTTTCTGTGTTTTTTAACCGATGTTTGTATATTTAAACCAGCTGTCATTGGGGTCACAGACCTTTGCCACTTTGTGGTTTGGAAGTCAAAACTTTTGGGAATCACTGGACTAAATGACTCCCAGGTGGTCAGGCTTGTGGGAACAAACAAGCCCAAATCATCTGAATCATCATCACCACTGTGCTTGACATTTAATGCGAGCGCAACTCAGTTTTTTACTTCAGTTTATGGTAAATAATTAAAATTCAAAATCAGAAGATCTTGCTTTGACTGTCCAGGATATTTAAATCAAAATTCACAATTCATACAGCATCCTTAAAAAGTCTTAAATTCATGTATCCACAATTAAGGCCTTAACATCTGAAATTCCATCCATTCATCCATCCATCATCTTTACCCACTTCTTTCTTTTTGGGTTGTGGAGGTCACTGGTGCCCATCTCAGCCATCGCTGTGCAAGAGGCGGGGTACACCCTGGACAGGTCTCCAGTCCATCACAGGGACACATAGAGACAAACGAGACAAACAACTATTCACTCTGTCACTCACACCTAGGGACAATTTAGAGCTACCAGTCAGCCTAACATGCATGTTTTTGGTCCGTGGGAGGAAACTGGAGTACCCTGGGAAAACCCACTTATGCCCAGAGAGAACATACAAACTCCACCCAGAAAGGTCCCTAGCCGAGATTGGAACCGGGGCCACCTTCTCGCTGAGAGGCGGCACCATTCATTCAACCTTTATTTATACAGGTTAGTCTCACTGAGTCACGAGGACACATTTACAAGAGAGACCTATTTGACCAACTGCGCCACCGTGCTGCCCTGTCGTAAATTCCTTTAAACAAAATTAAGTTGGTTTTAAATATATTACTCAAAGGTCTTAAAATATGCTGAGGCAGGAATATTTAAACTCGTATTATTTTTTTCTCGCTGGACTTTTCTGGCTGGCAAAAGTTTTCCATTGAGTGGCACACAAACTTCTTTTTTACGTAATAAACTTGCGTTTTATTTTATACAGTCAATGGTTCAAACCGACTGTGACTCAAGGCGATTTAGGCTACTTTCTACTAGCTGCTGATACATATGCTTGCTAGCTAGCTATTCTGTGACTAAATCATGGGCGAGGTCAAATTTATGGACAAGTGGCTCATATCTGTTGCCAACTCAGATGAGGCCAGGTGCATTATGTGCAAAAAATGTTCAAGCTTGGCATTGATGATCTTTGTTTATGAAGGCAAAACTGGAAACTAAGACACACTGAGCCTCGTGCTTTTAATGTATTGAGTAGATATCTTTGTTTGTTTGTTTGATGTTTCCAACCAAATTACTGAATTAGTGTTTTCGGTCTTAAATTACATTCAAGGTGTCATTAAAAAGGTCTTAAAGTCTTAAATGTGACTTGCTGAAACCTGCATGCAGATACCTTGTCGTAAGTTTAAGTTGTAAGTGGAAAAAGTGAATGAAAATAAGGTATAAGAGTAAAAATGGGAAAAAAAAATGGCTCAATTTCTTAAAATTTGATTTATTAAAAAATATATTTCTGTCCTTTTTTTAAACACTATCTCTACCTCTCTGCCTGGTAAGGCTGCACACACCTAGAAGACACACACACAAAACAAATGAGTACACACTTAAAATTCCCTGACTAACAAATCTCCTCCCTAGACATTCAAACCCTCATTTTTATACACAGCACTGCGTCAGCGAGGTGGTTTGTTAAGAAGCAATTTATATTCAAGGATTCTTTATCAAACTGACCGACCTGTCGCACTTCCAAGAGCACCATGGATGGTTTGTGTGCTGATATCACTTCTAAAGTGTTAAAATTTCTGTTATTTGACAGTTTTGTGTCCAAGCCCCTTTCAGCCACAGAGCAGCTTCCTTATATGGAGGTTTGACTTTATAAATAAAGATCAAATGTGTATTTCATATCTTTGACTAAATCTCTTTAATGTTGATGGCTTAGCTTTTTTGTCTTTTATTCTGCCAACTATCTCAAGGGAAGACTGTATGTGTATTTTTATGTATTTTTAAGTGTTTTGCTGGCTTTCTGCAACTATGCTTTCTTAATAATAGATCACCATCATGGGAACTGTATTTGCACTAGCTGTAAGTGGTGTAAAGTGCCAAAAAGAAACCGACTACCACCAGTGTTTAAATGCACCGTCATCCTCTGGACTCTCCGAGGGAGAGGCCGGAAAAAACAGCCAAGCAGAGGAACGACATACTTGCAGACAGACAAACAGATGGCAGGCAAATGGGTAGACAGGACAACAAGGCAAAGAGTCATAGACAGAGAAAGACAGATGGCAAGCTTACAGTCAGACAGACGGGTGGACGAGGCAACAAATGGGACGCAGCCAGTCAGACAAATCTGGAAGCTTGAGGACAGAGAGACAAAGTCCAGCAAATACCCTGTCAGTACATTTAGGGAAGGCCAAAATGAAAACTTGGCATGATTGGACAAACATTTTGGTGTTGTGCTCATCAGTACTGAAACTTGAAATATCCACAATTTGCTTAGACCATTTGAAAAGGTTGTCACTTGCGTAGAATTCAAGTAAAACTGATCTATAAAGCAAAACTTTAATTTATTCTTTTCTAATGAGTGTTTGGAGTTATTTCTCTTTAATGTCCTTGTTATTGAAGCTCAATTTAAGTAATTTTGGAGCAAATGAGATTAGAATAAATCAGGAAAAGTCTGCCAACTCTTTAAAACCATTGTTCAGATCTTTTGATGTGGGATTATGTGAAAAAAGATACAAATAACACTGAATGACTTCACTTTGGAGAAATAACTTAACTTATTTGAAACTAATGAGCTGATTCCTTGTCTGAGCAAAGCAAGTTCTAAACTGAATTTCTGCTATCTTCAAATGGCTTCAATTTATTCAGCAGAAATGTAAAATTTGGGCAGGAGTGCTCCATGTTGTGCTGGAAGTGCTAAAGCTAGCTGATGCTATTTCTTGTTTGCAGTTATTCACAGTTAAATGTAAATAAACGTAATGTAAAACTACCAGCAATGCAGTGTATCCCCTACCATTATTCAAGGTGGGCACTACTCTCTATCAATAGAACTGAGCGCCCTGCCTTCCAAACCCCCCACACCCCACTCTGCTTCGCCACTTGGAGCGGAGATTGTAGCAGCTCGACTCAAACTCCAAACTGCGCGCAACCTCCATCTTGTCGAAGCTCCAAAATTCATGGTTGAAATCCATGCCTTCATGTAAAAAGTTGTTTTTCTCTGCAAAAAGAAGCTGAGAACTTGTTTACTTATATTTTTTTAAAAGCTTTGTGTGAAAAATGCTATGCTAAAGAGTTCAAACCACACTGAGCATCCACCATTTTGAGAACCAAAAACAGGAAGGAGAGACAGCCCACGTCAAGGGGTCTCCCTCCCATTTTTCTTAGAGACACACTTCTCGCTCCCTCACTATCCATCCTTCGGTTTAAAAAGTCTTGTACTGCCATCTGGTGGTAAAAAAAAAGGTACCACACACAAAATAAATTAACCAGCACTTCTTCCTAAATTTGACAATGATTTCTAATTATTTAATAATTAATAATTATTGTCAAATTTCAAACAATCTTATCATTTATCGCAATAATTTCTGAGACAATCGCCCAGCAAAATTTGGTATTGTGACTGGCCTACGTAGCACTAAGCCATCGCACAATACAGACATAGCCCTAAGCTAGTGCACGATACAGACATAGCCCTAAGC
>NC_056511.1:10944230-10944726 GCF_014905685.2 Nematolebias whitei | reverse complement strand
ACAGACATAGCCCTAAGCTAGTGCACGATACAGACATAGCCCTAAGCCAGTGCACGATACAGACATGGCCCTAAGCTAGTGCACGATACAGACATAGCCTTAAGCCAGCACACAATACAGACATAGCCCTAAGCTAGTGCATGATACAGACATAGCCCTAAGCTACTGCACGATACATAGCCCTAAGCTAGTGAACGATACATAGCCCTAAGCTAGTGCACGATACATAGCCCTAAGCTAGTGCACGATACAGACATAGCCCTAAGCTAGTGCATGATGCAGACATAGCCCTAAGCCAGTCCACGATACAGACATAGTCCTAAGCTAGTGCACGATACAGACATAGCCTTAAGCCAGCACAAGATACAGACATAGCCCTAAGCTAGTGCATGATACAGACATAGCCCTAAGCTAGTGCACAATACAGACATAGCCCTAAGCTAGTGCAGGATACAGACATAGCCCTAAGCTAGTGCACGATACAGACATAGCCCTA
>NC_056511.1:10941345-10944130 GCF_014905685.2 Nematolebias whitei | reverse complement strand
AGCCCTAAGCTAGTGCAGGATACAGACATAGCCCTAAGCTAGTGCACAATACAGACATAGCCCTAAGCCAGTGCACGATACAGACATAGCCCTAAGCCAGTGCACGAAACAGACATAGCCCTAAGCTAGTGCACGATACAGACATAGCCTTAAGCCAGCACACGATACAGACATAGCCCTAAGCTAGTTCATGATACAGACATAGCCCTAAGCCATTGCACGATACAGACATAGCACTGTGCTTCTGCTGCTGCTTCTGTTGTGAAATTTGAGAGTAGTTGTTTAGAGACGGCAAAAATGTGTTTTGAAACTTGTCCCGCTCAGATTGGCTGACCATATTCGTTTTCCTACCCAGATCAGTGTTTCCCCTAGATAACTTGCCATGACGGGGTGTTCATCTCGTCTGTCATTTTTGTCGAGGGGTGGACATATCTGGGCTGAGCTTTTTGTACCGGCGGTTTTTGAGCACGAGTGAGGTGGGGGCTCAGCATGAGGGAAGAGCGTTTAGCGTTTTAGCTAGTGCGCCTGTTTTGCTCCCCGCTAGCTTAGCGTTACACCAGTGTCAGCGGGGGTGGGTGGTGGCTGGGTGGTTGCGTGCAGTTCGGTTTGATAGGTGGGGCGTGCGGTTCTGTTAATGGGATGGGGTGCCCTGCTTGTATAATGGTAGGGGAGCCACTGCAGATTACCATCAGATCTGGACTGATGTTAGTCGAGACTGTACTGGGTTCCAGTAATCAGTCATGTTCACTAAAGCTATTTTTGTCACGGTCGGGTCTCATCACAGCTCGGCTTACTCAGGTCTACACATTCTAGGTGGCTTTTTATATAACGAGTTCCACTTCAATATGGGCGGAATTGTCACAATGCAGCCATTCAAAACCTTTGCAACATTATTTTCTATCCAAGGCAAACACAACAGATAAGTGAAATGGTATCACAAAACACCACCATCCTTTGCCGTGGTTTCCAAAACTACAGGGGGAGCCTGTAAATCAAGTCCATGTGGTCCAACTCCCTTAAAAAGTAAATAAAAATTAATGCTGCTGTTAACAAGGTTTTAAAAATACTCTAGTGAATTTTGTGCAAAAGGGGCGCTGTCATGATTGACATCGCTTTTTGCTCAATTAATGGCCTGCAGCCTGCTGACGTCAAGTCTTCAGCTGGACTTGGCTCGCTTTCAACCGCAGCCGAGTAGGTCCTAAAAATTGAGCTGGAAGTGGGTGACATCACCCAATGGGAAGACTTTGAAGCAGCCATTTAAAAAGCTATCCGCAACAGATAAGATTTTAACTCTATAACTCTTCACATAACCCCACTTCAAAAATATTCAAATCTTTCACTTGAGACATTTTAAATAAATGCCACAGTCATATTAAAAAAAAAAGGTACATCTTTTTCTTTTTTTTTTGGTGTGGGTTGCACAAATCAAGATGTAATCAGATTTTCACCAGCTCTTAAAACTAGGTTAATATAACCTCCTACAGAGAACAATGCATGACATCAAACACTGTCATTATTCATTTAGCACAAACCAAGCCGAACCCCAAAAGACTCATGAATAAGTTAACTGATTTTTTTTTTTTTACTCAATAAATAAATAAATTTGACGCTGCACTCATGGGTATTTTTATGAGAGATTTTTCTTTTTTTCTTTTGTTTTATTCTAATACTATTTTCTAATGCAGAAAATGCCATGTGGTGCCTTCACTGCTGACTTGCTGGGCGAGTTTTCCACGTACTGTTTTCCTCAGCTTCCACCTGCTCAAATTAGCAAAACTAAAAAGGAAGAAATGCTACCAAGTGCAAATGAGTTGCTATAAACCTGCTGGCGGTGAGAAGACACCCTGAAACACTCATGTATCAAATACAGGCTCTTTGAGCAGAAACAGCTGCTCTCACCCGACTCACTCCTCCAACACACTTGGTTTCTTTTAGAGTTCACCCTACTTACAGATAGCTATAATAGCTGAGTCATGCTTTTCTTTCCCACCTGCTGTCCCGTATCCACGTATATGTGTTTCCTCATGCGTGATCTGTTGTGCATGTAAGGGAATGGTCGCCTTGAAGCATTCAGTCAGACATGGCGCTCTCGGCGGACTCATAGTCAGCCAATTAATTAGCTCCCCAGGCGGTTGGCTTTCCCAGCATGCATTAGGCAACCTTCTCACTGTAAATGTGTTTTGGCTGACTCAAAGTTATGCACACAACGAATGCAGCATACAGCAGTTGATATATTTCAAATGAAAGCTGCTGGTGGCTGTCTATACCTATGAAATATTAATGTGATCTGCAGATTTATATCTGCACTGAAGGTTATTATTTTTTTTGTCTTTTACACAGAAACATTTAAGTTTTGTTTCACTCACTGGCTTGGAACAGTTTCCTCATCTAGTCCTTATTGTGGGAATTCTGAGTCAGCATTCATGCTGTTTTCATATATATACATACATACATATATACATACATATATATATATACATATATATATATACATATACATATATATATATATACACATATATATATATACATATACATATATATATATATATATACACATATATATATATACATATACATATATATATATATACACATATATATATACATATACATATATATATATATATATATACACATATATATATATACATATACATATATATATATATATATACACATATATATATATATACATATACATATATATATATATATACACATATATATATATACATATACATATATATATATATATATACACATATATATATATACATATACA
>NC_056511.1:10924438-10941245 GCF_014905685.2 Nematolebias whitei | reverse complement strand
TATATATAACATTATATATATATATATATAACATATAATATATATATATATATATGTGTGTGTGTGTGTGTGTATACTGTATTTGTATATGTGTGTGTGAGAAAAAATATTCTAAGTACTTCTGCTTACTGTGTGCTATTTAGACATTACATGAAAATATTCAGCTCATTAATGAGATGAGTGCTATAAATTTAGTATTTTTGTGTAACTTTTAGACATTTTAGATTAATTTAGTTTACTAATAGTTTCCCTATAGACATGCTTTGTGATGTCTGTGGTTCATTTAAAAAACATTGTTCTTTAAAATCTGCTTCAGCAGACAAGTTTTATTTTTGTACTTTTATGCTACTTTTGGCTTTTAGCTCGCCTCTTGCTACTGTTGGCTTCTGTTTGGCCCTTTAATATTTTTAAAATAAAGTGAGCCTTTTGCTATGTTTAGCTTTAGACTAGCATTTTGCTACTGTTAGCTTCTAGATGGCTCTTTACTACTTTTAGCTGGCCTCTTGCGACTGTTAGCTTTCAGCTAGCCTTTATATACTTTACACTTTTTGTTAGCCTTATTGTTATGTTTAGCTTCAGGTCAGCATTTTGCTACTATTTGCTTCTGACTAGCCTTTTGATACTTTTAACGTTCATGTAACTTTTATGTTTAGCTTTTATCTGCATGCCTTTTTTGCATTTTTTAATTCTAACCACTTTTTTCTATTTTTCTAGGTTTTTTTTCTTTGTTAGTCTTTTGTATTTAGTATTTAGCTACTTTAAGCATCTGACTAGCATTTTGCTTCTATTAGCACTTACCATTTGTTCTTTTTCGTTTTTAGCTGTTTTTATTAAGTCAGCCTCAAGTTTTTCAGCATTACTGTCACTCAGTTCTGTGTTCTCACTGCATTTCTCAGGTTTATTCTCAGTCTTCTGCAGTTCTCTGCAAATTTTCCACCCATCTCTAAATTCTGACGACATGTCAATGGATTTAAATAACCCAGACTACCGGTAGACTAGATTACAAAAGGCAATTAATTTAGATTAATCTGGATTTAAAAACGTACCAGTCAGTTTGACGACTCGGAGGCAAAGTGTTTTTCTTGGGGACTAGTTTAATCTTCAACAAAGTCCTGATTAAAACCTTAAACATGCTAAGTTTTTTCATATTTTTTTTTGGAAGGCCTTTTTATTTGAAGGATTTGATTAGAGCAAAATGTTCCCTCGTAATTTTTCCCCACAGAATAACAATCTCAATTTGTCAGATTTTAAAGCCCATTTTGAAGCTCAGTTCTTTTTTTCAGGTCCTCCTGAAATAATTTTTTTAAATCTTTTTTTAAAATTTTTATTTAGACACGTTCATTTCATTTACATAGCACCAAGTAACAACAGAAGTGATCTCAGGGCACTGTACACAAAATTTCACATACATTATAAAAACCAATTAGTAAAAGTTATCTATCTAAGAAAGCCAGCAGATTGCATTGAATCTTCACTTTGTCACAGTCTCCTATCCTGAGCAAGCACAAAGGCAACAGTGGAAAGGAAAAACTCTTCTTTTTTTTTATTAATAGGAAGAAACCTCCAGTAGAACCAGGCTCAGGACGAGTGGCCATCTGCTTCGACTGCCTGGGGTTTGAGAGGAACAGGACGAATGAACAGACAAACAGAATGACAGGTCTAGGTGTACTTTCTACTGGAGGAAAGACAAAAACGTGTTAAGGATAGAAATAATTACAAATACAAACAGGTAGAGTACGTAAAGACAGCAGCAGAGTGAGGAAATATGGTCAGTTTGTCTTCCAGCAGTCTAAGTCTATAGGAGCATGACTAAGGGATAGCTCAACCCAAGCCGACACTAACTATAAGATTTATCAGAAAAGAAAGTCTTAAGCCTAGTCTTAAAAGTAGACAAGGTGTCACCCTAACAGACAGAAACTGGACGTTGGTACTACAAGTTAGGAAGGAGACTTATACCTGAAAGATCTGCCTCCCATTCTGTTTTTGGAAACTCTAGGAACCGCGAGTAAACCTCCAGCCTGAGAGTGAAGTGCTCTGTTAGGAAAGCATAGAACAATAAGATCTGTAATATAAGATGGAGCTAGGTGGTTGAGAGCTTTGTAGGTTAGAAGTAAGAGTTTGAATTCTATTCTGAATTTGACAGGGAGCCGATGGAGAGAAGCTAAAACTGGAGAGATGATCTCTCCTACCAACTCTCATTAAGACGCTGGCAGCAACATTTTGTATTGACTGAAGACGTTTTACAGAAGTTTTTGGACACCCAGATAATAAGCAATTGCAATATCCAGTCTAGACGTGACAAATGCGTGAACCGTTTTTCTGCATAATTTTTGGTCAAGATGTTTCTAATTTTACCGATATTACGCAGTTGGAGGAAAGCAGTTCTGGTAACTTTTTTTGTTTTTAATGTGGGGGTTAAACGACATGTCCTGATCAAAATTAACACCAAGGTTTTTAACTTTAGAACTGGAGGCTAAACTAATGCCATCCAGAGGAAGTGAAAGACTGCTACATTTGTTCCTAAGATGCTCAGATCCAAAAACTACAACATCTGGCATATTTCATTTTTGGTGATGGTCAGCTGTTTTAGTGCCAAATGCACCTATTTTAGAGTTATGGTAGGGGAAAATAATTATTTTTACATGATAGTTTTCTCAAAGTAAAAAAAAAAAAAATTGAATATATAAATGTCATGTGGCGAGCAACAAGCACTTTCTAAAAGCCCCTGATGCTACGTATTATCAGCTGATGTGTCCTGGGCCATATCATGCCAGTGAGCTCATCAAAGTATCAAATTATGAATAAATAATATACAATCAGACGCAGGAATCAGTTTTAACCCCAGCAGTGCCTTAGCCAGTCAGACATTTTGAACAAAAAGACTCAGGTTGTCAAACAGGACTTTTTCCACCCATGTCCTCTTATTGATTTTAGATTTATGTCCTTTTCTCTAAAGCATTGCTGTTATATCTCGTTTTCTTTCTTCATTTAATAACTGTCCTTGATGTACTCCATGTTGATTTGTCATCTTTTAAATATATTTTGTAATCAATATCTTTCATCATTAAGATGTATGTCTTATTGACCCGCAGAGTAACCAAGAACACTTCATTTATTCAGAAACCTCATTTATAGTATTAGTTGTATTATTCCATTTTTAAATTAAATTTCAGCTTCTCTTAATTTGTTTTAATTGTCATGTTTATTTTATTTTATAACTACCTAATTTTTTTAGCCTTAATATTTTTGCTTTTTTTGTCTTTTATGTTTTCTATTATTTTGTTCTCTTTTTTTTGTAGATCATGTTTTATTTTTAATTATTATTTATATCTGCAATAAAGCTACACAGTTTTTTTTTTTTTAATCTTAATTTCTGTCATAATTTTAGTTTGTACATTCAAGTTAATATAATGACTGAAATTTAAAGCACATACTTTACTAACAGAAAGAAAATCAGGACCTGGCTAAACAACTAAGTGACATTAGCAAATGCAAAAATCACTAACTGAGCAAATTTATAAATATTGAACTAAAATTTGGTGTGGTAGTAGCTGAGCTTTGTCCTCAACACAGATTTTGAGCATTAACAGGTCACATGAGAGCTTTATTTAAAACTTTTGCATGCAAGGCTTGAGCCGATATACATTCTTTCAAGGAATTCTAGTTAATAATGGTACTTTTATTAGTTAATGCCTCAGTTTATTATTATTTTTTAATCCAACAGGCTAATGAACAAGTGACAGTTCTTACTTAACACCTTAAGAAAGTGTCCTCATTTTCAGCACAGGTGTTATTCCCCGCAGTTGGTGAGGCTGAATATTATGTCAGTCACAGAACTGTAAATTTTGCTTGGGTCGTTTTAAAAACCGGACATTCACACCTTCTCCATGCCACATCTTTTAGGGCTTCTTTGGCCAAAGTTAAGAAAGAACTCGACTACTTTGCACAAATAAAACAAAAATAAACAAAACGTTAGGCTGCCAAAATGTGGTTTAAATAGGCAGTCTGTGAGTTTATTAGGCGGGAGGAAACCATGAGCTGGATCCAAGCGTGTAAGACTTGAAGACCGACAGACTGACGTAGTCGGAGGAAGTCAGCGATGCACTTAACCACTCTCATCAAAAGCAGAAAGACGAGGATGGACTTGACAGATGGGAAGAAGATTGAGAGGAAAAACGAGAGGTTGAGGAAGTCAATAATGTACTTAACCTTCCTCTGCAGACTCTCCGTGTCCCTCCTGTGTGTGTTTTATTTTAGTTTTTTACAATTTCTTTGTATAAAGTGTGGAGGGAGGTTTGGAAAGGTGAGGAAGAGGTGGAGGGATAAGTATGGCACAGCCTGGACTGAAAATAATCAAAGGCAGTAAGAAAGAGCTGTGTATATATATTTTTTTCCGTCAGCACAAGTGTCAGAGTAGTTGAGTGTATGCAGGGCAGGCGGAGGTTCAGGAAGAGCCCAGTATAAGAGGGAATAACCTTGTTTTACTGCCACAAAACTCTCTGCTCTCCACAGGGAAGATTGGAGCTCCTCTTTTTAGGTTTCCTGCCCGGTTCTGGCAGTTTGCTTAAAAGTAATTTCACTACCAATTCTTTTTGATCATTTACACTCCTGCTTTTTTTCCTCATGTACATAATTATTTATATTTTTGCCCATGAGGCTCACCCTTTTAGGCTCTTTTTACTCCCCCCATCAGTTTATATTTTTCAATTTTTGTTTTACAGTAGTCCCTTGTTTATCGCAAGAAATCACATTGTATGATTTTTAAAAATAACTTATTTGTGTGTTACTGCTGCAAATAAGTATTTGAACACCTGTGACTATCAATGTTAATATTTGGTACAGTAGCCTTTGTTTGCATTTACAGAGGTCAAACATTTCCTGTAGTTTATCACCAGGTCTGCACACACTGTAGCAGAGATTTTGGCCCATTCCTCCACACAGATCTTCTCTAGATCAGCCAGGTTTCAGGGCTGTCTCTGAGAAACACAGAGTTTGAGCTCCCTCCAAAGAATTTCTATAGGGTTTAGGTCTGGAGACTGGCTAGCCTCTCCAGAACCTTGATATACTTCTTAAGGAGCCACTCCTTGGTTCTCCTGGCTGTGTGCTTCAGATCATTGTCATGTTGGAAGACCCAGCCACGACCCATCTTCAATGCTCTAACTGAGGGAAGGAGGTTGTTCCCCAAAATCTCACAATACATGGCCCCGGTCATCTTCTCCTTAATACAGTGCAGTCGTCTTGTCCCATGTGCAGAAAAAAAAACCCAAAGCATGATGCTTCCACCCCCATGCTTCACAGTAGGGATGGTGTTTTTGGGATGGTACTCATCATTCTTCGTCCTCCAAACACGACGAGTGGAATTAAAACCAAAAAGTTTTATTTTGGTCTCATCTGACCACAGAACTTTCTCCCATGACTCCTCTGGATCATCCAAATGGTCATGGGCAAACTTAGGACGGGTCTGGATGTGTGCTGATTTAAGCAGGGGAACCTTCCGTGCCATGCATGATTTTAAACTATGACGTCTTAGTGTATCCACAGTAACCTTGGAAACGGTGGTGCCAGCTCTCTTCAGGTCATTGACCAGCTCCTCCCGTATAGTTCTGGGCTGGTTCCTCATCTTTCTTAGGCCACGAGGTGAGATCTTGCATGGAGCCCCAGTCCGAGGGAGACTGACAGTCATGTTTAGCTTCTTCTATTTTCTAATAATTGCTCCAACAGTTGATCTTTTTTCACCAAGCTGCTTGGTAATTTCCCCGTAGCCCTTTCCAGCCTTGTGGAGGTCTACAATTTTGTCTTTGGTGTCTGTCTGGAATCAGTTTTTACTTTACGGATTTTATCCATAAACTATGCAGGCAGTTCTTCATTTAAAGAAATAAAGCTACAAGTTAAAGTTTTACTCCTTGTACTCGCTCCAGTGTTCCATATTTGCAAAAGAAATGACAGGAAAACTGTTTGAACCACCGTAATCCTTTTTTGTTGTTTGTATAACCAATAAAATTCAGTTTTGGTCAAAGCTTGAAAAAGAGTCGCCGAAGAGGGACCGAAGAGCTGCATGTGGCTCCTGAACCGCACGTTGCAGACCCCTGCTCTAAACAATGTTTCTAAACTCTAAATGCTCTAAAAGAGCACAGCATGTCATGATTTCAGCTCCCTGCCTCCTCTGCTCTCAGCCACCTGCAAGAGCTCTTGGCCACGCCCACTTCTACGCTCTGCACGGAAAACAGCTGATCAGCCGCAGCAGGAAGTTTATCCTGCAGTATGGATAGCACAAAGGTGCAGCAGGTGCTAAATAATTTAAAATAATTGATTTTAAATAAAAATTCCATGCTGAGCATGTGGCTCATCCATCAATCAGCCAATTGTGAGTCATGTCCAATTTTATTTTGAAAAACCGTGATAGTGAGTTTGCGATAAACGAACCGCTAAGTAGCGAGGGACTACTGTATTGGCTTCTTCTTTTATGACAGTCGTCACTTGGTGAATCTAAACTTGGCTTCATGTTTAATTAAAACATATTAACTATAATTTGATTATTTTTTTTTAATTTTTTTTTATGCTTTGGGAGTTTATTTTGCATTTTTTTTTATTACTTTCCTTCCCTCCAGTGCCACCTGCTTCCTCTGCAGCCCTCAGTCTTCATTCAGATGTACAGTTATTTGAATTAAGTGGCAAATGAATCTCAAATAGGTTTGACATCAGGTGCTTTGAGCCAGAGCTGCTGGAGAAGTTCCTGACGAACTGTAGATCGATCAGATTTTGACAGGAAGGAGGACCACTCTTCTTTCTACTGATACTTCATGATATGATGTTTTAAAGATGGCAGTAAAGACTCTCTCAGGTGTTTAATTGTGTGGAGATCTAATGGCTGTGGAGATGACTGCATATGAATGACAGTATCTTATTCCTGCTAATTCATGGATGTAGAATGATTTATTGTGCACCGGCTTTTCAACAGAAGGCAAAAATCTTGTTGCCAGTGTGTTCAAGTATGTGTGTGTGTCTTTTGGCAAAATATTTTAAGCCATAGTACAGATTGGAATGAAACTCTCCAAGTAATTATTTAAAATACATTTGAAGCCGAATAACTTTTGGAAAAATAGCCAAGGTTATGAACAGTGAAGAGTCGAGCTTGACCAAGATGGCTACAACCTCATCATTTCTGGACACAAGATGATTTGAATTTAAAACTCAAGTGGACAATACCTTTCGAGGAATACTATGATTTTCATTGATTTCTATCTCCACGTGTAATTTAGTTTGGATTTAGTAGTTTAAAGTGTCTAGTTTAATTTAAAACGGTTTCGCAAGTTGAATTACATGAAAGTGTTAGAAGCTGTTCAGGTCTTGTCAAGTGGGGTTCTGTGTAAAGTTTATGAACACTTAATATCTTACCTGTTGTAGATGACTCTTTGAAGGGCCACATTTTTAGCCGTCTGTTTTAAACAATGTCATTGTAAGAAAAATTTTAAATTTGAATGATGAACGGACTTGGCTTATACACGAACATCTGCATTATTGTCATGTTCTCAGTAAACTCTACGCCTTAATGTTCAGCGGTGATCAGCTCCGTGTATCCTGGCAGGAGGCCCGCTGGAGGCCCTGACAGATTGCTATCATCAGCGTGTTATTTCATTAACACTCTCATGCTGAACATCTTCTCACTCGTCATTTTCTCTTTCTCTTCTTACTCCTCCCGCTCTCCCTCCCTGCCTCCCTCCATGACAGATGCAGAGCGAAAAGAAGAGGAGGAAATACTCCACGAGCAGCAACGACTCTGACACCACTGACAGTAAGTTAGAGCCTCGGAGAAGAGGAATGTGTGTGTGTGTTAGAGTAAAAGATGAGCTGCTGTGTTCCTGTTGTGCAGTGAGTGACATGATTTCTACCAGTTTCTGTAAGAGTTTTATTTTCATGAAGACCTTCCTGTTTCTCTGCCGTTCTTCTTCTGTGGATTATTCTCCAGATTTAGTTACAGCATCAATACAAATATAAAACACCCACTGAACATGACAAATAAAACACAGTTATATTACTCTGGGTTTCATGAGACACGCCTCCGTTCAGGAAATCCATTCCCTAGTTTGAAGCCAACGTGCAGAGCAGCTGGCAGGGAATCACGAGATGTTTCAACAGACACAGACATGCACGATGGATCGGAAATCTCTGCAGGTTGGATCGGAAAAATCCGATACGTAAATTATGCTGGTATCGGAGGCCGGATCGGATCGGCCCCATCCCTAACAGGTACACAGGTGGAGCAGCACTTTCTCTGTGTTTCTACTCTCAGTTATTGGAGACACAACTCTGTTTTGTTTGCTGAAGCTTCTTCTGCCCTCAATCTTTAGGCACAGATCATGCCAGTGTAGTGAGTCACGTGGGTACGTGTCACTTGTTGTATGACAAATATATGAAATATATATGCATACAATATTCACGAGTTCTTCATTTTTCTGACTGTGTAATGCCGTGCATTGAATTTAAAGGAATGCGAACGAGAGACGTTATTATCTTTGACCCATCAAATGAATGGAGTCATTTATTTTCAGAATCAAAGTTTAACATCAAACATTTACATTAATTTGGCAAAATATGAAAATAATAACAGACAGTTTCACAAATAATGAACTTCAAATCACTCGGCGGTGATTTGAGGACTTTGCTTCAGATATTTCTAAAAATATCTGTACTGATTTATGAGAGAGAGGTGAGTTTAAGAGGAAATTGAGATTTATCTTACAGAGGAATATGTGAGGGAATTTAATCTGTTTGACCAGAAATTGCACGCTCCCATCAGGTATCTCAGCTTGTCCCAGGTACACTTTAGTCGAAGAAGAAACCGTTACCTTGTTGACGATCGATCACCTCAGTAAGAATCCTTTTCAACTGATATCAGCGTCTCCGTTGAGAACAGCTAAAATCCTTGGAGAGCCGTGCGTGGTTAGCTCAAAACAGAATTATAATCCCAAAACGTCTCTGGATTCTCGGCAACTCTGACTCTTCATTGTCAGAGGAGTACTCAGACTCTTTCAGATCTTCTCAGACTCCAACTCCAAAACTCTCCATAACTCTAGTTCTCTTCTGAACTCCTTGAGAACTTTTTCATTCTACGAATCTTTTCCATTCTAACATGAACTGGGAAGTTGCCACATTTTATTTGGGTCGACTTCCGGTTCAATTTAGAGCTTTCTGATTCGTGGATGTACCAGAAAGAGGTGTGGTTTTTTGACGTAAGTTATTATCAAAAGTCAAGGATTGTTTTCAACATACAGAAAAGATTATTCCAGTCGACCAGACTTCGTGGAGTCTCACACTTGGTAATCTTTTCAAATAGTAAAACATGACATTTCTTCTTCAGTAAACATTTAGTTGACCGAAGCTTCAACTTTCACACACTTACGCCTTGGCTCATTTCAGACAGAAAATCAAGAAATGCATATTCAGGTGATTTCTTCTTTGAATGAGGAATAAAAATCATTACTTACTGTTTATGTAAAATAAAAATGAGTAGTTCTTTTCAACCTGTAAGCATTGAGTGAAACTAACACAATTTGATTATCAAACATTTGTAAAACAGTAATGATTATAGAGGATTGTCTTTTCTGCTTGATTAATTCAAGAAAGAAAGCCATCAGATGGCTCAGACTTATTCAGATCAATGAAAATAACAGTCTCTGTCCATCTGGTAGATTTGAGGTCATCAGGGTCAGATGAGGGTCAGATCATCAGGCCATCTAGTTCACTACACCAGCAAAGTCCAAAACATTTGTGGTTTAAATTGATTTAGCACTTTAGAAGCCATTTAAGATGTCTAGTGACTTTAATGCCAGTCTTCTGTTACTTTTCTTATTTGGGCTTTGTTAATTTTTTTACATTTTACTGCTTTCATTTCGCAGCAATTATCCTCTGATGTTCTCTTTGTGGAAATGTCAGGAGAGAACAGACAGAAAATTGGTACTTTTCCTGATGCATTGTTAAACTGCACCTAATTTTAGATTTTAAAACCTGCTGCTTTAATGAAGATTAGATTTTTTTTAATGCAGTTTAAAGAAAATTTGTGCTTTTAACATTGGAATCCAGACAGATTTAGATCTATACCAGTATCATCTGTTGCCTTCTGGCACATCTTGGAAGAAATGCTTTTTCATACAGGACCACTTTTCTCTGGAATATGCGTCAAAAATACTTTATTATTACACATTAATGGAAAATCAATAAAATGTTACGAATAGCGATATTCTCTTTTTGTGCACATTCATCTCAAATAACCAACAATGATAAATTATGTTACCTTTTAGACTTTTAAGGGATGTTAGAAAAATGATGCTGTAAGAAAAGGAAATGCCAGTTTTTTTGTGAAAAAGTGAGATTTTAATTTAATGACGGAACCAGTGTGGGTAATGTAGTTGTATCAGGTCTGAAATCCAGCTGTCTTTTTAATCTGCAATCTTCTACTGACTGCTGCTGCGTGGACTCCAGCTGCATCTGTTCCACTGAAAGTTATCAGGTTTCTAATTGAAGGATGCCCATGATAATTTAGGCTGCTGGAGCCCCGAGCACAGCTTTTAATTAGCACACGGCCATGATAGTAACCTTCAACTGCGCTGCGGCCCGTTTGGTTATCTGGTCACAGCGACGGAGCTGTGCTGCTGCCATATGCGAGGCGTGTAGATGTGACCTGCACAGATGCAGAGCAGAGAGCATAAAGTTGTGCAGCAGATTAGTGCATAGCTTCATGAAATTTTTTTTTTTAACCACACAGACAGGCAAATGACATGGCTCGCCAACACTAGTGGAAGATCACATGTTGTTGCATGCACTAGGCTTTGATAAGGAAATAAACAGTGACTGCAATGGGCCCAGCATACTCCATCCGAAGCCGAACAGTCGATCCACAGTCACGTGGCTGCGGGACGTTCGTGTTCGCTCACACCTTTCATAGTAAACAAGTCCACACAGCGCAGAGCTCTTGGGGAAACCCCTCTGCACACCCTGAGAAGGTACTATTTAAGAGACTGAGCTGAAAACAGCACCTCAGACTGAGGAAGTCTCTTGGATGAGAGACGAAACGTTTCTAGATTTTTTTGCTTTGTTTTGTTTTTTGTTTTTTTGAGTGTCCAGAGGACCAGATTGAACTTTTTTGGATTTTTCTACCTGGATTATTGAGCATGCATCAGGATACCCTCTGCACAGGTTTCTTCCCACTAGAATCTCCACTCCTGCATCCACTGTTTGGCCACAAATCTATCACGAAGAGAGCGTCACACTTTTCAACAGACGGACTCCTCCATAAACTATGTCTGTTTGACCTCCATCCATTTGACCAATTTAGTGTGCTTGAAGAGTTGTACAGACGAATGTCCAAACTTCTGATCAATCACACAATACTTGGTGCAGACTCCTGTGAGGAAAAAGTGTGGCCCAGGCCTCGTGTCGAGAAGGTGCAGACGAAGCTACTTTGAGAACAAAATAATCCAATTTTCGTCACGCAGCTACATCAATGAGAGCTGATTTTGCCGTTTCGGATGGAGAACGCAGGGAGGGCCCTTTAGTCAGAGAGATTTAGGCTGTTGTACAACTTTCACATACATTTGAGTTTGTGTACTGTTTTGCAGTTGGTGGTGGAGCCTGCCCTAACATCCAAAATCTTGCAGAGAACAGCGATTAAAAAAATAATAAAATAAAATGCAAAATCCTAGCATTCATTTGAAGCAATGCGTAGTCTCCGCTGACTTTCATGCCAGAATTTTAATCTAAAATCATATGTTGAAAATTGACAGACATTACCACTAGATACAGTTTTGAATATACTGTTTTGCGCTACCTTATGCAGTTTTTTCTGACTTTGATATCGGAGAATCTACTACCACATCAGGTTTTAGATGAATATCTGTACAAATGACCAAGTTACAGTCATTTTGGACATTTATTAGTGTTGATTAGTTAGACCTTCCATCTCGCGTTTAACTCACTCCAAAACAAAATCTGTTGTAGCTGCACATCCAGTGATTACTTTTAAGAGTTTCATTAAAATCCATTCAGTGGTTCACATGATATTTTGCTAACAGTCAAAGATGGCTTCATTTAATGTTGGTTTTAAGCAAAGATCATGTGTAATGAGTTGCACTTTGGTTTGTATGTAGTGAATGACTCCCTGCTACTACCACAGCAAATCTTAACACAATATTTGTAAAACTGACTCAATGGTAGTTGTTTTTGTGTTTTCTGAGCTGAGTTGATGGTGGCCAGCTTCAACAGGGCTGGCTCCAACAGTGAATCAGTTCTAGGGATTTGTTCAGTGGTTATTTCCTGAGAGTTTAATTAAAAACCAACTCATGAGGTATTTTACTAACAGTCAGAGTTGACTCCAAGTAGTCAATGATAAAATGTTGAACAAAGATATTCCACGATTTTGCAGCTCTGATTGTGAGAGTGTTGCATCTCAGCTACTTCCACACTAAATTTTTGTTCAATATGTGTAAAATAAATCGACGGCTATAGCCATTTTTTGTTTTCTAAGTTTAATTTTCTGTGGCAGCCATCTAATTCAAGTTGAATCCAAAAGTTAATCAGTTGTATTTATACATTCAATGATTATTTTCTGAGAATTTCAATAAAATGTCTATACTGGTTCATGAGGAATTTTGCTAACAGACACACAAAACTTCGTACGACTTTCGGAGGTGAAGGATAATAATGTGTGCCGAATAGGCTCTGTGCACATGCGTCCTGAATCACTTCCCCTTTGACCGGATGTCGGCATTCCAGTTTCCGGTCTAATCCCCGGTCTCGGTGAAAATGGCGTTTTCTAGATGTTTACAAGAGCTGCCCAAGATAAATATCAGCGATGTTCATCGTATTGTTGATGGCTGGTCCCCTGCTCCGACAAGCAAACGTAACAAGGGATTTAAATTGTATATCTCAAGTTACCTGCACAACTACGAGGGTAAGTAACGTTAGTTTGATCGTTGTGATGTTGCTAACTGTTTGCAGCTAACGTTAGGCTATTAGCAACACGACCATTTTTGTGTATACTCACGTTATAGAAACAGGTTTTCCACACTTAAACAAAAGGCTCATATTTTGTGATCATTCTACTAACATTCTGCTCTTCTCAGTTTCTAGCAAAAATCAGGACACAGGTGAAGTCGTTGTCAGGGCTCTGTGTCACAGGTCCATGAAGAAAAATGAAAAACCTCACAGTTTAAGTGTAGGGTGAAGATAGGATTGTTCAGATGACAGTTTTAAGATTGTTGGTTCAGTAACCCGACGTTCCTAATGTTAATGGGGATTTAGCTAAGGTGGTAATTAATTCTTAAATAAAAATAAAATGGAATTGGCTATTTGATGAATATTAACACGTGAGTTTGGCCTTGCTTGTCCCCATTTGGTTATTTGCTGCATGCATTGTTCTTCTTTTATGGTTGTTATGTGTTACTTTTAACACAGTGTTAATTTGGTAATTCATGCATATTAGTTTTACTTAAATCTAAAGAATACACTCACAGTCTCTGTAACATTATCCAGGTATTTTT
Source organism: Nematolebias whitei (assembly GCF_014905685.2). Classification (NCBI taxonomy): domain Eukaryota; kingdom Metazoa; phylum Chordata; class Actinopteri; order Cyprinodontiformes; family Rivulidae; genus Nematolebias; species Nematolebias whitei. Next base: position 10,927,710 of record NC_056511.1, on the reverse strand, counting down.
ACCTAGCGGGTCTCCTCTGGGTTAAAAGTGTTTTGAAATCAAGTTATCTTTATCTCATCCATTCATTTAAGATGTAATCTTGTGATAATTGTATTACACTACTCTTGACCTTCATAGAACATACTCCAAACTAAATATATAATCACATAACATGATACTATGGTTCTATGACATTAGTTATAAAAAAATATTTGGGAAGCAAGATTGCATCATGAAAGAATGGCTGATGAGTGACCAAGCTAAGATAATAAGTTCTTACTATGACATTCTTATGCAGGTGGTCCTGAAAGACTCGTGTCCTGTGGAGCTGATTCACCACAGCTGTACGTGTGTTGCTGGTGCAGCATTATGCAACCACTGTGTGGCTTTGCTGTTCCAGTCAGCACATTATTCTGAGCTGAAACTGTCAGTGGTCCCCCCTGTACTAAGCTGTACAGAAGGAGAACAGCAGTGGCACAAGCCCAGAACTTTAGTAAGTTTTCTCTTCAATAATAGACTCAATTTATTACATTTTCTTGCCGTATAACTTGTAACTGTGTCATGGATAACTGAATAGGGTATAAAACCTGGCCCCGTGGACAAGATGACTGTGCTGTCTGCTAAACCGAAGAGTGGAGCAACAACAGAGGGTGTAAGGTAAAAAAAAATCAATAAAAATTCTGATGTATTACAACAGTGTTTCTCAACCCTGGTCCTCAAGGCACACTGCTCTGCATGCTTTATAGATTTCCCTGCATTAACACAGCTGATACAGTTGTTAATCAGTTACCAACTGAAATGAGCTGTGTTTAAGCAGGGACAAATCTCAAACATGCAGGACAGTGTGCCTTGAGGACCAGGCTTGAAAAACACTATTATTTTATGTTTCATATCTGAACGAAATGCATGTGGGTATTCTATTTTTGACTCATGTTCTTTTCTTATTTTTATACACAGGAGCACACTCTACAAAGGCCTTAGTGGGGATTTGCCGGACCTTTCTGTCCTTAGAGTAAGTAGTTGTATTTAAATTACTGATAAATAAAAATGAAATTAACAGTAGGCTACAATGTACTAACAAAGAGTTGTAGACTTACCGGTGTATTGAATAATTTTATTTTCAAGTGCTGTCTCTTTGTAAAGTGTAGAATTTTTGAGGGCTTAAAATTAGTTGATATACATGTATTTTACATTTTATTGAAATAATTGTTTTCACTTTCCCAGGTTTCCGAGGTGTATGAAGATTTTGCAGCAGCTGATGCACCAATGATCTGCAGCATGGGAATCAGCCATGAATTTCCCCTTGTTGACTCTGCCCTTGGCAAAGTTCAGGCTGGAAGTCCTCTGTCCTACCAACAGCCAGCAACAGCAAAGAGAGACATGTCCTTCCATGCTGCACCACCCCGCCCATCTCTGCCTCTTAAGAACTACCACCTACAGCCATCAAAAAGCATGTTTGTTTGTTCTGAACCACAACAGCTACACCTTAAAAGTATGGAGGTCACCTGGGACATGGTGAATAAATTTGAATGTGCTACCAGAGCACAGAGTACATGTCCTGAATGGCATCAGCTAAGGAGGCATAGGTTGACTGCCTCCCGCTTCAGGGAGATCTGCCAGGTTCAAGATAAATCTGAGGAAGATCTGGCAAATCGTCTGCTGCAAGGGACCTATCAGACTGCAGCTATGAAGAGAGGGCTTGAATTAGAGGCAGATGCTATCTGGGAATATTGTCAAATTAAAAGAGTCAACCACTATCCCTGTGGATTTGTGATTCACCCTGATGCTCCTTGGCTAGGGGCATCTCCAGACGGATTGATCTTTGATCCTTCTGAGCCATGTCAGTTCGGGCTGATTGAGATTAAGTGTCCAAATGTGAAAAGTTATGTTGACTGTCCATATCTCCAAATGAAGTCAGGCAAATTGGAACTAAAAAAAACTCATGTTTACTATTGGCAGGTTCAGGGGCAGATGCTAATAACTGGGATGAACTGGTGTGATTTTGTTGTCTCAGCTGAGGAAGATATTCTTATTCAAAGAATTTATGCAGACACTAATGTGATGGATTCAATCAAACACAAAGTAGACAGATATTTTTTCTATGTTTACCTGCAGAAATGTCTAAATTAGGAGTTTGATCAAATCAAATGTACAAATTTGTTTCAAAATATTTCCATCATGAATATCTATTTACAAATGTAAGACAATGTCAATGTAAGTAAATGACAGCATTTTCTGTTTCTTCAAGACTGTGCCATCAGCTTTTCTGTCAAACTTCATATCTCCATTTCCTGACCAAAGGTCCATTTTGGTAATTTGACAGGAGACAGGCAACTGTAAAAATTTGGTTTATGCTTCCTGCAATGGAGAGAGGGATAGTGGAATCAAAGAGTTTATTTTCTTTAACTCTTCTTATTAACCTCTCAACATGCACCCTCAAACGGGCAATGGACTGGGTCTTCAAAACGTCGACCTCTGACATTTGGGCCCTCTTGGAGAGGAAGGCAGGACGATGAACAGTCCCAGGTACGAGATCATCCACCAAGAATCCCTTGTCCACCATGATGGCCATGTCCAGTGTCAAGAGTGATGTAATCCCTGATTGACGGAACACTTCCTTGTCACTCATGGAACCCTCAAACAGTGCTGACACAAATGTCAGGGCTCCGTGAGGAGACATGCCCACCATGGCCTTAAAGGTACAGTGGGATTTGTAGGTGGAGAAGACTTCACTCTGGAGGAGCAGGGATGAAGGTGTTTGACACCGTAGTTCTGTACAGTCCAGGATAACTTGTGTGTCACTGTAGCGGCCATCAAAATCCTGTGGAAGACTGGAACTCACAGCTGCAGGAGACATCCACACACAAATTGAGCCCAATAAGCAGTACAGGAAGTTGGCCCATGTCACAATAATGCGGCTGACTGTTGCTCTGTGGATGTTAAATCGATGGCCCAGTTCCCTCTGGGTACATCCAGTAGACAGGTAGGAGAGGAAAAGAAAAAGCTCATCTATTGGCAGCAGTTTCTGGACAGAAAATTATTTAAATGTTAGTTCAAAACCAGCATTCTCATTGTGTGTGTGTGTGTGTGTGTGTGTGTGTGTGTAACTTACAGTTGGTCTGGTAAAAGGGGTTTCAGTTGTTGTACTCATGACGTCGGTTTTCTTTGCTCTGGTGACCCTGACCATTTTGGCTGTTGCTGCCTCGATCAAGTTCCAAAACGCCTTCAGATGCTCATATGAGGGGAACCTAAAACACATAAAAAAAAAAAATATATATATATATATATATATA
>NC_056511.1:10916320-10924338 GCF_014905685.2 Nematolebias whitei | reverse complement strand
TTTTTTTCGTAATTTGGCCAGTGCTGCGACGTTTAGTCCGAAGCAACTTATTTACATTTTTTTCCCTATTTATGATGCAATTTTTGACTGACGCGTTAAATGTTCAATCATACAGACATGAACCAAAAAGTAAGCATTACCATTTGCAACCGCGAGGGAGCCCTGTACGCTTTTAACAACTATATGTTGTTCCCCTTGCGCTAACACCAGTGGAGTTGTTCGGAAGCGACACAGAGGATGGTAACTTGCTTGTTGGACTCGTTGGCTTGTTATGTTAATTAAGCCTGTTCAGTATCCCAGATATGTTCTGTGTGTTATTGTTATTTCAGATTAAATGTCTGTTCTTCCACTTTGTGAAATACACTTCTAAATAAATGTGACTTGTATGTCAAAGCAACTGTTTTTTTCCTCTTCATGGGGCATTTTTTGACTGATGTGACCTAGACTCCGGAGCGACGTATAGTCTGGAAAATACAGAATTCTAATGCCTTTTCAAATTTATTTTGTTTTCAATTGATTGGCTAATCAATTGCTGTGAATGTGGTCCAGTTAATCATCAGGAGTCTTGATTGTTTTGTCCATTTGCATCAAAATTTGTAATAATTTGACAGGCATTCATATTCAAACACTGAATATGATTGCAGACTGATACAGTGGAGGGAGTTTTAGTTTATAAAAAAAAAAAAAGAAATTAAACATTTCACCTGCCAACTTTAGCAACCAGAAACAAATACACTGATTCTTCCAGCATGATTTCAGAACTGCGCTGTACAAATACTCTGATCTAGTTTGCAGTATTTTCAGATAAACAGTTTGTATTGATGCATCATACTAGTGAGCATATTCCACCTGCTGGAAAGAAGAAGATTGTTTACTTGGTGCACAACAAATGATATTTTTAAGGAACTGTGTCCAGAAATTTCCCATCTCCTCTTTAATCCTGTCAGGGTTTATGCACGCTGCATGCAAGACGGCCAATCCATGGTGTCTGGGTACATTGTCAAGTAAGATTTTGGAGACAATTTAATCCCTTTAAATCCTGTTTTGTTTGCTGACATGAAACAGTTTGCCCAGTAAAACCACAATCCAATGAAGATGAGGCTTTTGGAGTAATATGGTTTTCATCACCCAGATTCGATCTTTAAATATTTACTACTAGACATGGCGTGGTGTGTACACACGTGTCATTTTAATTAAATCCTGTGTACAAATCCCCTCTATTTCTCACTTTATTTTAACATGGGTGGTGCATGAGCTCACTATAAAGGAAAAAGTGTGTATGTGTGTGTGTGTGTGGGGGGGGGGGGGTGATAAGCCACATGGAAAGGTACAAGAGCTGATTTGGGGGCAGAGAAAAAACAACAGGCCATTTGAAAGGAACAAAGTGTTAGGAAGTAGAAAGGAGGAGGAGACAGGAAATAAACTGATGTAGATTTGAAAAAGAGCCAGGAAGATGGGAAAGAAAGATGGGATAGATGTGCAGCATGTTTGTCTAACAAGGTTTACACAGAGTTTATTGTTTTGGCAGTGTGCCACTTCCTTAATGGATTTATTTAGTTTTTTTTTTTTATTGGCCCATCTTTGTGTGCTTCTTCCTAACATGTACCAGTCAGTGTACAATTGTAAGTATGCACACTTTAATATAAACTTGGACAGATAAGGGGGAATAAAGTACATCAAAGGTGTAAAACTATTCTGAGACTTAAGGATTTGGAGAAAACAACTTGGTTCAGAACGAAAACGTGTTCAGATACAAGTGAGAAGAAGACGCACAGAGAAGTTGAAGCTGATAATCTGATTGGTGAATGATTCTGTGGATTCCCAGTGGGCGGGGCTACACCGACAGACGAGCAGGAGCTAATAAATCATGTAGTCTGTGTGTAAGTGATAGACTTTGAGTGTGTGTGTAACATGTCGGTGAGGGTTTCACAAAGCTTCAGTCTACTGAATCCAAAGCAGCCTCCACTGTCTGTCTGCTGCTCTGACCCACTTTCTACTGTTTCCCTCCTTCATCCCTCGTTACTTCCATCTTTTATTTTTTCCTCCACTCAACTTGTATTCTGTCTCTCAGCCCTTCTTTTAAGTCCCTGCTGCCCTCCTTCTGGATTTGTTTCTCAATTTACTCAATCTGTTTTCATCCTTTGGTCTAATATTGAGAGTAAGAGCTTGTCTTTCATATTTGGATTATATTGTGAACAATTCAATTGTCTTCATTTTCTTTAAGTTGTATACCTTGACTTTTTTTTTTTTTTTACCATGGCTGATTTTGATTTAATCTTGTTTTCTTGCCACTTTGACAGTACTGTGCAAATGTAATAAAGCATCCCTAATTTCTTTATGCTTAGCTTCCAAAGAGCAAAACTTTTTAATAGACGTGCACCGATTGCAGTTTTCTGGCCGATCATGATCACTAAAAAGTCTGACGTGCCGATTCTGATTTCATCCAATACCGATTTTGTTTTATAAGTGACACTGTGAGGTGTTATAAGGTCACAATGCACCTTCAATTTTCCAGTCTTCATACCCTTGAACAATATCCTAGAAATTATACAAACTTGTTTTAACTGGCCATGAGGGAGAGCTCTGAAATATAAATGAAGTTTAGACAATTCTTGTTAAAACTACAAAATGTTCTGTAAAATCTGTTTCTCGTGTAAGTATCGGCCGATAGCCATTAACCCAAAATTAAGGAAATCGGGGCCGATTTATTGGTGTTTTACCTTAATTGGTGCACCCCGACTTTTTAGTAATCTTAATGTGTTCTTTTTCAACCGTTTTCCAAGTTCTCTGAAGCTCTTTCAAAAATAATAAATGATATTTTGCTGCTTTTTCACTTATTCTCTGTCTTTGTACCTGATCAGGACCACATAATGTGCGGTGTGTGCTTCAAACACTTATTAATGTCTGTCAAACTTTGTTTATCATAAATTGAACAAAAGAAATTGGATAAAATTGTGTTTTTGGGACTAGCTGCTGTTAGTAAAGTGCCTAAAAATGTATTTGGAACTGTTCCTTTGCTAAGTTGTTCACATGTCAACACATTACTGGATCAGTTTCATATGGGAAGGGAGGCGAAGGGAAGTCTGGGCTCGTCGTCAATGTATGTTTCCATACAATGGTGAAATTAGTTCACCCATGTGGAGCAGTGGACAGCTATGTAAGCACCCGGGAAGCAATTCGGGATTAGGTGTCTTGCTCAGAGACGCCACGACATGTGGGAATGGCTGGGAGTTGAACCGTGACTTTCTAGTCCCCAGTCGGCTGCCCTACCTCTACCCCATCTCGACCCCCAGTTCATATTCGTTCATTCATTCATTCAACATTTATTTAGACAGATAAGTCACATTGAGCCTAGAAGACTCATTTACAAGTGAGATCTGTTTAGACAGACAAAAAGTAGTGAAACTGGACACGTGGGAATTGGAGGCGAAAAATTCCTATCAGACTTTTTTTTCCTGCCTGAGAAGAAAAAAACTCTGATATTAAAAAACACCTCGCACAAACAAGCACATAGTGACGTAGACATTCTGCAGAGGGGAGACAACGAGAGCGGTGAGCATGATCATAGATGCTCTCGAGGTCACTGTAAGAGTTCTGATAAAGATGTAATAATCAGCCAGTGTCCTCCGGTGAGATCCGTAATCATTCTCGAGGTATGTCGAGGAATGGCCAAGAACTAACGACTATGAGAATCCAAGAGTCCTGAAATTATGACACAAAGTTTATTCAGCTGGTTTCATCTGGTTATCAGTTGGAAATTCCTCAGGGAGTGGGTGGTGAGTGTCAGATCACATTTTCTCCAGGTGAATTCAGCTAAAATGGTCTTCAAGGCCAGCCAGGGGAGCCAAATTCAGATAAACACACAGATGTTTTGGGGACAGGCAGAACTTAATGACATCTACCTTGAGTCTGTGTTGGTCCACTCTGTTCCGAAATGTCCAAATTACGTGGCCACACCGATGGAACGTGACTGAGTAAAATCCCCAAGATCTGATCCATTCAGCCCAAAGCATTTGAGTCTGGGTACTCGAGGCATGAACTAAGACATCATAAAGGCAAGCAGCGTGATCGGGTCCAAATTTGCTGCTGACGACTTCCTTGATTGATTGATAAAACCAGTAACCAGCCAAATCCAAAAATCAGGAACCATATGATATACTTGACTGTGTTTTTTGGGTATGTTTGTTGTGAACTTTGGTGCTGTCCCAATGGTTGTCTTCACATAAAATCTACACAAAAAATGATCAGAAAAACTATTATAACTTCATCTTTTGAGTTAAGGAGCTTCATTTATTTATTTACATCTGATTTATAGTTCAGACTTATGAACAAGTAAGCAAAACTTGCCTCTGGAAATAGTCAGAACTAAAACCAAGTGTAAAACAAGTCAAAGTCCGGAGATAAACTTTATCACATTTCAAGAAAGTCTGTCCTCTTGAAGGCAAAACAAAAGTACTCAAAGGATGACTCAAGACTTTTGCACAGTATTTTACCTTTGTAAATGTCTACCTGCCTTCTAGCTGACTTGTCTACTTGCTTTATGTAAACTTTACAATAAACTATTTGATGCCTATTTATATTCTGTTCTCAAAACTGTATCAACCTAATTCTAAATTTTAGGTTCAGGTTCAATATAAAACAGATTCAATACTACTGCATCTAAATTTAATACAATTATTCAGATTTTAAAAGAGTAGATAGTTTGTTCCTCATATGAACTTACTCATTTCTCTTTTATAAAGTCAGGGATAAACAAAGCTGTCTTAATTTTATTGTAAATAGTTTTTTAAAAATTACTCTCTTGATGAAAACTCTCTTGATGAAAGTGTGTAACAGATAACAAACCCACTGATAATAATTCAAATGTAAAAGTATTTTAAAACCAAAGTCAGTTATCATTTATATTTCAGCTCAAATTCAGTTTAAAATTTGTAATAAGTTATTTAATATTCCTAGCCTACATGGTTTAAATTGATGTCTACAAAACTGGCATGGGACTAGATTTGGCTGCATTTGTAATCTGTTTGTACTCAGTTGCTGTGACCTAAATCTGTTTGCATCTTTATGCTTTTAAATAATTATGTTTACTACCATAGAAAGAAAAAAAAAATACAGACCATAAAATTGTAATAAGTAGTGTTTATTAATTATGCATCTCATAAATTATAATTCAAACAAGATTGTCTACTCTTACCATGTCATTAAGACTGAGTCTTCCAAATCAGTGATATTTAGGAGAGCTGTTGTGTCTGTTTGTATTGACCATTCACCAACTGGCTTTGGTTGCACTTGAACTATTTCTTATAATCAAAAGTGGCAGCTTAAACTTTCAAAAACTTAAGCAAATTTCTCCAAAACATGAAGCAATTTATTAGTTTTCGTTCCATTCATTTCTGTTTGTATGCATTCTAGACACTAATATTTTATATGGGTTTCTGCTATTAATGAGATACAATCTTTATTGTACTTCTTAATATTTTGTAAGCATTTTGAATTGCAGCTGCTAATGGTTATACAGTCAACCATTTTTTAAAATCTAGTTCAATTCCTTGCATAAACTTTCAAGGGAACAGAAATTTAAAAAATACTATAAACAAAAGCATGGAGTAAGTTAGACCATAATAATTCAAACAGAATATACTGTACACATATTACTTCTTACAGGTTTCAAGGATACCACACAACAATTAAAACTCAAAAATATGAACATTAAAAAATCCACTTAAATTGAACAACGTAAAAATACTAGTGCAGGTCTATGCACAGCAATAAATCAAAAGACCAGTGAGAATAGAAATGCTTTGAGTTCCAGGGCCCCTGATGGGTTGCAACATTTTTAAATTAATGTAAATAAATGGTTAGGTTTGAACAATAAACTACAGTTTTTACATTGATTCTGCTGAATGTGTTTACCAGAAAGAAAGACTCAAACAAGCTGTGCGTGCTAGCACATCAACGCACTAGAGGGCTGATATTATTGAATGTTTTTTGTTTTTTTGTTTTTTTTAACAAATGGTTGGGTGGCTTGTAGTTTATAAGTGCTTTTAGTTCTCAACACAAAAAAAAAGCTGCATAAATACACATGTAAAAAGCCTTCATCACTGGGGGACGGCTTGAGTGATTCATCTATGAACAACCAAAGGTGTCTTTACTGCCATGATGCAGAATGATATTTTGAAAAGGACTTTTGCATCTAAGCTAAATATGAAATCTCTCTAAAAACAATACTGTTAAGCCTTTAAACTGAGCGTGAATCAGCAAAGCTAGCTTGCTAGATCCGGGATATATTTCAGAGGATTTATCCTGTCTAGTTCCTCTCCAGTGGAATGCAAAGGTGGTGTACAGTTCTGGACTACCTGACTCTGGTCATCCACACTCTGCCCAGTCCTTAGGTGCATGGGTTTAAGTTCAGCAATCTCCTGGGCTACTAGTTAATGTTTAACTTTTACACCACCTGTAACCAGATGGAGCACACTGACTACCTTCACAAGATGTATTATCCGTATTCCATTGTTCTAGCTCTCAATATCAAATGCACAGGCAGCCCTCTTATGTTGGGCTGCTCCATATGGTAAGCAGCAATAAGCATTTTGATATGTTTCAAAATGTGCTCATTAAGTTAAACTAGGTCTTAGATGGTTGGTGTCATCACAAGACGCTTTATCCCAAGAGAAAATACACAAACCTGCAACATATTCAGTGAGGTCTTAAAATATAATGGCTTGACTGCTCTGTTTTGCTATGTCAGTAAGTCCAGTCAAACTGGGTCACTTGCAAAGTCAAAAGGACACCCTTGCAGAGTCTGAGACCCTCATTTATAGAAATTAGTTAGATCATTTATTCCCTGTGGAAGAGACTATGTTCAATAATACTTCATACTGTTGAGTTAAGCCACACCATACCCTCTTGAGATAAACTACATTACTGGTACGACCCTTTATGTTTGAAAGACTTTTTGAGACAAGAGAAACTTAAGTTGATATTTCTAGACTCAGATTTTGCATATAAATATGAAGGAGATATAATTTAAATACAAAGAAAAGCTGGCATTACACCGATCAGTGTTTCAACTTTGATATGAAGCTGTTTGTGGTGTAAAGGCTTTTATTCTTAATTTAAGAGTTCAAACTTGAAGCAGAGCTTTCCTCACTTTGATCCTGCCTTTTAACTGAAGGCTGATTGACTGTGTTTTGTTTTAATCTTCAAAGCAGAAACCAGTTCAGAGGATTTCTGAAGCAGATCAGAGATTCATAAGGTCATAAACCGTAGTTTGATTCATTAACAGATCCTCTGACAGACAAAAGTAATGTTTCTGTTTTTGCCCTGCTGGTCCAGAATTCCTCTGTTTGGTATGAACCCAAGTCAAGTTTGGTAAATACTTACATATTCACTATATTTTAAAGAACATCTTTAAGCGTTTGGAAGGTTAGGGTTGTTTTGATGTTTCATCTCTCTTCAACATGTTCAAACTTGGCAGGACGTTGGCTGCTCTTTTGGAACAGGTCTACTTGTGTATACTGTTAATTAGTCAGTGAAATACTAAGATAAATATGGTGAAGGAGCTGGGAATCAAACCAGACTTCATTCAACCCCTTGAGCAACACCTACCCCCCAAACATGGCTTTCCCTCCAGATATTTAATAACCATGAGACATTTTTTATGCTTTTGGCTCTGAGGCAGCAGCAGTCCATTCACCAGATTTTCATCTTCCTGACACATTTTAACTTTCTTTTATAAGTTTGTGATGGTTTGTCAGTGTCCCTGTACGCTCACAAAAAGGATTTATGGTACATTTTATGAGCCTTTTGTTTTTTACAGTGCATATCGGAAGGGTGAGATATGTCTGAGTGACAATACAAATTTTACTGTTAGTACTTGTTTTATTCTCTGTAAGTTACTTACTTGAAGCTTAACTTGTAATTGTTTTACTTGGCAAACTATTTTTGACCAAGCTACAAACTAAAGTCAACCTTAAGGTTCTTTAACTTAAAAAACAACAAAACGTTGACAAATGCCT
>NC_056511.1:10905836-10916220 GCF_014905685.2 Nematolebias whitei | reverse complement strand
TATATACATATATACATATATATATATATACATATATACATATATATATATATACATATACAGTGGTCACACCAGATACCGATTGGTTTTCTGACCCCCTAGACCCACCCCCACCCCCCAAATACAGTAAAACTGCACATTTAGAGTGGCCTCTTATTGTGGTCAGCCTAAGGCACATCTGTGCAACAACCATGCTGTCTAATCAGCATGTTGATATGCCACACCTGTGAGGTGGATGGATTATCTCGTCAAAGGAGAAGTGCTCACTAACAGATTTACACAAATTTGTGAACAATATTAAGATAAAAGGTCTCTTGTGTACAAAGGAAAAAAAAAAAAAATATATATATATATATATATATATATATATATACACAGACCTTTTCCAAAAAATTAGAATATCATGGAAAAGTTGTTTAACCTCCATAATTCCATTCAAAAAGTTAATCTTTAATAGATTATAGATCCAGGGCCCACAATTTAAACAATTTCAAGTATTTGTTTATTTTTACATAATTTGAGCTTCCAGCACATGAAACCCACGAAAACAGGAATTCAAAAATTAGAATACTGTGAAGACATCAGCCCACACTACTTCTGTTTTTGCAGGAAAAAAGAAAGAAATTAGGATCACAACAAATCAATCAAAATATGGTACTTTCAAAACGGCATGTCAGTCTTCAATACTTGGTTGGGAATCCCTTTGCCTTAATCACTGCCTCGATGTGACGTGGCATCGATGTGACGTGGCATCGATGTGACGTGGCATCAATGTGACGTGGCATCGATGTGACGTGGCATCGATGTGACGTGGCATCGATGTGACGTGGCGTTGAGACAGTCAGCCTGTGGCATTGCCTGGAAGTTATGGAATCCCAGATTTCCTTGATGCTTGCTGTCAGCTCTTCTTTGTTGTTGGGTCTGGTTCCCCTCATTTTCCTCTTGAATACCCCATAGATTCTCAGTGGGGTTTAGGTCCGGCAAGTTGGCTGACCAGTCAAGCACTGTGGCAACACGTCTAACTTGTTGATGCACTTGAAACATCATCATCCAAATGTGAAAGTAGTTTGGTTCAAAGACCGATAACAGCAGCATTTAAACAACCATTATCAGATAATTCAGATCGGTCCAAAGCAATAACACAAGCTGTAGGAGTTTTTAAAGCTATGGATCTACGTCCGAATTCTGTTGTTGATGCACCGGCTTTAAGCATATAATAAAAGACTTGAGCCTCCCCCACCTATGACATCCCATCACTTCAACACTTCAGCCAAAAAGTTGTACCAGCACTTTATGAAAAAGACAAAACTGATATTGTCAACAAGCCCTGGAGCCCAGATTAAAGCCCTGCCCTGATGATGATGATGATGATGAGAGAGGATATTCAACAGAAATAATGACCGTGCAAGAAGAGGTATTTTGTTATTGTATTGTGATTTAATTAATTTTGTTACTTTAAAATTATAATCTTATTAACTCATTTTTTTTTATCTCTTTGTGAGAGCTGAGTCTTCTTCATCCACCAGATCACCTCCAGTTAAGAAGTCTGTAATGAATGAACTTGTTTACTTGGCATATTTTCAAAATAAACATTTTGTAAGTCTTTATTTTGGCCTTTGTTGTACCGAACATTAACCGAACCGAGCCCTCCTCGAAACTGAACCGAACCGAAATGTGATTTTAGCGTACCGTTACACCCCTAATGTCAAAAAAGCTACAAAATTATGGTTCTTCTCATTTTAGCATCTAAACTCAAGTTAAGCCATTGCTGTAAGCACCTACTATGTTGGTGTCAAATTTCACTGTGAAATGCAACATTTATTTTTAAAAAACATTTTAAGTGTGTGTGTGTATGTGCTTAAACTAAAAAAGCTATCAATAATTATCAATAAATTTATTTTTATGTTAAGGATTGTTTATTCCAGTTGAGACCGTCTCGTTAGTGATGAACTCAGGCTCTCCATATTGGTTTTGGGGAGATATTGGGCCAATTAAAGATCAATAATCCTGATCTTTAGCTGACTGCTTCCTCACAGTGGTGTGCGTCTTTTTCAGGGGTGGTGAGCAGTCGATGATGCTCATTAGTAAGCAGCACAGGTTTGTAGTCGAGACGCCGGGAGGGTCAGATCGATAGGTACAGTAACTTAAGATGAAAGTTAGTAAAGAAGTGAACAAGGTCATTGTGATATTTTGGTAGAATTAGTTTTTGTTCTTAACTTCATTTAATTTTATAGAAGAACCATTTTTGTTATGACATTATAGTCCAATCACATTGTACTACTGTCAGTCATACTGGTACAACATTTTAATACAGGGCTACTCAACAAAACTGCTCAGGGAGCCACAGTTTCTGAAAGCCATCAGCTCAGGGGCTGGACATCCAGCAATTAAAGTCATTATGTAAATAGCCTAAGTATTACAATGATCTGTCACCTTTTAAATTTGTTTGTTTTATTGCATTAAATCATAAATACAATAAACAAAACCCAAACCCAGAACCCAAAAAAGAAAAAATATATATATATTTTTATGAACTCGGTGGACCGGTCTGAAGTCACCCGTGGGCAGGAAGTGGCTCGTGGGCCACCAGTTGAATAGCCCTGTTTTAATATATGTTAGTTTTTATGAATGTTGAATATTTCTTATTTGGTTTACTTGTTTTTGTTATTATTTCCCAAGGATTTAGCATTTGTGCCACTTTAATAAATAAAATCAGACAAATTTTTAGTCGGTTGACTAACAACTCATGTTTTCTTACATGGGTACATATACTTGTGTATTTTTATTTACATTCACGCAGAGTATTTAACCTGATCTCTGCCTTACTTTGGGAGTTGATTTTGCTTTTTTTGCTCAGGGCAACAAGAGTTACCTGGAAGGCACTGAATGCTATAACTTGCTAACTTAAATATGGAAAAATACTAAATCTCCTTAACTGTTATATATTTTCAGCTTTTTGAATAATCCGCCTAAACTGGTTGCAGTGTTTGGCTGGAAACAAACTCGTTTCTGCTGTCTTTTGATGCTTCCTCTTACCAGATGCCAGGTAATCTAATTATTGCTTGGCAACAGTCAGTTTGAGAGGAAAAAAAAAAAATAAACAAACAAAAAGCAAATGATGAGTGCAAATAGTTTGTGTATGATCACTAACATCCAAGACATGGGGGACATGGAGCTATGCAGCATACTGAGAGCCTTCTAGTGTTACTGAGTGAATATAGACTGGATGGTATGAGAGGCATTAATAGACCGTTAATACACTTGTAATGTTGATTATCTGCACCCTGTGGTGTCATGGATGAATGGATGGGCAAAGAAACTCATGGATTTATTAATTAAGGAGGTACAGAAGGATGGATGAGCCAGCGCATGGAGCAGTGGGCGGATGTGGTTGGAGTGAGAAGATTTTTGCCACTTTGTTAGTTTCAGACTTATAATAAATATGTCATAAATTCATTTAATCTGCCTTGATTATGTACCAACATATGTTTGTTTCATTTTATCTAAACTACAATTGGTGTTTTAAATCATCTTTTTGGTCCACTTGCAGAAAGATTAAACTGCCATCAGGATTAGTTTTTTGGTATTTGCGTGTCTCTATTGTTTTAAAAATGTTGAGGCCTAAACTTGACTTGTCTGACTGGTCAGGAGGTAGTTTAAATCGAGGCAGCTGCTTCTGTTGGTGGCTGCTAAAGGCTTGGCGTTAGTTTAATTAGCTTGGCTTTTTTGCAACATGCACTTCTGAACGTAGTCTGATGAAAACTGAACTCAGTGATTAAACTTTTTACCGTAGTTTAATTCCTCATTTTGGTAATTCTCTCATTCTTATCCAAGTCTTTTTCTCCACTCCTATCATGTTTGCAGTGAGAGGTAGCCGTTTTTAAGAAATGTCCGTGCACACTCTGTGTCCTAATCAAAGCCAGTCTCTGCACATTGTGTCCCAGTTGAGTGGCTATTTTTGTCTGCAGAGCTCTAACACAGGGGATGGAAAGGGTCAGATAGGCCACACCAACAAATCTATCAAGACGAGCAGATGAACTGCGACTCTGCAGGACAGCTAGCACACACAGATCCACCCCTACACTGTTTAAGTCAACAAATAAATCATTGATTTGGGTCAAAGATCACTATCATGAATGCAAACTCATACAAGCCTTGTTTTATTCCTGGTCCTAGCTCTCGCTTGTTGACACAAACCTGGGTTTGATGGATTTTTTGTTTTGTTTTTGTTGCCCATATTTGTATTAAAATGTTTATTCTTCCTCTGGAATACCCAATATGTTACTTTCTACTTCTCATATACAAAAAAAAAAAAATGAAATTATCACGTCCCTTTTGTCTGCATAGCAAATCTTCAGCCTCTTACACACTCACGATGCTGACACACTGGGACATAATTACTGCCCGTGAGAGGAATCAAGTTTCTGGCTTGTTAGTTTAGAATTAAAGTATTTCAGCTTCGGCCCAATTACTTCCTGACCCATTGTTCAGTTACTGACAGAGTGCTGCAGGTCTTCAGGGTTGCACATACTGGAAATAATCACAAGCATATTTTATATATTCAGACAAAACTGAGCTGATAAATAATTTCTCTTGCACACAGTAAATGTCAATGCTTTGGCTCTTCCTCCTGTCCAACAGACAAACAACATGCACAAGTGTAGTAAACTGTTATAAACCAGCAGTATGACTAATAATAATAGCTTAAAATAAGTTTTTGTTAGTTGCTAACAATGAGTTGCTATTATATGTTGCATCACTACAGGAGAAAAGGTTTAGCCACACAAGTGTTGTGTGTTTAGATAGGCCAGAGCAGAGACTTTATCCATTGAGTCATAAAGTGAGTGAGTTTTAGTCAAAGTACTTTTTGGATACTTAAATACTGTGAAAACCATCAACATGTTCAGGACTGAGACTAGATCTTATACCTTTTAGTAATTATTTGAATCCAACAATTCAGGAATTACACTCATGACTTGAGGAATGAGACATTTGTAGCTCATTGGAGTTACTGTAATCAGCTGATCAGGTTGTGACATCATGAGTTTAAATTATTGAACCTCTTCACAATATTCTAATTTTCTGAGACACTGAATTTTTTTTTATTTTTTCATTATTTGTAAGCCATAAATAAAATTACAAGAAATAATGACTTTAAATATTTCACTCTGGGTATTGAATCTATGTAATAGATGAGTTTCACTTTCTGAAATGACTGACAAAATAATTGAACTTTTTCCACATACAGTAGTCTCTCGCTACTTCGCAGTTCGACATTAGCTGACTCGCTTTTTCGCGGTTTTTCAAAGTAAGATTGGACATGACACACAATTGGCTGATTGAAGTTTGAGCTGCAAGATCAGCATGGATTTTTTTTATTTAAAATTATTTTAAATTATTTAGCACCTGTGTGCAGCCCACATGTGCAGGGAGAAGCTCCCTCCTGCAGCATGTGAATGGAGAAGTGGGCGTGGCCGAGAGTAGACTATTACTTACTACTTGTACTACTTCGCAGTTTTTCACTTATCCCGGGGGTACTGAGAACAGAAACCCCTGCGATAAACAAGGGACTACTGTATTCTAATTTTTTAAGATGCACCCGTACAATCTTTCTTCAAGTGTTTTGCTTTATCTCAACGTTTTGGGGTCAAACAATATAAAAAATAATTATATTGGGACTTGATCAATTCATTACTGAACTTATATCTTACCGTTTTGTTAAGTAAAATTACTAACAAGCAGATTTTTTTTTTTCATCCATCCATTCTGCTTGTCTGTGATTGCGTCACAGAGGCAACAGGTCCAGGAGAGAAACCCAGACATCCCTTTTCCTCAGCAAAACCCTCCAGCTTTATGTGGAGGGTCCTAAGGTTATCCCAGGCCTGATGCATGATCCCCCCCCCCAGCAAGTTTTGGGTCTGCCCATGGAACTCCCCCAGTAGAATGTGCTCAGAAGACCTTCCAGAAAAGGCACCCAGGAGGCATCCTAATCAGATGTCCGAACACTTAAACTGACTCCTTTCAGTGTGGAGGAGCAGCAGCTCTACTCCAACGCCCAAACAAAGTCTGAGCCCAGAGGAACTCATTTCAGCTGCTTCAGTAATCTTGTTCGCTCAGTGATGAGCCAAACTTCATCACCATAGGTGAGGTTTAAAAATGCAGATAGACCAATAAACTAAGAGCGTTGCCTTTTCACTCGGCTTTCTTCACCACAACAGACTAAAGCAACACCCTCGTTACTGCAGATGTCTCCAATCAATCGCTCCATCTTACCATAACTCGTGAACAAAACTTTCAGATACTTGAGCTTCGCTTGAGGCAAAGACTCACCTTCTTTTTGTGCGTTCTACCTTTAGTCTTTCTCGTCTTGGTTCTCTTTATGTCGTCGGTAAACTACTATTTAACAGTTCGAGCTGTGGACAACTAAAACTCTAAACTAGATTTCTGATCTTTGAATCGTATTTGCCGAAATCCCTGCATTGTTTAGTTTTGACTTTGCGTGTCTCACTATTTATTTTTTTTCTGTTCCTGACATCCTGTGAGACTAATTAGACTCATTTGCAGCCATTTAACTTCCTTTACGTTTTCTGTGTCCTTTCTCTTTACACACTGCCAGTACAAAACAGTAACACATTAATTTACAAGCAAAGATTTTCTTTGAACATCCATATGTGTTTGACATAAATATGCAGACTCGTTTATTCATCTGACAGCTCTGTTCTCCGCCCAGATACATATGCAGTCATATACCGCTCACAGGCCCATATGATAGTCATTTGGCCATATGGAGGAACAGGAGGTCCACATGGAGCTGGTGTTGGAGCTAAAGAAGAGTCTGTCATCCAGTTTACTGCTACAATATTCTACCTCTTTACTCTTAATGTTTACACTTGTTCTCATGATGCTGCAGTCTGACCATTTTGGCGTACACAACCAAATACATAACTTTGAGTTATTTAGCCCTATAAAGTTGTGTTGGGTTATTTTAACATGCGATTTTTGTACACTGATCAAACGTTAGACAGGATTATTTTTCTTTTGGGAGTATTTCTTTCCTTTTATCTGCTTGGTTGTGGTTTGGTCTGCAGCCATCAGACAAAAATACTCAAATCTCGTGTTGACGAATGCTTCACTTCTTTCATCAGCACACCTTTATCTCCTGGCCATTTGGTGCCGTGGAAGAAATTGTACAGACGGGTTGGGCTTGTTTTCTAGACAGTGGTTTTCTACTGCAGGAGACCAGTTGAAAAGGAGGAATGAGACTGAATAAAACAAAGATGATGTCACAACCAGTCTCCTATTCACATCTACTGTAATCGACAAATTCAAACACGTAATTACCGCTTTGGTGTGATCTTTGTTCAGCTTTTGCAAATCTAAAACTTATAAAAACGGACATACAAAAGGCTGTAAGCAATTATGATCCATTATTATTATTATTAGCTCCTAAGTATTTATCTGACCTACTGCAGTGGGCTCCATATATTTTTGATCTAATTTCCATCATTTTAATGTTTAGTTATATTAACCATTATTACATTATTTTAATGCTCATTAATGATGAAATGCTTAATTTTTATTTTAATATGCGCATCACTTTGGCCAACGGCAGCTTTTAATGCACTTTATAATAAACTTGGACTTATTTAAGTCTTCATCTTAAAAAGCTGCCATCCTTAAGTAAGCTTGCAGTTATAAATTTAAAGTCATGCTACAACAGTGTCGAGCCAACCTATGCTTTAATTTTGTTGGTGAGAAGATTTAATTAAGAAACAAAAATTCAATATTTAGTGCAGAGCTTCTCAGATCTGGCAGGAAGAATAGTTACACAAACATATGTGCCATTTTCAAAACACCAACAGTAATGGCAAGAATATATTAAATTATGTACCTTAAGTTCTGATGTCATAAGAGAGCAAAATTTAAAAAGATCCTTGTAAAAAAGGAAAACAAGATAAAGACACAAAAGACAGATTGTACACAAGTAGCTTTGTTTGTGTAAATTCTGAGAAAGTATTCAGTCTGTAGTTGGAGGTGGTGCAACATAGCAGAAGAAGAAACATTTCAGGGGAGGTTAACAGCAGGGTGCATGAACATGACAAGGATTATCTGACAGTTATTACCATCACCGTTTGTGTTTGTGGAAAAAAGTGAGGAAACAGCTGGAAAAATATTGGCTTTTTTTTTTTTTAACACATCTTTCCTTCCAGTGAGAATCCTATTCTATATATTGTTTTTTTTTTTTGTTTGTTTTTTTTAAATACATGTTCTTCTAAGGATTGTTAAATATATGTCTATTCAATTTAAGAAATTATTGTTTTATTTTATTAAATGCAAAACTCGAATTGATCAAAAAATTAAAAAAAAATTTAAGACAGCAATTCACTTCCCTGCTTTCTAAGAATTATGTATCAACGTTGGCCATTAAAAATAAAATTATCAACCTCTGATAACCAAACCCTAGCCATCATTCCTGTGAAGCACTAACAGGAAGTACTCCCCAGTGACGGGACTACGATCCTGTGCACAGTCTGCAAAGCCAAATAGTGCATGTGTTATTTTGTATTCTCTTTATTTTCCTGTTTAAATTCAGTGTTTATCCCTTCAATAAATCATGATTAAAAAAAAATAGAGCGAAGCATGCTCCTTAAATTGTCGATATTGATGAGGACGTGTGTTTTCAGGTGCGTAACTTGTGCTACATGGTGACTCGCAGGGAAAAAATGAAGCACAGTCTGTGTGACCTCCAGGAGAAGATCTTCCATCTGCAAATACAACTTCTAGAAGAGGACATGGCTGGAGGTAAGGTGGAAATAATGTGAGCATGTCTTTAGAGAAGTCTTAACTCTAATGTTTCAGCCACTTTGGCAGAATGTAGCTCTTCAAGCAAAGCAAAACTTGAACACCTCAGGAGTAGAACAATCACCTCGAAGCCCTTCTTGCCTGGCTGTAGTGGAAATGGTCTCTCATTAGTTTGGTACAGGAGGCCACGCTTCACACCTGCACAGCTAAGACCACGGGAACACCAGTTCATCCACATGCTATGACACACATCATCCACATAAATGCAGCTCAATTTTCCATCCACTTTACGCAGATGACTTATCGTGATTCGTTCTGTTCAGAGGCACCGTGACGGAGAACAAGAACCATCAAAGAGCTCCTGAAGTACTTTGTTGGTCAAACCTGCTCAAAGTAGATTTTATAAAATAAATGTGGGGAAAAGCCTCACTAAAGACTGCAGCTCTTTACATATAAATGTAAATAATGTGCATGAATGAGTTGAGATTTTCTAATAGAGGTAGACCGATTAAGCGGCAGATGTTGTCCACTTTTTAAAAAAAATGTACAATAATCTGCAGCTACGACTGACTTTCTGTAACCCACAATTTAGCTGTTTTAATGACATTGTTCCTCTTTGTATGTACCTGGTGCCTGGTACATACAAAGTATGTACATTAGATACCCTGTAAGTACTGGGCTGTATTTTTTGCTACACATTTAGGTACATTTTGAGTAAAAATAATGTTACTGCTTAAAAAAGTTAAGTCTGGTCCTCTGGACGGGTTCAAAAAATGGGTTAGGGATGAAAGATGAAATGTTTCTACATTTTTTTGTTTTTTGAATCCGTCCAGAGGACAGACTTAACTTTTTTTTTTAGATTTTTCTACCTGGATTATTGAGCATGCATCAGAATGTTACTGTTTGTTTCAAGTTTGCTTCACACTAGCGGAGAAGTAGGTATTTGGTGCTATTATCTTTAAACAACAGCAGAACTGTTTGCACACAGCTTAAAGTCGGGTGTGTTTAGCACTCTTCCTTTGTGGACTTAAAGAGTTTATGATTGTTTTTGTTTCTATGTAGCTTAAACTGGAATTCAGGATCCTGAGATCCAGACCCAAACCTTCTGAGTCTGCGTTGTTTCTTGTCACAAACAATAAGTTCCTGTTTGGGGTTGTTGGCACGTTCTCAAATATATTTGAAGGTGATGAAAAGCCTTTTTAATGGCACTGTATGACAAGACAAAAATCTAAAGCGTTTGCACAGATGTGGGCTGAATGAAGCAAAGACTTAACGCCTTATGAACACAATTATCAAAAGAAAAGATCAAGTTGAATAACTCCCACATTTTTATCAGCTGGTTCTACATTAGCAGCTGTTACTGGTGCTGCTGAATGATGGCTGTTTTGTAGTCCATGTGGAGCCTTTTTAGCTGAAAAAGTCGTGACCTGCAGCTGACATGGGGATGACAGTGGAAGCTTGTTGTCATGGTAATACCACTAATGTCTTGCTGGCATGGTAATGATAGTGAACTTCTGTCAGCCTGCTCCTGTGGCTGTGTGCTGGAGAATTGCAGCACTCTCCATTCTCGAGAAAAGCGACG
>NC_056511.1:10890540-10905736 GCF_014905685.2 Nematolebias whitei | reverse complement strand
ATGAAATTAACAGTAGGCTACAATGTACTAACAAAGAGTTGTAGACTTACCGGTGTATTGAATAATTTTATTTTCAAGTGCTGTCTCTTTGTAAAGTGTAGAATTTTTGAGGGCTTAAAATTAGTTGATATACATGTATTTTACATTTTATTGAAATAATTGTTTTCACTTTCCCAGGTTTCCGAGGTGTATGAAGATTTTGCAGCAGCTGATGCACCAATGATCTGCAGCATGGGAATCAGCCATGAATTTCCCCTTGTTGACTCTGCCCTTGGCAAAGTTCAGGCTGGAAGTCCTCTGTCCTACCAACAGCCAGCAACAGCAAAGAGAGACATGTCCTTCCATGCTGCACCACCCCGCCCATCTCTGCCTCTTAAGAACTACCACCTACAGCCATCAAAAAGCATGTTTGTTTGTTCTGAACCACAACAGCTACACCTTAAAAGTATGGAGGTCACCTGGGACATGGTGAATAAATTTGAATGTGCTACCAGAGCACAGAGTACATGTCCTGAATGGCATCAGCTAAGGAGGCATAGGTTGACTGCCTCCCGCTTCAGGGAGATCTGCCAGGTTCAAGATAAATCTGAGGAAGATCTGGCAAATCGTCTGCTGCAAGGGACCTATCAGACTGCAGCTATGAAGAGAGGGCTTGAATTAGAGGCAGATGCTATCTGGGAATATTGTCAAATTAAAAGAGTCAACCACTATCCCTGTGGATTTGTGATTCACCCTGATGCTCCTTGGCTAGGGGCATCTCCAGACGGATTGATCTTTGATCCTTCTGAGCCATGTCAGTTCGGGCTGATTGAGATTAAGTGTCCAAATGTGAAAAGTTATGTTGACTGTCCATATCTCCAAATGAAGTCAGGCAAATTGGAACTAAAAAAAACTCATGTTTACTATTGGCAGGTTCAGGGGCAGATGCTAATAACTGGGATGAACTGGTGTGATTTTGTTGTCTCAGCTGAGGAAGATATTCTTATTCAAAGAATTTATGCAGACACTAATGTGATGGATTCAATCAAACACAAAGTAGACAGATATTTTTTCTATGTTTACCTGCAGAAATGTCTAAATTAGGAGTTTGATCAAATCAAATGTACAAATTTGTTTCAAAATATTTCCATCATGAATATCTATTTACAAATGTAAGACAATGTCAATGTAAGTAAATGACAGCATTTTCTGTTTCTTCAAGACTGTGCCATCAGCTTTTCTGTCAAACTTCATATCTCCATTTCCTGACCAAAGGTCCATTTTGGTAATTTGACAGGAGACAGGCAACTGTAAAAATTTGGTTTATGCTTCCTGCAATGGAGAGAGGGATAGTGGAATCAAAGAGTTTATTTTCTTTAACTCTTCTTATTAACCTCTCAACATGCACCCTCAAACGGGCAATGGACTGGGTCTTCAAAACGTCGACCTCTGACATTTGGGCCCTCTTGGAGAGGAAGGCAGGACGATGAACAGTCCCAGGTACGAGATCATCCACCAAGAATCCCTTGTCCACCATGATGGCCATGTCCAGTGTCAAGAGTGATGTAATCCCTGATTGACGGAACACTTCCTTGTCACTCATGGAACCCTCAAACAGTGCTGACACAAATGTCAGGGCTCCGTGAGGAGACATGCCCACCATGGCCTTAAAGGTACAGTGGGATTTGTAGGTGGAGAAGACTTCACTCTGGAGGAGCAGGGATGAAGGTGTTTGACACCGTAGTTCTGTACAGTCCAGGATAACTTGTGTGTCACTGTAGCGGCCATCAAAATCCTGTGGAAGACTGGAACTCACAGCTGCAGGAGACATCCACACACAAATTGAGCCCAATAAGCAGTACAGGAAGTTGGCCCATGTCACAATAATGCGGCTGACTGTTGCTCTGTGGATGTTAAATCGATGGCCCAGTTCCCTCTGGGTACATCCAGTAGACAGGTAGGAGAGGAAAAGAAAAAGCTCATCTATTGGCAGCAGTTTCTGGACAGAAAATTATTTAAATGTTAGTTCAAAACCAGCATTCTCATTGTGTGTGTGTGTGTGTGTGTGTGTGTGTGTGTAACTTACAGTTGGTCTGGTAAAAGGGGTTTCAGTTGTTGTACTCATGACGTCGGTTTTCTTTGCTCTGGTGACCCTGACCATTTTGGCTGTTGCTGCCTCGATCAAGTTCCAAAACGCCTTCAGATGCTCATATGAGGGGAACCTAAAACACATAAAAAAAAAAAATATATATATATATATATATATATATATATATATATATATATAAACTGTCACTCTCCACATTTATAACTGTGAAAACAGTTTTCAAATTTTGACACGGTACAACTAAGAACATAAATATCTTTCTTTGAAATTTTATGTTGTAAAGTGGAAAGAAAATTATACATGATTTGAAGGTTTGTAATTTTTTTATAAATTGAAAACTATTTTGAGCACAAATGTTCAGCCCCCTTAAATCAGAGAGTAACTTCTAGTCTTCATAAGTTTCCTGATGATTGCTAATGGCATAATAGTCAGCCTGTGTGTCATCTAATCACAGAAACCAACTATTTTCACCGACCTGAGGCTGTCACTAGCTGCTGTATTTGTATTTGACATTAGTTTACACACGGGTGGACTCCATAGCCATTTGTAATCATTAAAGCTATTTCTGAAGGAATATTAGTTACAGAAAAGGGAGCCGATTACTCTAACACACCACACTTTTCAGTATCATTTGTAAATACAGTACTACTAGTACTAGTACTACTACTACTACTACTACTACTACTAATAATAATAATAATAATAATAATAATAATAATAATAATAATAATGTGTTACATTATGTATAATTTCATTTCCACTAGTAAGTGTGTACTTGTGTTGGTCTCTCAAAGAACATTACAATGAAATTGTTTTTGGTTGTAATGTGACAAAATATACAATGACTCAAAGCGTATTAATTTTTTTCAGAGGCATAACGTAATATTTAGATTTTACAACTCTGACCTGGTGTAAAATCTGATGTCTTCTGGTGACGTAGAAAAACGTTCCAGTCCAAACGGCTTTTGAAGACTACAGGATCGGAGCTGCTCTTTCAGTTGCTCAATTTCTCTCAGCATGCTGTGATATTGCTCCCGGTCAACACACACGGTTCTGCTGGCGCCGTAGTCATGGTCCACGACCATAGGTACCATGACGGGTGGTTCATTGTCCTCAATTGGATCCGCCGAATCAGGTTCTGGATTAGATGGTCGACAACGGCGCTCCCAAACACCTGCTCGTGTCTTCCTGCTGTATTTGTTCCACTCAAATAATGATGGAACCGACCCAGCTGCTAAAATTCGTCTTCCCTTTTCTGTAGTAATTACTTCATTCTCCAGGAAATGTCGGCTACATACCTTGGTGTGAGGAGTTACCGTAAATCCCTCTCTTCTGATTTTTTGCAGCCAGCACAAACGAAGGCTTGTCTCCTTAGGGAAACGGTGAAAGCTCAAACGGCTATTATAGCGACCTGAAGACGAGCAAAGCGGCACACAACAGTGCTCCTTAGACCCAAACACCGTCGGCTGAAATCTAAAGCTGCCACGCACGTTATATTTTTGTTTATTTGACGCAGCAACACTCATTTTAGTTGTTTATCTCTGGGATGACAGGATACAGGAATTAAACCGGAAACTGGAATGCCGACATCCGGTCAAAGCGGAAGTGATTCAGGACGCATGTGCACAGAGCCTATTGGAGTGATTAACCTTTAAGAAGACCAGTGTTGCACTCGTTCAGCGTGAGAACAACTCGAGTTAATTAGGGCAAACATGTTCTGGAGGGGTTTTGTGTGAGAATTCATTAAATGTTCCAGAGCAAAGGAGGAATATTAAACATACAAAGCTGCAAATGTATTCACAGCAATTGTAAACATCCAGAGAGAAATGATGGAAACATTTAGTCTTGAATATCAGCTGAGTGGGTAACTCGGCACGTCTCATCTTAAAGGACAAAGCAGCAACACTTCACTCAAACCTTGACTACACGCACCAAACGGACTCATGAACTCTTCTCAGATCCTCATACTCAGGATGTTACAGTGAAGAAAGCGGCGCACAGAACCATTTAAGGTATTCTCCGAAGCAAACGTCTGAAACATTTGAAATATCCTGTCCAGCTGACTCGTGAGAAGTCTCAAAATTTCTCAAGTGTGAATAAGCAGCAAATTGTTTGAACGCCAGTGCTAAAATGTTTATTGCTCTCTGGTGGTTCTGTGATCCTGTGGATGCACCCAGACACGAGATGTGTTGTCAGAACAGTCATCGGGGGCTTCATCAGCCTTTCTCAGTAACCCGTAAATAAAAGACAGTTTTTGTGAGAACAAACATGGCTTTGAGGAAGATGGATTTCCTGATCTGTGTGCATGTGTGTTGCTGTTTAATAAATTTAAACGAGAAACGCAAGCCAATATAATGTAGCAAACTTTGACCAATTTTTATCTGACGCTTTTCTTGGTTTTTTTTTTTTGTTGCTTTGACATAATAACCAACAACTGAGAAGTTATATAACTTTAACCACTTTTTGCTACATGGTCTCACATACAGAGTTTATTGGCTGTGGTGTTTTTTGCGACCAAGCCTCAGAAGCTTTTTAATGCTTCAGATGTCAACAAATAAAAGCAAGATTATGCTGGTGTGCCACTTGGTGCATGTGTGAATTATGACGGAGAGGCGACTCACTGCATTTTTTATTTTTAACGATATGCGTCACTACTGAAAAATACCTGTATAAAACAGGAATGGCACAAGAACAGGAGTCGAGCTCAGGAAGTTTACTTTTCATACCGACACAAAACAAAGACTCTTCATCTTATTTAAGATATTTTTGAAGCTTCTGAAATATCTGCAGTGATTCAGGCTCCTTGACTTTTTGTTCAGCTGTTTGGAGGCCTTTAGTTAATAATGTGCTCACAGATTTTCTGCTGTTGCTCTTCCTGCGTGTAACTTGCCCCTCACACATAGTTTCAAAAATGGAGATGTGCATCACAGGCCCTTAATGAAACGATGTTTGTTTACGTTTATTGTGTTGTAACATTTTGACTACCAATCAGAGCAACTAAATGACTTTGCCAAACAACAAACAAACAAAATGTAACTCAGTCAGTTTAGCACATATTGAGCTAAAATTTTGTGTGGTAGTAGCTCAGAGTTATCCTCAAAACGTACACCGAGCGCCAACATTGTGCAATATCTTTCCTTAAAAGGATGCCATTACCTGTAATAGTTAAGGCTGTAGTCAACACGCCGTTGACTTTAGTAGCACTCTGTTTGGAGTCGTGATAGCTACCGCAGCTAATCCACCTTTATCAACACAACAATGGTTATTCCTCAAAATTCCAGACAATGCATTAAAGTTTGTGTGGTTGTAGCTCAGAGTCATCCTCAACACATACTCCAAGTGTTATTACTTGTGGCGATCTTTGAGATCTAAAACCATATAAGGCAGTACGCGATGTGGATTCCTTTAAGTAATACTTGACTTTAACTCCTGCTGTGGTGAAAGAATATGTGGGAATATGCATAAATAATTGGTAAATACGCAACTGTTTTAAGGCAGGACTTCTTCCTTTAGTTCAGTTAGTTGTTGAGGTGTAATGAGGAGTAATGAGGAGTAATGAGGAGTGTGGTGGCAGCACAGTTGTGTTGCAAAGGGAAATATGTTGAGTGGGAGGCAACATGTGCGTTCAGGCTCACATGAAGGCAGGTTTAATGTGTTACTTTGGCAGTTTTGTGCTTTTCCAATATTGCCATTTCATTGTCCAATGCAACATTTTACTGGCAGCTTTACTCATAATGCTTTGAGAATAAGCTTTCGATTCACATGTCCTGTGTAAATGCACAGAAAAGCCCTCCCAGCGTTGCTGATTGAATGGTGGGTGGGATATTGACTTCACAGTTGAGTTAATTAGGATGAAGCTGTGTATTAATGAGCTCGTAATGGACAACAGTGGACTAAACGCTTAACAAGATGTTATTTATATCGTCATTACATAATTAACCTCTTCATGGATCGTCAGCAGTCACTTTTAACTAAAGGGCTGACTTGGAGTGGCAGCCGTGTGGAGCCGTCACTGAGGTTTTGGAGTGGCTGCTTTCATTTTTAGGGCCTCTCACTTGTATTTAAATCACATCTATTGTAAATTACAAAAGCCTTGATCATTGTCTACTGCTAATTTAACAACTTGCTACGTAGATTTTAGCTCCTTAATAGGTAACAAATTCCCCACTGCTTCGTAATTCTGCTCCTGTTTTTATTAGTATATATTCTGAAATAAAAACTTATCCAGAGGGACATTTAAGTCTCTTCTGTGTAAATTTAGGCAGATGCTGGACGTGTGACATCAAAATTCCAACTCGGTGCAACTTTTATTGCACTTTTCAAACACGGATAAATGTATTTCACAAAATAAGTAGATACAAGACCTGTTCCTTTATCTTTTTGTAACGATGATAATGGTTGCCCCATTTTTTTCCCCCCTTTCCACTTTGCTGCAGGTCAAGTGACGTTGTGGTCCAGGTCGTCCAAAAATACAGGCACCAGCAGTACATGGGTCCACCATCAGCACAAGAAGCCATCAGAGGTAAGGCACTTGGCAGCTTTTTTTGAACTTGTTCAAAATACAAACAACAAGGTTTTGAGCTTCTGTGACACGAGCGAGGACATTGTGAAGTTCTGTGAATGTTTTGAGACATTTTAGAGAGTCTCACACAAATGTTTTCTAATTAATCTGACAGCTGCAGCCCAGTGAGACACTTCCCTTATTGTTGTGGAGTTGTATGGAGAGACCATACAGTCTTGCATATATGTATCAACAAATGGAAGAATAAAACTTTTCCACCCTCAGAATACCTCTCCCTTTGCCTCCTAGTTTAAGAATATACAAGCACTGATCCAGTTCCTCTTGCTATACTGTATATCTGTGAGGCAAACACCTCTGTCCAGTATAAATAC
This sequence comes from Nematolebias whitei, assembly GCF_014905685.2. Taxonomy (NCBI): domain Eukaryota; kingdom Metazoa; phylum Chordata; class Actinopteri; order Cyprinodontiformes; family Rivulidae; genus Nematolebias; species Nematolebias whitei. The sequence goes on along the minus strand of NC_056511.1, from coordinate 10,898,757 downwards.
ATCTATCTCTGTCACCACTGCTAAATCAACCAGGTGCTTGGAAGGCAAAGCCTGGTTGACTAAAATACTGGGTTAGAGCATCCATGTGACCGTGATGAATGATCCCAAGTGCTCTCAAATGACCACCCTGAGGAAGAAACTGGCATAATCCAGTTGGAAAATGGTGCACTCTACCAGTTGTGGCAAGGCATCGCTGCTACAATCACACATTCCTCCCACACAGTCGGAGAACTATTTAAATAGAAATCCACTCCTGCTGTTTAGTGCACAGGTTTCACTCCTGAAATAGCTTTCTCTTAAATGGAACAAAAATATATCTACTTTAAAATATTTTATTTTGAAATATTGACACAAAGGTAGCAACTTTTAACAAATATCTTTAAAAAATGAATAAAAAAATATACTGGTTAGTCTTTTTGAGAATTCTGTCTTTTTCTGAAAGGTGTCTTGAACAGACTGAAGTAAAATAAAAACAACAAAAAGCACAAAAGTTTTGTTTGTTTTTATGGCAGTTTTTGAGCCCAACATCTGTGCCCTCAAAGTACAAGTCGTCATCATAGCATGTGTCAGGGTCGAGCTTTTGATGCTTCCTCCCCCTCTGCTCCAAGCAGTTAACCACAGGCTGTTGGAAGGTCCTGTCAGCAATCAGGCCCTCGGTAATTACCACTGTAGCGCTCTGCTCTGACCTGGGCCGCTGCAGAGGAGCCAGGGGCCACATTCCCTTTCATAAAAATGCTGCCTCTTCTCTCCTGCTCTGCCATAAAGGATGGTGTTCAACTGTAATTCTTTTCTGAAGCAGTGCGTGATGGGAGAGGTCAAACAAACAAAAAGAACGGGTGACTTCTGACAGATTCACTGTAGAGTTTTCAAGTCGAGAGTAGCGAGAGCATCAGAAGCTCGAGTCATTAGAAAGTAAAGGTGTGTTCACTTTTAGTTCTAATGACCTGTTATTAACTTTATATAATGTCAGTCATACTGTGGCTTTTAATTTCTTGTATGTTTGGAGGCATCCTTAATTGTTTTAGTTTGCATAATTGGACCATATTATGTAGATTGCACATCCTGAACTTGGAGGTGACCAATACTGCATCCAGTTTACGTTAAACTAGGCAGTTTCTGTGAATGTACCTCCAACTATTATTATACTCTGTAATAAACAGGTGTTCATGTTAGAATGATTTAAACTTTACTCTCGGGCTCTTTTTTTTAATTTTTTTTTTTTATGATCTTCGCAACAAATTGAATGAATTCTGTTAAGGATCAGCGTTATCTTATATTTGTAGTTTTGTGCAGTCTGAATAGACACTGGGAAAATACAGATTTTCTCGAACTTATCCCAGGAATAACCTCAGAGGTCTCTGTCCAGAAGAGCACAGCTGGGTGTTGCTATAATAATAATAATGGATGTAACTGGGACCCTGCGTACATAATTTCGCTCCACCACATGTACCACATGAGGTGCGAATAACAATAAAGAAACTCTGACTCTGACTCTGACTCTGGAATAATAATAATAAGAACAACAACAACAACAATAATAATAATAATAATAATGTCATCACAATGTCAGCACTGTATGTTTCCATACAATGGCGAAATTAGTCTCTGCATTTAACCCATCCACCACCAGGTGGTGCAGTGGGCAGCTATTGAAAGCGCCCGGGGGACATTTTGGGGATTAGACGTGCTGCCCAGAGACGCCACGTGATGTGCAGTGACTGGGGATCGAACCTGGGACTCTCGGGTCCCAAGCCGGCTGCCCTGCCTCTACACCATCTCGGCCCCATACAACAACAACAACAACAACAACAACAACATTAACATTAACATTAATATTAATATTAATATTCATCATCGTCATCGTCATCATCATCAGTCTTTTCTTCAGGTTAAACAAACTAAAAAGCCAAGCAAGTAAAGATTTTTTTGGTAGTGCAACATCACCTCGGTGTCCCTGCTGTCTCGGTGTGTTAAAGTTTACAGGGTGATGCTCAACCACACCTTCTTTAGCCGAAGTTCACGGTAAACAAGACACATTTAATGACAGCGTACCTCTTTTCTAAAACTGAGCTGTGTGTAGATGCACAAGTGGTTTAGATGGTTTTTCTTGGCGGAAGGAAGACACTGTGAAATCTTCCATTATTTCGACAGCTGCTTTTATCTTATTTTAGCTGAGGGTAGAGATAAAAGACGTTGAGAGTTTTGTGGACAAACAGGAAGTAATTATAACATGCAGTACTGACACATAAAGTATATATTTGGCCGTCTGATTCATGGTTATGAGCTACAGTTGAGAAAATCTTCTCCATGCTTCTATGTATTCTGCATAGAAAAAGCAGCTTACGGTTTAAAATTCTCTACAGTGTCGTATTGCTGCCCTGATATGAGGGAGGACTCTTTCTTGTGTAGCCCTGGACTTTATCTCCTGGGACAAAACCAAAGCTTCTCTTGTTCAGAGAAATTTCCCTGCTGTCCTCCTGGGGATTGTTGTGATACTTGTCAAAATGCTGTATCATGGGCTAAGGACACAAATTTGTTGGTGCTTGTCAAAATATGATGAGACAGCAAGATGAATATCCACGCGTGGCACTCGGGGGATTTCCTCAATGCTTGTGATATTGAAATTTTTGTGGCACACGCTCGGATGGGAGTGTCTGTTTTTCAAAATTCTTCTTTCATGTGTGCCTTTGTTTTTGTTGGACGATAAGTTTGTCTTTGTTTGAAAAAATATCTAGTCGTATGACAGAGTATTTATTGGTAACTATAGAAACCAATAATGTTTGGGATATTGCTTCATTTTGTTTGTAAATTATGCTTAGATGTCGCATGACATACAAGAAACAAACAATAAAACCAGACTTCAGTTTCAGATGTGTATGCATTTCTTTGTTTATAAACGTGTTTTGTTTTACCTAATGCAATTCATCATAACATTTTAGTTTATTTCTTGCTGTCAAAGGCAGTGCGACAATGTTTTTGCCTGTGTGTGTGTGTGTGCGCACTTGTGTGTGTGTTTTGGTCGTTTGTACTGTTGACGGAATACCTCACAAGTCACTGAAAGAATCTTCATAAAACCTTCAGAGCGTTCGACATCTAAAACTGAATAACTTTTAGAGTCAATCCAAGATGGCTGCCACAGCTAAGCAACCTTAGTAAACAAATAGTTAGATTTCAGTTAATTTTACAGCTATCGAGCTAAAAAATGGTGATGTAGTTGCTGAGACTGATATCCATTGCTAACGGCTCAAAATCTGTTTAAAGCTTTGACAATAACTATTGGAGTCAACTCCATCTTTCTTAGCAAAATATCTAACAAACGATTGGATAGATTTTATTTAAACTTTCAGGAACTAATCAATGAATGTACATCTACAACTGACTAACCTTTGGAGTTAACCCCCTTCAAGATGGCTGCCATTTTGAATGGTTTAACTCCAAACGTGTATGTTTCAGTCCGGGTTTCGTAAATCCCACTCAACTGAAACAGCTCTTCTTAGAGTCTCAAATGAATTTTTTTTATGCAACGTGATGCAGGTAAATGTTCTGTGCTGCTCATGTTGGACCTGACATCAGTTTTTGACACTGTTGATCATCCAACTTGTTAGATAGGCTGAGGATTTGGGCTAGCATTTCTGGTTTTGCTTTGAAATGGTTGTCCTCTTACCTGTCGGATAGATCAGCTTTCTTGGCTACATCTACGTACAGATCCCACTCCTGCCCTGTTCATTTTGGCATTCCACTGGGCTGTGTTCTGGGGCCATTACTGTTTCTGCTCTATCGGCTCCCTCTTGGTCTGATTCTTTCATCTTTTAAGGATATCGCCTGTCATTGTTATGCTGATGACATCTAGTTGTATATCTCTTTGCTTCCAAATGAAGTTTCAAAATTACACATTTTACTTAACTGTTTGGATTCATTTAAAAACTGGATGACTGAAAGTTTTCTCCAGCTAAATAAAGAGAAAACTGAAGTAATCATCTTTGCTCCAGAAAAAAAAAATACTGCAATGATAAAGCAGATCCTTGGGCCTCTTGGTCATTTTGCTAAATCTTCGGTTAGAAGCCTTGGGATAACCTTTGACTCAGGTTTTACTCTGGAAAAATTATGTCAATTCTCTGGTTCATTCCTGTTTCTACCATCTGCAAAATATCTCCAAGCTTAGCCATATTGTTTCTCATCCAGAATTGGAAATGTTAATTCATGCTTTTGTTTCATCTCGCCTGGATTTTTGTAATGCACTGTACACTTGTTTAACCAAAACCTCCGTAGACTGGTTGCAGGCTGTACAGAATGCTGCTGCTAGACTCCTGACTGGAGCTTCAAAATTTTGTCATATAACTCCACTTCTAAAGCAACTTCATTGGCTTCCAGTTCATTATCGAGTGGATTTCAAGGTTTTGGTTTTGACTTGGCGCGCTCTGCATGGACAGACACCAATTTATATTTCAGAACTTTTACATCCTTACACCCCGATCAGGGCTTTGAGGTCCTGTGATCAAGACCTACTGTATGTCCCCCAGACAAAATTGAAAACTAAAGGAGACAGAAGCTTTTCTTCTGTGGCTCAAAGACCCTGGAACTCCCTTCCTCAAACACTTAGATCAGTGGACTCAGTGGTTTCAAAGGCCAGCTAAAAACTCATCTTTTTCAATCTGTTTTGCTTAAATTTGTTTTGTGCATTTGTTTGTCAAAGCACTTTGTGATTTTTATCTTGAGAAGTGCTGTATAAATAAAGTTTTACTTACTTACTTAAGGTAACTGATTTTGGCCTACACAAAAATGGCTATAACGTGATCAATTTTACAGATAGCGAGCCAAAGCTGAGTCATTCTCAATACATATTCCAAGTGATAAAAAGATCCTTCAAAATCATGCAAGGTCTTACAATATCCTATGAGATTGTGCATAATTGTGTTGTTAAGGTTGGACCAAAATGCCGACAGCTGTCATTTCTCAGTATAAGATGAAATTAAACAAACTCTGTCATGAAAGGTGTTGGGTGTCCCCTTGAATAAATGCTTTTATTTTTTTCAAAGTTCTTTACCTTTTTTTTTTAGATTACTGTAGTGCCATGTAAGGGTTAGACATTTATCCCTAAACCATTACCAATGACTATTTTCCCCATTGAAATTACGTTAAAATATACACTTTTGTGGCATACCTAGAAGAGACCATAGATCAATTAAAATGTGTTGTCGGTGCTTTAATCCAACTAAATGAGCTAACCTTAATAGCTGGAGCCCCATTGTTCAAGGTGAATCGAATGGTTTTTATGATTTTAACTACAGTATCTCACCTTAGCAGAAGTGCGGTTAAAGTATTGAACCAAGCTGTGAAAGCTAGCTCTTGATGCCAAAATAGAGGTTTAATGATCTACACTAATTTATAAAATCACAATTTACAGCTTGGCATTTAGTAAAACACACCGTGACTTGCAATCAGTGCAGCAGTTAATAAGTATAAAATAACCCATTTTCAGAGCTGGAAAGAAGGGTGTAGGTGTTAAGTGGCCACTAAATTGTAGAGGAAAATTCCCTTATTACTTTTCACCTTTTTATATATAATTTTGGTATTTTTCGGTGAACCCACATTTAGTGTATTCTTTTTATACTTTATTGGCACTGGTTTTTGAAGTGACTTTATAAAAGCCTGATGTGATGGAATTAGGATGACCGGTCAAAGGTCAGAAAAAAAAGTTGTAATTTCAGAGCTTAAGGATTATCTTAAATATTTTCAGATATTAGAAGCCAGGGATGATCTGGATGCTAATGTGCATATTTTACATATATTTAACAGCTCAACTTGGTTGTATAAGTTAGATCAAGAACCTTTGCACCATGGTAGGAAGGAAGGATGTGGTTTCTTTGGAGTTTCCCTAGAAAGGCAAAGTATGTGTAAAACTGTTACATTGTTGCTTACTTTTAAAGGTAAATATATATGTTCAAATTGTTCAAAGTGCTTGGATATATATGAATTCTCCAGTCTTAAACATTGGTTAATTTAAAAATGTTGTTCACTTTTATTCTTTAAAAACAAAACAAACAAAGTCATAATTTGAGGGGTTTTTTTATCTGAAAAAATAAAACATAACATGTTAAACATCTAAATTATTGCTCTTTTACAAACTGTGGTGTCACTTATTATTGTTCAACATGATTCATATTTGTCGGTGGTAGCAATCCTTCGGGGTTGAAGAGGATCATCCATCCTGATTTTAGTTGACAGGTTTGTGCTTTGGAGTAGACCCCTGTCATGATCTGAGCAGTCTCCTGCACATCATTGTTTATGGGCGTTGTTTTGAGGTTCTTTACACTGCTCCATGAGAATTCCCTGGTAATCTCTACGGTTTACTTTTAAAGTCTCAGTAGTGAGTTTGACCACAGATCTATAAAGAGGATGATCCAGAGCGATGATTTCTCAGGTGTTCATGTTTGTTATTCCAGCTTCAAGATAAAGGTATCCTTTCATAACTAGTTGATTGATTTATTTATTTTAATCTCTTCTAGTTTGACTGCCTTTGTTCACTTCTGAATACAGAGTCTGGGACAGAAGATGGAATCTTGGCATATGTAAAAAAATGGTCTGACCTCTACCATTAGTTTTTCATGTTCCATGCTCCAGTAATGGTGATTATTATTTTTCTACAATGCTGATGTTGGTAGTCTTCCCAATGCACAACGAGAATCCTCCATAAACCACTTTGGTGAAATCGCTTCGGTGTCTTGATGTGACGTCTGTAGGTCCAGGTCTCTGAAGTCTTGATGTGACGTCTGTAGGTCCAGGTCTCTGAACTGTAAAGGACATTTTGTACTAGGAGCTTGGTGTTTCTGTAGATAGTTTGATTATCAAAAATCCTGCACTTGTTTCTTGTCCAATACAGTATTGGATTTCATTATCAAGTGTTGCAGTGGTTGATAAAATACTTTCCAAGTACTTTAACCCTTGGACCGCATCTAAACTTTTCATCTCAGATCCTGATGTCAATGTTTAAATGATCAACTCTCAGAACTACATCATAGTTTTTGTCCTGTTCATGTCTAATCCCAGCAGTGCGTGTTTTTGAAACGGTTCATCATAGCTGCTTGCATTGCTTCTTCTGTAAAAGTCATCACCATCATTAGAGTCGGGTCATTGATATTGGCTTGGCCAATATAAATTATTATATTACAGGATGGTTCAGGTTATTTTTTTATTACAAATTGGTTAATTTAACTAGTTTAGGAAAATTCCATTTGGGCAAAAGAAAAAGCACCGACGTATTGGAAGCCCCAAATGGACGTTGATATTTAACAGATATTTTTTAGCTGTTGGTTTGATTTCATCAGCACATGAAAGAATAATCCGTAAAAATTTCTTTTTTTTGTTGTTTAAACTGAAGCTTTAGAAAAGCTCTAAAAGGGTGTTCAGATTGTGCAGAAATTCTGAAATTCATCCAAATGATGGAAAACACCGTGAGCCTGCTGAATAGCACCTGATTGTTTCCTCCTTGTTGTTTTCACTTGTTGAAGGAACAAAAGCAGTAAGATAGATCGGTGAAGAATTTCAAGGTTTTTTTTAGCATCTCAAGTGTTAGGATTATTTCCATAAGGACTTGATTATGCTCAGCTGCTGGTACTCTTCATCCAAGAAGCTTTTTAAAATATAAGCATTTAATTAAAAAAACACTTCCAAACTTGTACGTTTTCCTAAAATCTAAACTGATTAAAACCATAAATTTTTCAGAATCTTAAGTAAAGTATGAAAAATAAAATTAACGTAAATCTTAGGATGAATTTGTAAAATTTTGACTACAATGTTAATTTTTTTTAGGTCTAATACACATTTGTTTGTCTGTTAGCAAAATATCTCGCATACCACCAGTCAAAATTTATTGAAAGTTTCAGAAATTAATTATTGGATTTATATCTACAACTGATTAACTTTCAAAATCGACCTGAATCCAGATGGTCACCTCATCTAGTCATCTTACCAAACACAAGTGGTTATAATGAAGTCAGTTTCACAGATATTGAGCTAACATTTAATGTGGAAGTAGCTGCGAGGCATCACTGTCACATACGCTGGCTGCTACTTACTCGCATTAGATCTTTGTTTAAAATATTGGCATGCAAAGTGACGTGAATCCTTCATGGAATAGAATTTCAATTTAAAGTGTTATTTTATATATATTATATAAAAATACTATATATATATATATATATATATATATATATATAT
>NC_056511.1:10888749-10890140 GCF_014905685.2 Nematolebias whitei | reverse complement strand
ATAATTAGTTTTTTCTTTATTAGAGAGTTGCTCCTCTTAAAAAGACTGGAAATGGCAGCGTCAATTTGACTTCCAGAGGTGCCCCTCATCAATTTATTTCAACCTGCTCAAAAGCTCCATTGCACCAAATCACATTTATCTTATTTTTAGCAGTTGAAAGGTTCCTACAACATTTTAATATACGTCAGATTTCTAGTGTTTTTATGGCAACAAGTTCAGAGAATTAAAAAAAAAAAAAAATCACAAGACGTATTGGTGGACACAAGTTGTCACTCAGGCTTTAAAGTGCAATTAGTTGTTCGTTTTATAAAGCCTCTTTTCTTTTACACACTGTTAGGCCATGCCGTGTGTCACCGGGCTTTTTACCTTTATTAGTCCCATTACAGATGCAAATGAAAATGAGTAGTATTGGATTACTTTCAATGTTTTTATTTTATTTTTTACAAATGTACATACTGTCATTAAATCTTAATGACAACAGCTGGTAAAAGTTGTAATGTTTCAGAGTGACATGTATATAAAAAAAACTGTAAGCCAGTCATGTGTGAAGATACAAGCATGAACTGTATGTAAATGCGTTTGCGTGTGTGACTGTAAGAATTTAGGAACAGCTGCTGAAGCTCATTAGAGTCTGGTAGAAACAGCTGTGAAACTCCATGACAACCAAATGTAAACAGCATCAAGTTGATGTTTGTTTCTGTCTTTTTCTCACACGTGTGTACACACACACACACACACACACACACACACACTCACACACTCTCTGACTGACTGCATGCAAACCCAGTGATCAGCAGATGAGCCTGGATGGATGGTCCAGGTTTCCGTGTCGTCACATACTAGTCGAGAGATTGCTAACAAACGCATGCAAATAGACATGCACTCTCACGCTCACACACGGAGCCAATACAGCCTCCAGCTGCTGTATTAATCTGTCAGAGTTGCTCTGCTCACCTGCCAGTTGCTTGTGTCCTAACAACAAAACAAACCAAAAAACACTTAAAAAAACAACTTCTTGTTCTAAAGATGGGGAAGAAAATGAGGATTGTTTAAGAATTCTGAACTTCAAAAATATGTATTAAAACGAATGAAATTAATGGGCCATTTGAAATGGAAAATAATGGCCGTGACTGTGCGAAAAGAAAGTGTTTGATAAATGAATGTTTGGGAAAATACATGAGCTTGAAGACATGCTGGTCAGGTTTTTCCACTAAATCCTGTCTGTAGCTACTGGTTTGCAGTTGGTTAGTGCTATTTAAAGCCATCCATCCATCCATCCATCCATCCATCCATCCATCCTTTCATTCATTCATTCATTCATTCATTCATTCATTCATTCATTCATTCATTCATTCATTCATTCATTCATTCATTCATTCATTCATTCATTC
>NC_056511.1:10844078-10888739 GCF_014905685.2 Nematolebias whitei | reverse complement strand
TTCATTCATTCATTCATTCATTCATTCATTCATTCATTCATTCATTCCTTACTTACTTACTTACTTACTTACTTACTTACTTACTTACTTACTTACTTACTTACTCCTTTACTTCTTTACTTCTTTCCTTACTTACTTCTTTCCTTCATTCATTACTTACTTACTTACTTACTTACTCCTTTACTTCTTTACTTCTTTACTTACTTACTCCTTTACTTCTTTACTTACTTACTTCTTTACTTACTTACTTCTTTACTTACTCCTTTACTTCTTTACTTACTTACTTCTATACTTACTTCTTTACTTACTTACTTCTTTCCTTACTTTCTTCTTTCCTTACTTCATTCATTCATTCATTAATTCATTCATTCATTCACCCGCTTCTTCCTTTTCGGGCCACAGGACTCACTGGTGCCTATATCCAGCAGTCACTGTGCGAGAGGTGAGGTGGGGGACGCCCTGGACAGATCGCAAATCCATCACAGGGACACGTAGAGACAAACGAGACAGTCAACCGGTCACTCTCATCTAGGGACAATTTAGTTACCAATCAGCCTAACATGCATGTTTTTTGTATGTGGGACGAACCAGAATACCTTGAGAAAACTCACGCATGCACGGAGAGAACGTGCAAACTCCACCCAGAAAGGTCCCTCAGCAGGTATTCGATCCGGCGACCTTCTCACTGAGAAGCTCTACCAACTGCGCCACTGTGCCTCCCCCAGTCTTAATACAAGCAAACAAAAACAAAAGGAGTTTGAATATGTTTTTGGTCAATTGCATGCAAATAGTTTGTATTTAAATACATATCAAGTCTAAAAAATATGTAGGTATGGATTTTAACATGACAGATACACAATTCCAGTTTCTTTTTTTTAAATTTTCATTGGTAACAAACAGCTCCGTAAACATTCAGCAGCACTAAATGTCAGGTTTTGATGGTAGACACAGTCACTGTCAAAGGGTGAAAGCTTCTTTGTAGACTCCTTTATTCAGACCTTTCATACTGGATTGACATTCAACCAAAACTGAGAAAGTCTTGTTACAAACACCTTCAAATCAATCCACAAGACACAGCGTGCACACCACATCTTATTTATGAAACCTCTCACATTAAATATTAAATGTTTATCCTCTTTTCTTAGATTGAGAAGTCGTTAGGAATGTAATGAACTAGTAAAATAACTCTGAACACAATGAGTGTTGACATGTTACTGCAAAGCTTCTAATGTTTAATTAGAAAGCCATAGAAACAGTATTTTAACGTGGATGCCACTAAATGTGACCTTCTTGGCAGTAGAATGAGCTTTAGACAGGAATACAAAACAAAAAAAATCTATCATTTATAGTTCATGTTTTTTTTTTTATGTCTGCACCAAGACAGAGTATGTAATGAATGACTCTCAGCTACTGCAACAACACATTTGAGCTAGAAGGAGTTAAAGACATGTTTGTGTTGGCTAATGTTGTTGACATGTAGCGTCCATCTTAAATTGGATTGGGTCCAAAATCTAAAAAAAAGCTAAATCTGGTCGTCTGGACATTCAAAGATTTAACTTTTTTAGATTTTTCTACATGGATTATTGAGCATGCATCAGGATATTGGGTCCAAAAGTTATTCATTTGTACATCTTTCAGTTATTTCCTGAATGTTTCCTTAAAACACATCCATCCGTTGACATATTTTGCTAACAGACAAGGTAAACTTTGTTCAATGGCAAACTTTGAAGAACAGATTTTAGGTGATCAGTTAGCTTTCAGGGAACTGGTATATGTTGGCAATGGCCGAGCTTTATCCACACAAAATGTAAACTCAGTATCTAGAAAATTGAGTTAGTTATTTTTGTGGTTGCTAAGATTGCTTAGCTGTGTTGGCAATCTTGAATTTGATTAATTTCTATGAAATGTTTTGTTGATATGACAGTCCAATACAGGCATGCACACATATACACACAACACAAGCAAAAACGTGATTGCTCTTTTGCCTTTGCCAGCATGTAATAATTGAGACAATTGCATGTAAACCATTTATCCATTTTTGTATTATGTTTTTACTTTTTTTTAGATTAACACTTGTGCGATAGCAGCAGAAAAATAATAAAGATAAAATGGTTTTATAAGCCTAAAAAAATACTCCTCCAGCATCAGTTTATTGGACTACATTGCTGCAATTATAGTCAGATCTGCAGGCGCCTTAATGACAGGGCAGTGACATTGATAAGCCAATTAACTTGAACTTTCACAGCCTGCACTTTGTCAGACCTCTTCTCTGCTTCTGTGTTGCTTTCTGTCTGAAGTAGACTGGTAAAAGCTACTGATCTTTAGAAACACAAAAATGACTATAACTTTAACAGTTTTACTGGTGTTTCTCTAAAATTTGGTATGGTAGTAGTAGACTGTCATTCACGACAGTTACTCCGAGCACCACGCATCGTGCAACATCTTTGCTTAAAACTTTGTCATTGTCTATTGCAGTCATCTGTTTTGTTCTGTTGATAAAGTATCTCATGATCCACTGAACAGATTTTATTAAAACTCTCAGAATGTAAACATTGGATGTACATCTACAATTTACTAACTCCGAACAAAATCAAAATGACTGCCATAGCTAGTCGACTTTAGCCAATGTATAAATAGCTGCTTCTCGGTCAGTGTTACAGATTTGTAGCTAAAACATTTTCTTGCAGTAGCTCAGAATCATTCCTAACACATATTATTAATAATAATAATAATTCATTCAACCTTTATTTAGACAGCTTAATCCCATTGAGCCACAAGGACTCATTTACAAGAGAGACCTGATTTTAACAAAGAGTGATGACAACAGTGGACAACAATAGACAATCATAAAAGAGGCATACAAATATATATATATATATATATATATATATATATATATATATATATATATATATATATATATACATAATTAGTATTATTATTTTTACAAATTAAAATAAGATGGCAAAAAAGGTTGCAAAAACAGCTAGATTATAAGGCGAATGCAGAAAACTAAAAACAGGAACATGTCTGCATTGGTTCTTGCCAGGAGTCCAACAGATGCTTAAAGCCACTTGGAGAGGTCAAGGTCGAGAGCTTCTGATCTTTTTGTAAGATATTCCAGGAAACAGGAGCAGAGTAGGAGAAGGCCCTTTTAATATATAATAATAATAAAGTGCTATGTGTTGTTATCGTTGTATGTTCCCATACAAATGGCAAAATTGGTTCTCTGCATTTAACCCATTGCACCTAGGATACACCCAGGTGGAGCGGTGGGCAGCTATGCAAGCGTCTGGGGAGCAATTAGGGATTAGATGTCTTGCTCAGAGACACCACGATGTGGGAATGGCTGGGGTTTGAACCTGGGACTTTGGGTCCTGGGTCGGCTGCCCTGCCTCTACCCCGTCTCGGCCCCCATCAAGGCCGTATTCTAAAGGCCTTACAGGTCTACCAGTACAGTATCACATATTATTGCCATAAAGACTGTAAAAAAGCTCAATTTTTGACTATTAACTCATTTTACAAAATATTATCTATAACTCTGGCATGAAAGGCAGCGAGCAATATGCACTGCTTCAAGGAATTCTAGACGTATGATCTATTTCTGTTCATATCTTCCCTAATTTACAAGTTTTCTAATGAAAGAAATACATTGAAATACAAGTTCTAATAGTATTTTTTCTTAGTTCCCCCATCTCCAATTTAGACATTTTCCGAGAGTTGATTTGTCAGTAATATTTGCTTTTAAACGGCACTTCTGCACCTCGCATCAGGGCATTTTGGCCAAGTTGGCCATTAAGAAATATCTCGCTGTCATGACACTAAAACCCCAGGGTTAAGCCTGAGGTAACACTGCTAAGCTGCAAATCTTACTTGCTAGTATGGGCCCTTTGGAGACAAGCTGGAAATGACAGGTCTTGAAACAGCTTTGTACAAAGATACTAGTCTGAGAGAAGTGAGATGTGGCTGAAGACAGACTGAGCAAAAAACTGAACCGAGGCAGCCGTCACGACTGAAACATCTTGTTCTGTGTGGCAGAAACCACCCAGTCGGCACCTTGCGTGGAATAAAACGAGCAACAAATCTGTCAAATGGTATTTAGGCTTCGAGTTGCTCTATCATGATGTTTGTTTTAGGAAGCCGCTTTTTAAGTGAATCTTCAAACGAGCATCCAGAGATCGACTTCTCTTTAAACAACTTTGCTGTTCTCTGTTAATAAATTCTACTTCTAAAAAGCTCAACAACCGAATCAAGTTGCATTTGGTTCAGATGTGTGAAGGAGCATTAATCATGTAGTTGTTTTGATTGTTTCCAGCCACACATCTGCAAAACTAGGTCAAAACCCCCCACCCCTACCCCCGATTTTGATGCCGTTTTACCAGATCGTCTGTTTGAGCCACCATATGAAGAGTGATATTTGCATAGGGGGGGAAATTGGCTTATGGCTTCTGCCTCTTAAGTCTCCTTCACTCTTTCTTGTCAGTGACCTAGTTTTTTAACCCCTTTATTTGTTGAGACATTTCAGAAATAGAATTATTGAGCTTTCACACCTGGGAGCTGCAGAGCACAACTGTGCAGATCCACTGGAGTGGTTTAATTACACTTTAATTTGCACTAAATAATATAAAATGTTATTTAAAAAATATCGCTGTGATAAAATTCTCATTTTGCTGCCATTAGTAGCTTCACATAAATCATTTAAAGGTTAGTTTTCCTGCTTAAAGACACATTAACTTCTGCAGTCCTGGTTCCAACCAACCTTACTCCTAAACTCTGTTTGTAAATAAAGATATTTATTTAAAGGATAAGCATTTCTTAAAGAAGTTCATATCACCCTCCGCCTTAAATCTCGAAGTTTTAGACTAAGATTATCATATGTTGACATTTGATGGAGTTGTAAACGTGTCAAAAGTTGTAAACTTTACAATACCGTCCTGTGCAATCTCATGCAATCTCATGCTCATAGTATGTTATAAATTACTCTCAGCTACTACCATTTCAAATTACAGTTGGATATCTGTAAAATGAACTGAGTTCTAGCCTCTTTTTGGTTGCTATTGTTGGTTAGGTATGATATTCATCTTGAATTGTGTTGACTCCAAAAGTCACTTTGTTGCAAACACCCCATCTAATTATTATTTTCAAAATTTGAGTTATAATCCGCCCAGTGGGACATGAAATATTTTACTAACAGATACGTTGATTTCAATTTCAATTCCAATTCAGTTTATTTATATAGCACCAAGTCACAACAGAAGTCATCTCAGGGCACTGAACAGAAACATTCATATGTAAAAATAAGATAACAGAAACATTTATATATATAATAATAATTTAACACTATTTATCTGAGGAGCAGACTGCTTTGATTTTTAACTCCATCACAGAACTCTCATCTTGAGCAAGCATGAAGGCGACAGTGGAAAGGAAAAAATCTCCCATGAGGAAAAAACCTTTAGCAGAACCAGGCACAGGACACGTGGCCTTCTGCTTCGACTGGCTGGGTTTGAGAGGAACGAGAAGGAGGAATAGATACACAATGGCAGGTCAAGAATCACTTGTTAAGATAGAAATAGTATCAAAAGAAAACTATTCAAATTTAACAATTCATTTTAAGAAATTAAGTCAATTTTTCCTTTAGTACTCTAAGCTTAAGGCAGCATAACAAGCCGACCCTAACTATAGGATTTATCAAAAAGGAAAGTC
The DNA here is from genome assembly GCF_014905685.2 of Nematolebias whitei. Lineage (NCBI taxonomy): Eukaryota > Metazoa > Chordata > Actinopteri > Cyprinodontiformes > Rivulidae > Nematolebias > Nematolebias whitei. The sequence goes on along the minus strand of NC_056511.1, from coordinate 10,883,033 downwards.
TGAAGCTCAGTCTTAAAACTGGACAATGTGTCAATCTTACGGACAGAAAATGGAAGTTGGTTCCACAAGAGAGGAGCCTGATAACTGAAAGATCTTCCTCCCATTCTGCTTTTAGAAACTAGCGACCACGATTAAGCCTGCAGCCTGAGAGCCAAGTGCTCCGTTTGGAAAATATGGAACAATAAGATCTCGAATATAAGATGGAGCTAGGTTGTTGAGAGCTTTGTAGTTTAGAAGCAAGATTTTGAATTCTATTCTGGATTTGACAGGGAGCCAATGGAGAGAAGCTAAAACTGGAGAGATATGATCTCTCCCACTAACTCCAGTTAAGACTCTGGCAGCAGCACTTTGGATTAATTGAAGACTTTTTAAAGAAGTTTTTGGACACCCAGATAATAAACCATTGCAAAAGTCATTGCAATAATATTTTGATTCCCAATAGGTAATGACAAAATGCTAAACAAAGACCTTCTGCAATCTATTAGCACTCAGAAAATGTGTTGGGATGGACTCTCAGCTACCTCACCAAACTGTAGGTCAGTGTCTGCAAAATTGACTTAATTGTAACAATTTTTGTCTTTTATGTCACTTGGCTGTGGCAGCCATCTTAATTTATTTTGACTCCTAAAGTTAATCATTTGTAGATGTTCATTCAATGATACCCCCCGAAAATTTCATTAAAATTTGTTCAGTGTTTCATGTGATATTTAGGTAACACGCACAGACAGACACGCACAGACAGACACGCAAAAACGTTTTCATCTGCCTTTGCCTTTTGGCAGTGTATGATAAAAATTTGGACAAGCCTTTCTGAAAATCAGTGCTGCCTTTATATATTTATTTTGTTTGTAATAGATTCTTTTATCTCCTTTGAATTTTTGAATGTTAGCATGAAGAGAGGGCACTTTTTCCCCCATTAAGGGCCAAAAATCACATCTGTTCAATCCGGGGAGCGCAGTCAGTCAGTCAAAGCTTTATTGAAGCGGGAACAAAGCTTAATTGCGTGACCTTTGAGTGAAGCTTTGGCAATCAGCCTGCCCTTGGCGTGGAGGGGAATGCTGTCATTTCCACGGATCATTCAGGCCAGCGGTTTGTGATGAGGAGCCGGCATTCAGTCACATCTCAAAAGAACTTGTTCACTGTCTCGTCTCAGGCTAATGAGGACCATAAATTGCAGGCCTGGTATCTTTTCAGGGCTCAGAGCTACGACGCTAGGTTAATAGCTACAGATGTGACGTTTCAAATCTAAAAAGGGGGAGAAAAGTCTATAGAAAGAGGAAATCCTTTTGAAATTCATATTGAATTCTTTATTTGTAAAGTGTCAAGCTGGTAAAGATGGTTGTAGTGAGTGATTCGGATGTTGCTGTATAATAACGTACAGTCTTCTCTCCACTGTAGCTTTGACGCATATTTCCTCCCTCTCATAGCCACGCTGCCATCTGATCTGTAACAGATTCCATTAATAGGGTACCAATGGAAAACATTTATTATCGGCACCTCAGTGTATGATTATCAGTGCCAAGGGAAATTATGTAGCAATTTGAAAAAGTGCTTCAGATATCACTTTTATCCTCTTGACACATTTCTAGAAAGTTCATTTGTAGATTTAGGACTGTCCATTTTATTAAAACTTTTGAAAGCTTTTTCTTAGACCACTGTTAAAACTTTTATCTTCTGTGATAAAAAAAAAAAATTAAGAGAAATCTAAACTCCATAATTAAAACAAGTTACTGGGAAAGATTTAGGAAGAAATTCAAGCTATTTGAATTAAAACTTAAATATGTTTTCTTTGCCATTTCTGAATTGGTTATTTTTTTAATTTTTAGTCTTATTCCTTTTTCCTGGAGAGGTATCTGATGAGCCAAATCTTGCCATCCTCTTGATAAGTGGGGAGAAAAATAGAAGCAGAGGAGCCTTTTCTTTTTAGAGGACCGTAGGTCTTTAAAAACAAAAATAACATACAAACACATTGCAGCTACAGTTGGAAACAATGTGTGAAGAGTGCAGGGAGTTGATTTTTTTCAACAGTCAATTTTGAACTTGATTAGACCACTGATACACCAGTTTCTGTAGCAGTTACATTAACACATGTGAACCAGTGTAGTTTAAATCAGGGCTCTTCAACAGCAAGTGGGCCATACAAACCATAATCTGGCCCGAGGCCTCTTGTTGAATAGACCCATTTTTTATTATCTGATTTATATTTTTTCACTGAGATGAGACATTTATCGAACTAGAAAATAAACTGTTCTGACATTAATGACATTATAATTAGTAGTCAATAGAAATGTACCGGTATCGTGTTTCAGCATATTATTTGTGACAAAGATATCTAGCAGTTTGTGCTTGGTTTTTTTAAATACCATTTTCTTTCATTTATCCTTCCCAATTTATATGCTTTCTTTTATGATTGTCTACTGTTGTCATCATTCTTTGTTAGAAACAGGTCTCTCTTGTAAACGAGTCCCCGAGGCCCAATCCGACGAACTGGTATAAATTAAGGTTGGCTTAATCTCCAAGTGGGGAAACATATTGACACCTTTTGCATCATCTGAGCCCCATCGCAGCCTATTTTAACTGATTTATTCATTCATTCATTCAACCTTTATTTATACAGATAAATCACATTGATCCTCGAAGACTTATTTACATGCGAGACCTGTTTGGACAGACGACAAAGTAATGAAAGTAACATGTATAGGATTTATACAATATTCACAAGTTTAAAACCATATTCTAAGAGATTCAAATAGTAAGCACATTAAAAAAAAATTCTGGCTTCAATTAGTGACGTACTATAAATCAAGACAGATTCCTGTCTCTGTGTGTCAGCAGGCTGCTTTTGAGTGTGTTTTTGTGTTTGCTGAGTCACTGGACTAATGCACTGATCACACACTCCTCTCTGTCATCCTGCCACTTTCTCATCAGCTCCCTTCTCTCCTCTTGTCTTTTCCTCACTCCTGATCACCCACTCACCACTCGCACACATGCACACACTTCTCCCAGAGTCTTGTGGACCTTTCAAGCAGCCAATCATTACAGCCTGCGCTGTGATGTTGCAGCTAAAATTATCCTTCACTCTCTGAGCTGACATCTGCCATGACGCACTGTGCAGAGCCAGGTAGCCATGATGCCCAGAGGAAAGAAAACGATTCTTCCTTCTATCTCTCCCATTGTTTCTTTCCTTTCTCATCCTTGCTACTATTATGTGTCTACTTCCTTTTAATTGGGCTTTTTCTCTGTTTGATGCTTCTGTACCGCACATCCTTTTTGGTCACAGCAATTAAAATTGCAGCTTTTGCTGTTATTTTCAATCTAACATATTAAAAGTTTTAACTTTTTATTTTGTGCTTAAACCCATATTTCTGTATGGGATGTGGTCTTACTCACTGATCATAATGCCCCTATGGCTTTGTGCTGCAGAGGTCCTTAAACATCCAGGGAATCCAGAGCTGGGCTGCACGGTGGAGCAGTTGGTTTGCACTGTTGCATCACGGCAAGAAAGTCTTGGGTTTGACTCTTGGCTGGGGTCGTTCTGTGTAGTTTTTATGTTTTCTCTGCACAGGTGCAAGTTATCTTTGGGTACTCCAGTTTCTACTCCAATAGGTTAATTGGAAACTTTCTTAGGTATGAATGAGTGTGTTCATGGTGTCCTGTTTGCCTCTTAGTGGTTTTTTTATGGATTGGCAAATCATCATATGAATTTTGCCCAATGACAGTTGGAGGTAGGAACAAGCTCCTTGCTACCCTGAAAGTAAAAATAGGTAAAGAAAATGGATAGATTGATGGATGGAAATCAAGACATGAATTACCTCAAAAACCAAAGTTCATTACTTAAAGTTGTACCACATGCTGTAACATGTTTAATCCTTCCCCCTGCTAACACAGTTAGTAAAATACACTGCCTGGCCAAAAGATAAAAAGTCACCACCAAAAAAAAGGTCACGCGCTAATATTTCGTTGGACCGCTTTTAGCTTTGATTACGGCGTGCATTTGCTGTGGCATTGTTTCGATAAGCTTCTGCAATGTCACAAGATCTATTTCCAACAATGTTGCATTCATTTTTCACCAAGATCTTGCATTGATGGCTAGGCACTACGCATGATGGGTGCATCACTTCACCTGCCTCTTTTCTTACCCTGATGTGCCTATCACTCTGGACCAGGGTAAATTTGGACTCATCAGACCACATGACCATCTTCTGTTGCTCCAGAGTCCAATCTTTATGCTCCCTAGCAAATTAAAGCCTTTTTTTTTCCAGTTAGCCTCACTGATTAGTGGTTTTCTTAAGGCTAGACAGCTGTTCAGTCCCACTCCCTTGAGTTCCCTTTGCATTGTGCATGTGGAAATGCTCTTACTTTCACTATTAATCATAGCCCTGAGTGCTACTGTTTTTTTCTTCTATTTGATTTCACCAAACATTTAAGTGATCGCTGATCACAGTCATTTAGGATTTTTTTCCGGCCACATTTCTTCCTTGAAGCCGATGGGTCCCCACTATTCTTCCAGTTTTTAATAATGCGTCGGACAGTTTTTAACCCAATTTTAGTAGTTTCTGCAATCTCCTTAGATGTTGTCTCTGCTTGATGCCAATGATTTGACCCTTCTCAAACAGATGGACATCTTTTCCACAATCACACCATGTGTCTTTCGACATGGTTGTTTAAGAAATGAGAAGCAACTCATGGCACCAGTTGGGATTAATTAACTTGTTGCCAGCTGAAAGATAATTGACCATGCAGTAATTATCCAATAGGAGGCTCATACCTATTTGCTGAGTTAAATCCAGGTGGCAACTTTTTTTTTGGCCAGGCAGTGTATATTCAGGCCCTACACAGCTGATTTTCTTATTTCAGCCTCAAAGTTCCTTTCCTGTCATTGTGATGATGATAAACATATTTAGTTTAGAATCAGGTACTGTGTTAGTTTAATTTAATTACAATGATAATTGATCATTAACTGGCAAAGCTGCTAATTTTCAATTTGTCGAAACAACCAGCCTCTGGTCTTGATTCTCAACGCCTTATCCAAGTTACTTGTTACTATATTTGTGTTTCAGATCAGGTTTGTAATTGCTGGCATTTTATGTGAAACTGTCTTTATTTATTAAAACTAAAATTCTATGGTTTTAAAATAAAAGTTGTGTTTAGAGTCACTGGGCTCCAGTGTTTATTTTTTATTTTTTTTTCTATTTTATTTCATTCATTTACAGTTTAAAATAAATATGTCACATGTTGACCTAAAAGAATAGTTCTGAATGAAAATGAGTAGTTTAAAGAATTGTATCTTATATAGTTTACCCCTTTTCCCAAAAGTCAATCTACTACACCAAAAGCAAACCGTGACACCACCTTTTAATATTATTAACTGCTCTGTGCAGAGAAATGATCGGTTTCAACTTTTATATTCTTGCATAGGTTTAAAACTGCAATATGCACCAGAGCCACATTGTTTTCGAGAAACTATAAAGAAGACGCAGCATCATATTTTGTAAAATATGTTGTTAAAAATCTAGGTGAGTCATTTACCTTATGCTTTCTTTCTGCGGGGTATGAACGATTGTAAAAATGAAATTGGGAGACATAATTGTGGCAAAAGCTGAGGTTATTATTTTCACATTCTCATCTCATCTGACAAATCTGTGGGGTATTCAGTCAGCTATGGCTGTTTTATTAAAAATTTATTTCTTACTGCTCAAAGGAAACCCACTAATCCTGTTTGTGATGCATCACCTTTTCTCAGAATATTTTTTTCTTCTGGTTTGAATTAACTCTTAGGTTATTTATAATGCAAACGTTTTTTTGCCCTTTCCCCAGTTTGTTCAATCATTGTTTGTTGTCCCATACGGATTAATCTGCTAGAATTTAGGAGTTTATTGATAACAGTAGGATGAGAAATGAAGGGCAAAAAGCATTCACCTTTCTTTTCTGTCAGTACTGTTCACCCTTTTAAAGCCTTATGTGAACAAGGCAGATTGTATTTCAGGATAAGCAATGAGTCAAATTATTTTGTTTTGTGTCACTCGGCTTTTAAAGCACTTAAAGCACTTTGTCGCTGCGCTTTAAGGAAGCTGAGTCAGCAACACCATAATAATAAGGTCTATTTGCAAGTGGACGCTTCTATGCACCTGTGCGTGTTTTTATGCGTGTTGTGTTCAAATGTGAGTTCTTATAGTCCATTTGTGCATGATTATACACATATACCTCTGTTTACTGCACTGTGTGAGCAGCTATACAAGTCAGTATCGATGTGTATTTGTCTTCTTTGAAAGGGAGTTTCTGCTTTAGTGTGTGTGCGTGTGTGAGAGGTTTGCCTGACTGGATGTTTCCTGGTTTGAAATGTCAGCTTTCAGCAGTCATCCTCTGTGGTTTCTGTTTTGTTCAGTTCAGGAGGAAGTGGAGTGTTAATGTATCACTGCTTTGCAGATGTTCAATGATGTAAGTCGGTCCACAACATAAGACCGATAGGCAGACTGCAGCATACAAATAAGCTGGATACGTTTCTGTTAGAATTGGTTGTGAAAGTTTGCCAACCTGTAAATATATATTAACATCAAGTCCTGTAATCATTTCAAACTGTGTTTTTATTTGCTAGAGGGGAAGTAATAAAGGTGTGATTCTTTGTTCATCATGATTCATTTCAGAACTGTTTTTTGTTAAGCAAGAAAAGTTGTCGCTTTCAGGATTGTGTTCAAGTCTTAACGCGTGAAAAGAAATCAGAAGTAATCTTGAGATCAGTTTATATTCGTTTAGTATATCTAGCTTTATATATGAAAATGCTGTGTCAGAAAAGAATACACAAACATTGGCAACTAAATTCAATGTTGAGGCTTAGGGTTTTAGGCTTTTTGCAACGTTGTAAAGCAAAACCAAGCATACTCTGTAGAGAAATAAATATGAATCTATAAAAGGGTTTGTTTCAGTTGTCTGAATAATTAGGTCTTTATTGGTATTTATGTTTTATGTTTTTTTTTCTGTCTAGCACAAAAAGTCATTTAGCTAGCTTGCTAACTTTTGCAGAGTTGTACATTAGAAGCTAACGAGCTAAACTTTCTGCTATCCAGCTCCCCAGTTATCTAGCTTTAACAGATGTGGCCCTGTTTTGCTTGGATATTATATATAATTTAGTTAGCACTTTGGTTAGCGTAGTGCTACGTTGGTGCCGACAGTTGTCAATGGGGGTGGGGGTAGGGAGCACTGTTTGTATTGTGCGTGATTGTCACGGTTTGGAGTCTGAGCTTAGATGCTACAATCTCCTCTTCCCATCCAGAAGTGGTGGAGCTGCGTGAGGAGTTGGGGATTTGGTAGGTGGAGCACTCGGGTGGGGCGCCCTCCTTGAACAACTTTAGGGGAAACACTGATGTTGTTTAAAGATGGTATCTGCATAGACATGGTTATGCAAGCTGGATACGTTTGTAATATGGCATATTTTATTTATATTAACCTGATTGTTTCATAAGTAGTTATTATTATTGTTGTTATTGTTATTATACCCTCATTGAAAGATGGACGTATTATGGTATAGTCTCCATATGACCGTGCATCCATAAACTTTTACTTGTCCTGCTCATAATTTCTGATCCACTCAAGCTAATCCAATTAAACCTGATCCATCACTATATGAAGTGTCTCATAATGTTTCATCACCCCAGCTCCAAGGTCAAGGTCACAAATCAAGTTCAATGTTAAAATGTCTGTTCAGTGATTTGTAGACATACAGGAGCATTTTGAACTGGATTTGAAGGTGAACTGGTAACCAGTGCAGTGAGGCCAAAACTGGTGTAATGTGCTCTCTTTTGCCTGTACTGGTTAAAAATCGGGCTGCTGCATTCTGGACAAGTTGTAGTCATGCAATGGAGGTCTGACTGATACCAAACAGGAGCAAATTGCAGTAATCAAGCCTAGATGTAATGAATGCATGTATTACTGTCTCCAGGTTTTTTTTGGATAATATGGGCTTCAGTTTAGACACCCGCCTCAGTTGGAAGAAACATGATTTAACAATTATGTTTACATGACTGTTAAGTTTCAGGGAAGGGTCCATTATCACTCCCAGATTAGTGACTCTTTGTTTTTCTTACAGGGTTAGAGCGGAAAGGTCGATGCAGTGGTTTGTGATTGTGTCGTTGGGAGGGAACAACATGACTTCAGACTTATTTTCATTGAAACTTAAGAAGTTTAAAGCCATCCAGTCCCTGATGTCAGCCAGGCAGTCAAGCAGTGGTTGAATAGAGCATGTACCATTGTGTCTTAGGGAGAAGTAAATTTGACAGTCATCGGCATAGAAGTGGAAGGGCATGTTGTGTTTCCGGAAAATAGCACCAAGCGGCAGCAGGTATAAAGAGAATAAGAGGGGACCCAGGATGGACCCCTGCGGAACCCCCCATTTAAGCTCTGCCTCTGCGGAACTAAAATCCTTGATGGAGACACAAAAGGATCTGTCAGCGAGGTAAGATCTGAACCAACTGAGGGCTGATCCTGTGATGCCCACCCACTGCTCCAACCTAGCAATGAGGATCTCATGGTCGATGGTGTCAAAGGCGGCTGTGAGGTCCAACAGGACAAGCAGCACAGAATCACCGGTATCTGTGGATCTGAAGATGTCGTTAAAGACCTTCAGCAGGGCAGTTTCTGTGCTGTGGAGAGGTTTAAAGCCAGATTGGAATAGCTCTAAGATGGCGTGATCCTCCAGGAAGCACTTCAACTGGGGCTCGACTATTTTCTCCAGTAGTTTAGAAGCAAATGGGAGTTTGGATACAGGCCGGTAGTTGGAAATGAGTGAGGGGTCAAGGTTTGGTTTTTTCAGGAGAGGCTGGACAGCAGCATGTTTAAAGGATTTTGGCACCACGCCAGTGGATAAACTACTGTTTACTATATCAAGAATGGATGGACCTAGAGTTGGAAAAACCTCCTTTAGTAGTCGAGGGGGGACCACATCAAAGGGGGAACCAGAAGGTTTCAAGCTGCACATGACCTGCTCTAGACAAGATAGAGTGATGTGTTCAAAATGGTCAAATAGAGCTACATACTGAGGTGGGATGGCTGGGTCATGAGTTGGAGGGGAAATGAGAGCCCGGGTGGTCGCAATTTTTTCCAAAAAAAAATGTAAGAAGTTGTCGCACAGCTCAGTCGAGGCTTCCAAAGGTGATGGTTCAGTGAGGTGGTGAACAGAGTTTAGGGTAGAGAAGAGGACACATGGGTTGCGAGAGTTTGAGGTAATTATATCAGAAAAGTGTTTGGATTTAGCAGCTTTTACTGCTTTTTGATAACGGCGCCAACTCTCTTTAAGTATTTGAAAAGAGACCTGCAGCCTGTCTTTCCTCCACTTTCGTTCCGCCCTCCTACATTGCTGCCTAACGGCCTTGGTGACGTCACTCAGCCAAGGTTCTGCTTTGATTTTTGATTTTTTGGTTTTAACAGGTGCGACATGATCCATAGTCTTTAAGCAGACAGAGTTGAACTGGGATGTCAGCTCCTCAGTGGTAGAGAGAAACACTGGGGGCTGAATTATCATTTCAGAGTTATAAACATCTGTGAAACGCGCGGCAGTGAAATGGTTAATAGCCCGGGTACTACGTGCACGAATGCACGACTTAGGAGTTAGATGGGGGAGGGTGAACTTAAACTGGACTGGCATGTGGTCTGAAAAAACATTATCAACAATAACAAGATTATTAACAGTCACATCATGAGTTAAAACAAGGTCCAGTGTATGTCCGCGCTCTTGGGTGGGACCGTTTACATGCTGAGTTAGATTAAATGAGTCCAATAAATCTAAAAAGTCCTTAACCAAGGGCTTCTCAGGACAGCACACGTGCAAATTAAAGTCCCCAATAATGAAAACATGCTCATATTTTGGTGTGATTTCAGCCAAGAAGTCAGAAAACTCATTTATGAAGTCCTTAGATCGAGGTGGGTGGTTGACGAGTGCAAATAAAGTCGGAGGCAAATGTCCGAGTTCAAAGACGCTCAGCTCAAAGCTGGTGCGGGAAACTGGGATGGGCAGTTGTTTACAGTCAAAAGTTGATTTGAATATTGTTAATAATCCACCACTGCGCCGGCCTGATGGCTGTGGGGCGTTAAAATACAGACAGTTAGGTGGAAATAATTCCGTCAAGGCGCTGGACTCATCCGGAGACATCCAAGTCTCTGTGATACAGAGAAAGTCTAACCCGTGCTCTTGAAAGTAGTCCCTGAGGATAAAAGTTTTGTTGTTAACAGATCTTGCGTTGACCAAACACCTAAGAGACAGAAGCATCCTAAAGGATATTTTCTTTCAGCTTCTTGGAAATTTCTTTCACATGAGCTGGAAATCCACTAGACGTATTCATTTACAAACTGTGATTTATAAAAAATTTGGAAGGCTGTGAGGAAATGGCAAAATGGAATTGTGTATCCTCTGCGCAGTTATTACCTTTGATTGATGCAGAAAACTTTTCAAGCTGAAAATGAATCAAGTGATAAATTGGAAAAGAAATGCAGTTTTTGAGGAATTACCGTAAGAGTTTCCATAGTTCCGCTAGGCTCATTAGACCACGATTTCTGGCAGCATAAACCAGCTAAAATTGACATTTGTTCTGTTAAACCCGCACATGACTCTTCATTAGTTGCTCAGTTACATCAGAACAAAATGCCCTTCGTTGTCATTGTCTTTGCACCAAGCACCAATATTAATTCACTCTGTTGGGAGATAAACAAATTACACAGTGAAATCAGATCATAAAGGTTTCTCTACTGGATTTGTTTTGTGACTTTGTGGAAACCTTAGCAGAACATAGCTCATTTGTATTTATACATTTTGTGTAACATTTGCTTGACGGATCTGGCTCCTCTGTACCAGCCTTCCCGGCAGTCTATTTGTAATTCTCCTTTTTTCTGTTTATTGACCTGTCATCTATCACCGAGAGTTGGATGACTTCCAGCTGTCGTTCACAAAAAGAGGTGAAAATAAAACATGAAAAACTCGTGACGTAGAGATGAGAAGCGGTGGAAAGAGAAACACAGCAGAACATAAAACTGCAGAAGCTTGTAATAGTGTTTCCTCGACATTAATTAGCCACAGTCATTCCTGTACAAACACACAGTAATAAAACTGATATACGGAGGTCCTCTCCTTGGTTTTCCCCTCCCTGCTCCACTTCACATCGCCCATTACTTCCTTTTTCCAGTATTCTTGATTTGATACCCACATGTTAAGTCATATATTTTTTTTTTATTTTTGCCTTTATCTATTTTTACCTCCATTGCCTGTAATTCACTTTGTCCTTTAGAAAAATATTTCATGAAACACTGGACAAATTAAGTGTAAATGAACAATAAATAACTTTTGTGGTTAACACGTTTCAAGATGGTTGACACAGCCAATTGATCTTAAAAATACATAATCAGCCATAGATTTTACAGACAATAAGCTAAAATTTATCATGGTAGTAGGTGGGTGTGGAGTGACTGTGGATCGGTGGAGATGAAGGTTCAATTCCTGGTTGTGTTCAGTCACATATGAAGTGTCCCTGGGCAAGACACTGAACCCCTCTTATGTGCCCTGTTGGTTTATGAATGTGATCTATAGCGCTGGTTAGACACTATAGAATGATTGGTTCAGATTAGCTTTGTAGCGATGTGGTAGAGTGATGTGTGAATGTGTATGTGTGGATACATGAGGCCATGGATTGTGTTGGAAAATACTTTGAGTAGCCTAGTTGTTTAAAAAGGCACAATACAGTATAAGCACAGTCCATAAGGTAAATGTCTGCTTCAATGATACAAGAGCTAACGTATCTCACAAGATTTTGCAATATCACATAAAATTGTGCTAAATATCCTTTACAAGTATTGACCAAAAGGCTATAAGTCTGTCATTTTAAGATGATCTTAGTTTAAAATTCTGTCATGAAAGGCAGCAGACGATGTGCGTCCCTTTAAAGAATGCTACGTCTTTCATTATTTTTCTGTTTTGTTACCTTTTTTTCCTCATTGCTTGTCTTTGCTCTTTTCTTCCTCTCATCTTAACTTATAATTTTTCATTTCTCACTTTTTTCTGCCTTTTCTCCATCCTTTCTCTGTTTTTTTTTTTTGTTTTTTTTTGTAAATGGTGCAATAAATGAAGGAGAAGAAAAGGGAGTTTTTAAGTAGAAGTGGACGGCCCTCTGTCTCTCTCTGTCCTCTTGTGTTGCTGAAAGGGAAGAAAAGATCTTTCACAGTCTTGGTTTACCATTTAACACACACAAAGTCCTGCAGTCACAGAGCCACACTAATGCTGACAGCCACATTGGGTTGAACAAATCTGCAGACGCTCAGTTAAACACAGTTAAACACACGCAGACACACAACCTCTTGCTCCACTGCAATATTTATTTGTGTTGGCTAGGAGTCAGCAGAGGCAGCCAAGCAGCTGAAGCCGGTGTGATGCTGCTTTTTACATATGGCCTTTTTCATACACTACACTGTGACACACACATCAGTCTCATCCGCCTCTGTTCTGCTCTTTCGTCTCTTGGTCCACTTAAATTATCATCACCACCTTTCCTCCTTTCCTCTCCTTCATGCTGTTTTGATTCTCACATTCTTGGCTGCTGTTTGACTCTTTTCCTTCTCCTATTTTGTTTCCTTTATTCTTTCTTCTTGCTCATAAATCACCTCTGTCATATTTTGCATCACTGCTGTTCACTCCTACACTAAAATGTCTTAAACAAGAAAGGTATCAACCATTTAGCTCAGGCACTATTCTCACAAATGATGACGCACAGATAATTTGTTAAATCTGACGTGTTTCTTCTTGGACTTGAACTCTTTCATGGGGATAAAATTGGCCATTTAATTTTTTTCTGTGTTTTTATTTTATTTTTATTTTTTTTGAGCTCTCGGTAAACAGGACTGTTCCTGACAAAGCCTAGGTGGGGTACACCTGGACAGGTCTCCAGCACGTCACAGGGAAAATCAACATGCGCTGAGCCACTGTGACACATTGTTGTAAAACATGAGGATAGCTGATCTTAAGAAAACACTAAACTTCTAAACGTTCTGCTTCTAAGGGTAATCTCTCACTGGGTTGTGGTTGTTGAAAACTCAAAGTTGCAAATAAATAATACGTTTTCAGCTGAGGATTCTGGATGTTTGCAACCAGCAAGAAATGTTTTGGGTGTAAAGTTTTATTTTTTTTAAACCATGGCTTTTTTTTTTTTTGGTTGCACGGCGTAACAAACTGTATTCTAGGCCGTGCACATCGTTTCCACCTCAACATGTTTTCATACACACCTTGGCAGTGACCTCACCGTTTTGATTTTTTCCACGTTTAAAATGAAGATAGGCTGATTTTTAACATTTTTCACAATTGCCATTATTAGACGTAAACATTCAGAGCTGCAGCCTCAGTTGTTTTCTGTCACAGCCTACAGCTGCAGTGCTCTAGAATGACAGAAACTAAATAAATTGAGATGGGGTTGAGATGTTCATAAAAACTGTTTAAATTTGAAATTTTGATGCACTTTTTGAACATGTTCAAAACTCAAGTAACAAGAATGAGAGCCTCTATGACTCAGGAAACCCATGAATGCTTCAAGACATTCTGGAGACTCATGAATGTCTAGTCACAATCAATCGAGATACAGCTTCAATAAAAAGAACAGTGCAATGTGATGATCCTAAGACCAGTATGCTCTCCATCACTAACTACAGTGGTGGAAATTGCACTGAAACAGAGCTGGATTTAGACATGGAGAGGTAGTTTAACAGCTGCTAACAAACCAGTGCTTAAACTGTAATGATATTTAAATTATTGGGTTGATTTTGTTCCTGTGTGGGTGGTGGTGCTTGTTTTTCCGTGAGACTTTTGGTGTGTTTGCGCATGTCCTCTTGACTGACGTCCTTGACTTTACATTTGATAATATCATTGCTTCGGGTCCCCATTGGAGCAGACAGAGTTGTTATTTGTGTGTTCACATTATGTAAGAGAGTGATTGTCTGCTTGAATACACCCACTCCCTCAGGTCCCATAAACACTGCATCGCACTCAAGCTCACCTTGTTTTTTTTATAGCATCCTCCTACATACATGATTTAAATGCTTCCGTATTTGTTCTGTACACATGTACTCTAGTTTGCATTGACCTTTAAAGGTCTCCAGGACAGTGTTAACACATCACTGTAATGATGACTACTCATCATGTGGCTTATCAGTTCTGTCCACCCACTTCTCTTTTCTTCTAACTTTATGTGTCGGTGTACGTTTTTCTTATATGGTGTTTCCCCTACACACACAGATGCATATGTGTTCTGTTTTTATTGATTTATACAAAAGCATAATGACATAATGGCAGTTTTTAGTTTGTCTGGGGGGATATTACAGCTAGTCCAAAATTTGACTACTAGTTAAAGAATGCTGGGGTTTTTTTTTTAAGGTGAAAAAAACAACAACTAATTGATGGGTTGTCATTTACATTACACTAGAACTTTAATTCTAGTTATAATAAAGCAATCTATTAAACGTTTTCCCTCTTTAATATTCCAGATTGAAGAATTTAAAAAAAAAGTCTTCTTCACATCAACTGATTCTTTTTTCTCCTGTTTTTCCAGGTTTTCCGTACGGACTTTATCACGGCCATGAAGCTGCCAGACTCTGCGCAGCTTGGCCTCGATGACTTCTATGTGCTGTCAGACCCGTGGAGACAGGAGTGGGAGAAGGGGGTGCAGGTCCCAGCCAGCCTGGAAGCCATACCTGAGCCTGTGGTCAGGTAAGACAATCTCACCTATGAAGTGCTTTCGGGTCATAAAATTCACTTCCTGGGAGGAGATGATTCACTGTGGAGATATGTATTACTGCATACTTTTTAAAGGCCTGCTTTGTTTGTGTTTGCATTTGCAAATTGGAATGCTGGAGTGATGTAACAGCTGACTGAAGCTATATTTCTTCCCTCACAAATAAGTTCAGTTCATCTTCATTATGGCTCTGTTACTTTTTATACCCCTGTTTTCGAATTATTAGGGGAAATGGTTTATTTAATCAATATTGGTTCCTCCAGAGTGCCCCTGATGTAATTATCATGTTAGTTTATTTTACAGAGAAAAAAGATTTGGAAGGATTTATTTACTTATTTATTTTTCCAAATTGTGAAGTGTCATTGATTTTGAAGGGGTGAACTGTGAACCTTCTGGTGTACCCAGAAAAATTGTGTTTTTCTCAAGTATTTATTGGAAATTTGGTTTAAGGAGCATATTAAGCTATTTTATTTCAGAAAAGTTTGTCTTTTAATCTTATTTCCTTGTCACCAGCGCCAAACAAACAAAACAGCAATTGAATAATTAAAAGAATAAAATAAATAGGCAACAAAATGAAGTTGTTAAAGTCTTGAGTTTAATAAATGCATCAAACTCTCTGTCTTATATTAAACAGATCTAGGAACAGTCTGTGGGACTGAAGGGATATGGGGAGCTGGTGTGAATTTTTCTGTCAGACGTCTGATTACTCAGGTAGAAGCTGTTTGAAGCAGGAATATGGAAATCTTCAGTTTCACTGGTTATACAGTATGTATTGATATCTGTGGTTTTATGAATGGTAATTGTCTGTGTGCTGCTGCCATTCTTGACCAGGTCTCTCTTGAAAATTAAATTTTTAATCTCAATGCGATCTACCTGGTTAACTAAAGGTTTAATTTAAAAAATGCTTTGACAACAATAAATCATACACAACTTGAGACAAAATGAATAAAAGTGATTAAATAATGTATTCTTGAAAAGAACCTGGAGTAATTTGTGGGTACTGTTTGTTGATATGCTCAAAAACTGCCAAAGGAAGCAGATTTTGTTTGCAGTGAAACACACGCAGACCTCGAGCTGGTCTGCAGCTGTGCACAGGCTTGGACCACTTTACTTTTATTGCCCCTCTCTGTGCCACAGTCGGCTCTCCGGCTCTCGAGTACTACCGCAGCTGCTTCGCATACCCATGTGGGGTTTTTTGGGCATTCGAGGAACTAATGAAAATGCTCAGACTGCCTGGTAATCCTGTTAGACATGTCGGACTAAGAGGCCACACACAAACTAAACACACTGTTAAAATTATTGTACTGAAAGATCTAGTAAATGCTTTTTTTCTTACCTGCGAAGAAAATGAAATGCAAAAAAACTCACTTTCACAGAGGGAGATTAGCTTTTTGCCACAGAGATTTAATGAAAAATGTATTTTTGTTCAACTTGAAGCAGCCAAAAGCTTTTGGACTTATCCGCCAAATCACATTTTTCTCCTGGTTCTACATAGACTTAAGAAAATAAATGTTGTCCTTTTTTTCCAAGTTTTTCCAAAGGACAAAAACTGTAAAAGTTTTTGGTTCTGAAAGTTTAGAATGTGTTGGTCAGGATGTAATAGACGTTGTTACTTAATCATAAGGTTTGTGGTTTGATGCCGAACCTCTTTTCTTACCTTTCAGTTAAACTATCCTTTGGCTAAACTTTAAACCTCAAATTGCTTCTTGATTGCTTCAGTCTAAACCACTGAATGAGAGACAAATAGTCACATGATTTTATAACTGATCTATTATTCATTCCTCACGTTCATTTCCAATAAACCAATAAAAGTAGTGCTGATATATTGACTCTTGGAGCAGAAAAGGCACATTTTTTCTGGGGGAAATGACAAAGTAAATCACAGCGATTCCAAAAATCAATCTTTAAATTGAGACTATAATGATCCAGTACTTCTAGTTAAACTCTTAATTTGAAAAGTTGTGCAGTATTTCACAAGTAATGTCTTACTAAAGCTAAAACACCCTTGAAACATTGTTCTACTAGAGAAGAGGAACAAAGAAGTCAAGAAATATTAAACTAAGTAAAAAATAAGGATAAGCATTTAAGCATAATTTGTCAGAAATTATTGAATTCCTAAAATATTCACCAAATAGATATTCAAGAGACAAGTGCTACTGCTAATTCTGCTAGCCGTAGATGGTTTTAATCCTTCATTTTCACCAGTTCATTGACTCAACATGGAGCACGGTGCATGTATTCTGGCACTAAAGTCCAAATCAAAGTACGTTTTATCTAGACTTCAGATCACCAAATCACTGTCTTTTCCTAATAGTACATAAACATTTATAAATAAAATACATAATACATTTAAAAGGAACAATTGTTGCTTATTGTATTTTTTTTTTACCCAGTGAAATATATCTGTAAATATGCAACACAGATTCAACACATTGTCTTAATCTCCACGGTGTGGTGTCAACAGACTTAATGGAGCCTGAAGGCAGAGATATGTGTATTCATACGGAGTGATGATGAGAAAGAGAGAAAGATAGATGGATGAATTGAGGCTTATCTGTTATCTGATGTGATAAAATGATGAGGTGTGTTACAGTGAAGCTGAAAATGTGATGATGGATAGATGATGAGATAAAAGACAGGAGGGAGTGTAAGTGTGACTGAGCTGAAATGTGTCCTCAATCTTTTTTTCTTGTTTAATTTTAGATAAATCTTCCTTTTTCTGTTTTCCCTTTCATTTGATTGGACTCAACTCGCAAATAATACCTGTGACATTCTTGATTTTATAGATTAGACCCATAGTCAAGTGCAGCAAAGGGTCTAAGCAGTTAGTGTAACAGCGAGTAAATGTAATACTTGAAACCCCTTTAAGTCCACAAATCAGCAAAGATCAGCCAGATTGATAGTCTTGGTTAATAAGTAATGGTCCTCAAGTATTATAATAATCCTCTATAAATATTTTTTTAGTGAACGAGAAGCTTTTTTTTTAATTGATTGTTGCTTTTACAGAACTTCTCAGGTAATTGCGTTTAAATGGTGAACTGAAATTTCCAATTTCCAATTGAAAAGTATTTTTTTCCCTTTGATTTAGCAGTAAATCATCATCAACAATTTTATTTATAAAGCGCTTTAAAGTGCTGAACATTAGTAATAAATACGATAAAAGAAAGCATGAAAATAAAGTGACAAAACTAAACACACAATAATTAATTAAAAACTCAATTTAAAACACAATAAAATGACGAGTTAAACAGATAAAATCAATACCAATAAAAATGAAGTAAAATCAAGTCTCAGTTGGGATCTGGCAAAATCTGGTAAGATACTGATGTTTATTCCATGTTTTAGGTTTAGCAACAGAAATGGTTTTAATTAGATTTATGAAAACTTCTTAAGTAAGTTGCACCTTTTGTTTGCTGTGTTGAATCTTGTGCAACGAGTTTCTCTTTCATTTTTTATAGGTAACCACAGTTACGTGTCCTCTGAGTGTGAAGTCACATCATGAGACTTCAGCAGTATGTCTCATAGCGTCTTTTTAAGACATCGACAGACTTTTATTTACACCTGCTAACTGATGCCAAAATGTCCTGACCAAGCAGAGGGCTGTTTGCTGTAGATGTCCCAGGGTAAAACATTGGAAATTCAATTACAGTTCAGTCATAGTCATGCTTTAAAACCAGCTCTCAGCAGCTGGTTTCAAATGTGACCTCTGTGCTGTTTCCTGTGAACATCTCTTGATGTGAGGGTAGCTTCACATGAGATACAGACTGGCTAATTGGAAAAACGATGCTTCCTGAGAAAACCTTCTCTCAATCAACATCCGCTTATATTACCGATTTTCGCTATACCTTCACGGTCTAGCAAACTCCAGAACACGGAGGTGGAAGAGTAGCAGAAATAGGGGTGGGAACCGGAATGAATTTTATCAAAGACTAGAAGAGCAAAGAAACAATCTGGTTTTGTAATTTAGGATCAAATATAGTAGTCCCTCATTTATTGCAGGAGTTGCATGCCAGACCCCATCCGCGATAAGTGAAAATCCACAAGGTAGCAATGTTATATTTATTTTAGTATTTACATTTTAAGGCTTTATAAACCCTTCCCGCACTCTTGCAATGTTCTAAACTCTTAAACCTATGTCATTTTAACAACATACGTACAGTAATGTGTATGTAGCTACTAAATTTTACTTACCAGCTCGACAGAACAGCAGCGGTTCGGTTCCACTCTGTTCCGGTCTGACTCAGTTCTATTTCTTAAGACCTACACTGCAGCAGAGAAGCCCACAGTCAATGTTCTAAACTCTTAAACCTACTAATTTTAACAACATACTTATGTGTAGCTACTAAATTTGACTTACCAGCTCTGCAGAACAGCAGCGGCTCGGTTCTGCTTCGACTTGGTTCCATTTCCATGGACCTACCCTGCCGGTTCTGATTGGCTCTTTGGCTCGGGGACGTAATGGTGGGTTCCAGAGAGAAGCTAGACTACGGCTGCGCGTCCCCCACTCTGAAGTCCTCGTGGGCCAGCTAGCAGCTCTCCAGTTCGCTGATGGGTCTGGTTCTGGTCCAGTTCCGTGCAGCTCTCTGAATCTGCTGGGCACCGAAGTCACTGTAAAGGACAAAACTTTTTTTTTGGATCAGATCAAAACTTTCCCTCTACATATTTCAGCAGAATGCAATGGGACTTCTGGGCGGGGCACTGTTGGCTTCTGGGAAATGTAGTCCTTATGAGTGACGATACAGGTTATTGAGAGAAAACTACAAAATGGCGATGCCTGTTTGAAGTATTTTATTTTTTCGTTAACTTTTTACAGTATCCTGTACTGTTCCAATCACGTAATATTAAAGTTGACAATCGTGTAAAAATTTTTTCCCTTGTGTCAATTTTACTTTGAAAAACTGTGAAAGAGCGAGTCCGCGAAAGTCGAACTGTGAAGTAGCGAGGGACTACTGTACAGCGTCATGTACCTTTTAAATTCACTATCACATATTTCATTCTGTTATTTTAAATTTTATGCACATATGGGATTTTCTTTACTCTAAAATAAAAATAAACTGGTATTTCTTCCAACAAATGTATTTTTTCATCCTTCCTTTGTCCTCTGTGTCTTTATCTCTACATCTCTTCTCTCATTCTAGTGGTGCTGGAGGCACTGACACATTTTTCTGTTTCTTTTTTTTTATGAGTAATGACATAATCTCTGAAAATTGTTAGAGAGGAAAAGGGCTGCGGGCACCGTCTGGTTTTGACAAACCCCCCTTTTTATCCCTCCCCTACATTAAAAAAACCCCAACACATTTTGGTTTATATTTTGTTTGGGTGCTGATGGTGAAAAGGTCATTTTGGAAGTTATTTTTTGGATTTTGCATCAAAAGCAAAATGCTACAGGAAGACACACACACAGCTAAAGATTAAAACATGATCCCTCTTTGTCTTGTTGTCCTTTATTACTCCTGTTCTTTCTATCCTCTTTTTTTCCCCTCACTCTCTTCCTCCCCACACTGCCCTTCATCTCCATTTATCTCTCTTCTCCCTGCTGACTCTTCTTTCCACCTGGACATCTCTCACCTTGTCTATTTTATCACATACTCCCCCCACCTTTTCTCTTCTCAGTCTTTTCTTCCCCCTCTATCTTTCTGTGGTTTTTGTGGGGGCTGAGTGGAAATAATTAGCTGTTGCATAACACTGCCTGTGTGCAGACACGAAATAGGGCTTTTGCCAGTGACTCGACAGCTCAAACTACGCTGAACCAGAGGGGGAAATAATTACACCCATGCATGAGAAGATATGCTCCTCAAAATGAACAAGTCAGGATAGTGGTTTTTTTTAATTTATTGCTTCGTTTTACCCCCTCGGACTGGTGGCTGAGCTGAACATGAACCCCTTGTTTGTGGTTTGGCTTGAAATGCTTGTGCTTTTGTACAACATGTAAAGCTTCAGTCGCTGAGAACATAACTTAGAGACTTCTTATTAAAGCGGATAGTGTGCTGTAAAGGAAGGTGCCTTCTTTTGGAAGCTATTGGATTGCTTGAAACGTCTTATTTGTGTTACAAATGTCAAAAGTGCATGACTTTTACGAGATGTAAAGCTAGCAGTACGTTGCCATCCCACGATATTAATATGGATTTTGTGGTTAAAAACAGTTTGATTCCTGTGAGTCATCTTTCTGGCAGCTGTGATTTGATGCAAATATTGGGTCTGGGAGGTATGTACAGTATGTTGTGTAAAATAATTGGTTAAAAACTGGCTTGAATCTCTGCCCACAAGGAGAGGAAAGTGTGCATTTCTGGTCTGTGGCTGACACGAGTACCTCAACACTTTGCCAATAATGTAATACATTAAAGATATTTCTGTATCGCAATAGGATTCATCCCTTAATTGTGATGCAGTGCGATTCAGTGAGATTTGATCCAACACAATGCAGTTTGATTTAGCACAACACAAGAAAGCAAATAAATGATCTTATGCAATCAAATGAGACTAAGGCTCAGTGTTTAATATACCAATGCACTAAAATAGTTTAGCTGTAGAGATTTTGAACACACAAAAACTAAAATCATTACAGAAACTAATTTGGTAAGTTAGACTAGTGCACAAATGTATAATTGCACTTTGGTCAGTCTCTTTCAGTCCATATTAGATCAGTCATTTCTAACCCGAACCAGGAGCCCGGCCCCGCCCGACCCAGATTTGGACTGGGCTGGGCCATAATAATGTGCTTAATGTGTGGGCTGGGTCGGTGTCGGGCTTTTTATTGCATCAGGAACGCGTGCGGCCGACAATCCAATATATGCAAACATGGCTTGCCATACTGCACCTGCCGCACGTGGCCATTTGACCGCACTCTGACCAGCCCGTTGAAAGAGGTAAAAAGTTCAGTTAAGCTTCAGATGGTCTACTGCCAGCGCTCAATTAGCCCAAATGGACGTTCATTCAGCTGCTGCACTCAACGGACACGCGCAGCCGAGACCCAAACGGGCGAGATCACAAAATATCCAACATGTCAGAGCAGGGTCCAAAGCAGGCAGAAGCAGCGGAAGCATTTAATGCACTTTGACGACTCTTCAGCTCTGATCTTCTGCCCCCTCAGCCGTGTACATCCGCCATCTGTTGATAAAAGTCAGTGGTATAAGCAGTCAAAGCTCAATTAAAAATGTCAGTTTTTTTTTTTCCGGGTTCGGACCTGCAATTACTGTTAATTCGTTGGATTGGGTGGGGTTCGGAAATAATGGCTACGGGCTGGGGCCGGGTCGGTTTGGATTATTTGGACCCAAGTGCAGCTGTAGTTCATATTGCTTGTATTTAAATTTTTGTTGTTGTTCTTTTGTTTAGTTCACCTCCTAACCACAAGGGGTCACTACTGTGAAAATTACATCACTTCATAACAGTAATGGCACCAGAAGATTTGTACAGGAAGGATTTTCTTCAGGGGCAGCACAGTGGCTCAGCTGGTAGAGCTACTGCCTCTCAGTGAAAAGGTCGCTGGATTGAATCCCGGCCGGAGGCCTTTCTGGGTGGAGTTTGTATGTTCTCTCCATGCATGTGTGGGTTTTCCCAGGGTTCTCTGCTTTCTTCCCTCAGACCAAAAAACATGCATGTTAGGCTGATTGGTAACTCTAAATTGTCCCTAGGTGTGAGTGAGAGAGTGAATGGTTGTTTGTCTCGTTTGTCTCTACGTGGCCCTGTGATGGACTGGAGACCTGTCCAGGGCGTACCCCGCCTCTCGCACAGTGATGGCTGCATATGGGCATCAGTGACCCCCATGACCCAAAAAGGAAGTGTAGTATGACATATGCTGGATATATTCATACATTTTTCACGAGTTCTTCATCTTTCTGACTGTGTAAATGTCGTGCATTGAGTTTAACAGAAATGTAACGAGAGACGTTATTTATCTTTGACCCATCAAATGAATGCGGCCATTTATTTGCAGAATCAAAGTTTAACATCAAACATTTACATTAATTTGGCAAAATATGAAAACAATAACAATGGCAAGTTCACAGAAAGTGGACAATACGGCGATTGTCCTCACTTCTCAGCAGAATAACAGACATCAATCACACGGCGGTGATTGAGAACTTTGCTTCAGATATTTCTAAAATATCTGTAATGATTTTAGGAGAAAGGAGAGTTTAAGATGGAAAATGGAGATTTATCTTACAGAGAGATGTGTGAGGGAGTTTATCTGTAGGACCAGAACAACACGCTCTTTGGGGAATCAGCATGGCTACGGTACGCTTGGTCGAAGTAGAACCTTCTACCTGGTTGATGATAAAATCAGCGTCGGCGTAGGGTTCCTTTCTGACTCTTTCAGCGTCTCCGTGAGGACTGCCAAACCCTTAGGAGTCGTGCGAGGTTATCCAAACAGAAGTTATAATTCCCAAAATCCTCTCTGCATCCTGGATTGTCAGAATTCTGAACTCCTTCAGAACTCTCTTCAGAGAGTTAAACTCTGGAACTCTTTTCCATGAGCTGCATCAGAGAGTTTTTCATCTCTCTTCTCCAGGAGAACTGTCACTCTTTGTAACTCTTTAACTCTTTTACTCTGGCGAGAACCGGGAAGTTGCCACATTTAAATGAGTTGACTTCCGGGTCATTTTAGAGCTTTCTGATTGGTGGATGGACCAGATCAGAGGTGTGGTTTGTGATGTAAGGTGTTATCAAAGTCAAGGGCAGAGAATGAGATTGTTTAAAACAGACAGAAAGATTATTGGAGAAAACCAGACTTCGTGGAGTCAAACTCTCCTGTATCTTCTGAAAAAGTTAAACATGACATTTCTTCTCAGTAAACATTTTAGTTGACCGAAACCTGAACTTTAAACACACTTTCAAACTTGCTCATTGAAGACAGAAAATCAAGAAGTGCATACTAACCTGATTTCTTCTTTGAATGAGGAATAAAAATCATTACTTACTGTTTATGTAAATAAAACGAGTAGTTCTCTTCAACCTGTAAACATTGAGTGAACTAACACAATTTGATTATCAAAACATTTGTAAAATAGTAATGATTATAGAGGATTGTCTTTTCTACTTGATTAATTCAAGAAAGAAAGTCTCCAGATGGCTCAAACTGTATTTCTGGATGCAGATCAATGAAATAACAGTCTCCGTCCATCTGGTCAGATTTGACATGAGATCAGGTTCACTACAGAAGAAGCAGGTAAAGATAATTTATGGATGGATGGATGGATTTTTTTTCAAGCTTGTACTTGTCCTGGGCCTGGTTCTGCTGGAGGTTTCTTCCTTTTTCAAAAGGGAGTTTTTCCTTTCCACTTTTGCCTTTGTGCTTGCTCTGGATGGGAGACTGCAACAAAGTGAAGATTCAACATGTCTGCTGGCTTCCTTAAATAAAGAACTTTACTAATTGGCTTTTCCATGCATGTAAATGTTCCTGTAAAGTGCCCTAAGACAACTGTGATTTGGTGCTATATAAATAAACTGAATTGAATTGAAGTGTATGCTTGCAGAAACTATTCAGTTCAACCTTTATTTATACACATTAGTCTCATTGAGCCTCAGGGACTCACAAGAGAGAACTGTTTTAAACAAAGAACACAGATGACAACAGTAGCCAATTGTTAAAAAAAGCATATAAAATGAAAAATAAATAGAAGAAATTATATGAAAAATCAAAACAAAAACAGCTACATTATAAAGTACTAACTAACCTGCTTTTACAGAGCTCTAATAATAATACTGTTAAATCTTTTTTTGATTCATATACAGAAAAAAATATCAGTGCTTCTTGATTTCATTTGAAAAACCAATCTGTTCACAGCTGTCCTACAGATGTACTTACATCTTGTAAATTTCTTTCAGTTTAACAGGACATTAATCTTTACATTTTAGTTTTAACTACTGAGATATATTCTTAACTAAACACAGAGATGCAGCGAGGAAGTTGAAGACAAAACAGGATGAGTGCCCCCAGTAGACTGAATGCAGAAGTTAAAGTCAGTGTAAGTGAGACCTTGCCTGGTTAAAAATTAAAATGCAACTTATTTTTATTTATTTATTGCAGAATTTAACTGCAGATGTTTTGCAGTTTATGTGAAATTTTAGCCCCACAGCTCGTGTGCAGACTCCGAAAAACATAACACGGTAACTCCTATAAACCAAATATCATGGCTTCAGCTTTGAATATTGAAATGAGGTGAGATGCTTTGTCCATCTTTTTATGTTGACACTAAACACATAAATAGGATGCAAATACTCTAGTTTTATTAGAGTGAAAAGGCTTTGTATGAAAAAAAAAACATATTTTAATAATTACATTTAAAACCAAAATGTTTGTTCAGACTTTGTTCTAGAAAATGTAAATATGTAAAAGCTTTCGTCTTGGAAGGTTCGCTCTGTATAAAAACCTTACTGCCCTGGACATTCTTCAGGAACTCTGATTAAACTGTTACTGGAATAAACATTACAAAGAGGGAAAATATTTGTGTCAAATGTGCTTGTCAAGTTATATTATTCAGGTACAAAAGGAACAGGCAGCCAACACAATTTAAATGGATGCATTGCAAACAAATATCAAATGTAAAACGTATGTAAAACAAGTTTCAAACACATTTTCTTTGGTTGAGTCAGATAGTTGCAATGAGTTATGTGGGTAATCAGCTACTAATAACTCAGTGACTCACACAAATAAATAACAGATGCCTAAGGGCAGTGTGACATGGATAGAGAGCAACTTAGAAAGTTGGCTGACTGTAAGGCTGTCTAAATGTCATGCATGAAAAAACTTCTGGTATGTTGAAAGTTGAAGAATGCCCTGACATTTAAAGGTATTGTTGGTTAGTTTATCCTTCTGCGCTTGTGTTGCTCTGTGAGTTAAATTAAGTTTACAAGTTTGGCTTTTACCTGAAATAATTTATACATTTATATTTGTTTTATCACTTGCAACCATGAAAGGTGGACACATTAAAAAAACAGTATAGCTAAATATCTCATGAACTTTTGGACAGACCGTGATGAAACTCCATACATCAATCCATTGTTTTTATACCTGTTGGAGAAAGCTAGTACCCATCTCAGCTGTCACTGTGTGAGAGGCGAGGTACACCCTGGACAGGTCGCAAGTCCATGACAGGGTCATATGACAAAACACCCATTCACACTTTCACTCACACCAAGAGTTTTGTTACAAATTAACCTAGCTTGCATGTTTGCATCCACTTTTGGTCAGCGAGTCAGAGTCAGAGTTTCTTTGTTTCCGGTGGTGGAACAGAATTGTGTACACAGGATCCCAGTTACATCCAACAAAAGTATACAATTTAAAAGAAAAACAGTAATGAGGTCTAAATTATGAACTAAGAACAATGTTTACTAAAGATACGCTAAGCACTAGTAGTACAAAAACAATACGCCGAACAGCAGCACGAACATGAGTCTGTGTGAGCAGATGAGCAAGAATGAACACAGCAACATTGAAACAGATCAGCAGCAACATGATGTGATTTTCACAGTGATTATCCTGGTTAGAGATTCATGAGTCTAACAGCCTCAGGGCAGAAGCTATTCCTCAGTCTAGTGGTTCTACACTTAATGCTCCTCAGTCTCCTTCCTGAGGGGAGTGGGGTAAAAAGTGTGTGTGCTGGGTGAGTGCAGTCCTACATGATGCAGGTGGCCCTAAAATATTGGTGTGGCAGTGTTTCCCCTACCATTATACACGTGGGGCGCCCACCTCATCAACAGAACTGAGTGCCCCGCCTACCTAAAAGAACTGCCCCCCTCCCCCATTGGCACTGCCATAGCGCTTAGCTAACAGCATGCAATACAGGCACGCTAACTATAAAGCTAACTGTAACGCTCACACTGCCTCTTCCCTCACGCTGAACCCTCAACCCTCACCATGAACACCATCCCCACCCCCCCCACTCAAAAGCTGTTGGTACAAACAGCTCAGACATGTCTCCGTTACCCTCCCCCAACCCCTGTCGACAAAAATCACAGACGAGATGAGCGCCCCACCATGGCAAGTTATTTAGGGGGAACACTGGTGTGGTATTAGCTGAGACTCGTTCCACCTCATCCTCTGAGTACAAACATATCACATGTGGTGCATGTGGTGGAGCGGGGTTATGTGCGTAGGGATCCAGTTGCATCAAACAATAGCAAAAATATAAGGTGTAAAAAAAAACAGTAAATAAGGATCTAAGATATATGCCAGTCACTAATAGTGCAAAACAATACACCGAACAACAGCAGCACAATTCTCATAGGTTCTGTTCCGCTAGGATTGAACCGTCAATCTTCCGATCGCAAGCCCACCTTCTCCAACTTCTGTACCACCACTCCATTCTAAGAATGTCATTTTATATACTTTTAAATGTCAAGGGTGGTATGTTACAGAAAGAAAAGCTTTGCAGAGAGTGGTGAAGGCTGCACAGAAGTCTGTTGGAGTCGGCCTCCCCACCATCACAGGCATTTACACCTCTAGATGCAGAAAGAGCCACCTGCATCACGAAGGACCCCACTCACCCAGCACACACACTTTTTGCCCCGCTCCCCTCAGGAAGGAGGTTGAGGAGCATTAAGTGTAGAACCAGTAGACTGAGGAACAGCTTCTACCCTGAGGCTGTTAGACTCATGAATATCTAATCAGGATAATCCCTGTGAAAAATCACATCATGATTGATTGACAGTTGCTGCTGATCTGTTTCATGTTGCTGCTGATCTGTTTCAAGTTGATGTGTTCATTCGTACTCATCTGCTCACACAGACTCATGTTTGTGCTGCTGTTTGGTGTATTGTTTTATGCTATTAGTGCTTAGTGTATATTTATTGATGTTTTTCTTAGTTCATATCTTAGATCTTATTGCTGTTTTTCTTTTACATTTTATTGTGGGATGTATCTGGAACCCTGTGTACATAATCTCGTTCCACCACATGTACCACATGTGGTGTGTATGACTATAAAACTCTCTGACTCCGACTCTTACTCTGACTTTTTTAAAATTTAATTTTATGTTTTTATTTTATTTTTTACTTTGGCTTCAAAATTAGCAGGCAGTGTATGCCTTCCATCATGGGATGCTAGTGTCTTTGTGTAGTGAAGAATTTCTGTGAACACCCCGTTAAATTCAAACTAGATAAACTTTTAAAACATATTGAGTCATTTGAAACATGCTATTTTTTTAGTTTTTGTAGATATGATTCAATGCTCTAGCCTTTCCTGTCTATAACAGACATTTAGAAACACCTGGAGCAAATGTGACACTTGTTTTCTTTCTTCAGTGTAATTAATGAAGGGGGGGGGGAAAAAAACTGATAAGTGTCATAACAGAAGCATTGATGCAGGAACAGTAATTACAAGCATAAACCAAAACTTAAAGGGTAAAGAGACAAATCAAACAAAACCGTAGCTCTGTGATTGAAAACCCTTTCAGGAATTTGAACCATATGACCCAGCTGCAGTTTTAAATGATGAATCCTCACTTCCTCACTTTCTCTTCCTCCTTAAAAACAACTAAATATAAATGTGCACTATTTCATCTTTGTATAAAAATGATGGCCACAATAACATCTGGAGAACTCCCAAAGCTTCCCATTGCTTTCTCCAAAACAGCTCATAAGATGACTAAGAGCAGCATCATCAACCTTGTCATGCTCAGGGTCGGCGAGTGCACATAAGCTAATATCTCCCATGCACAGAATCCTTCTATTTGTTGGTCAGCTGCTGCACTGTGATGCTCTTTATTCATGGACTAATGAACACAGATTATTTTATATTTGTCGCACTAGAAATTGATGCATTTGTGGATGACCTGCAGACTAAATTCTGATTAAAGTAAAATGATGTATGTCCTGAAAGAAGCAGATTTAATAAGGCAGACACAAAGATTATGCTTACTAGACTTTAATGTTGCCTAAATGTGTTTCAAAGGTAGCATAGTTTTTAGTTTTATTTAAACATCTGCTGATTAACAGACAGGGAGTGGTAGATGGTAGCTACTATAAAGCAAAAGAGATGAGCTGAATCTGACACAGGAGAAATTGGAGCATCATTATATCAAAGACAGCATTACATAAAGGAATGCTTATCACTCACTGCCTTTCATGCTAGAGTTTGATGTTTTTTCTCTTTCTTTCGCCTGCTCCCTTTTGCAGGGATCACTGCATCGAGCAAACTTGCTTGAAAGGTTTGGGAATATTTTTACGCCAGATACCCTTCCTGATGCAGTCTGAGCTCGAGCCTGAAGCTTCAGGGTTACGAGGCTGTGGCACTGACCATCAAGCTACCGAGTTTGACCAAGATCATTTTATATTGAGAAATGACAGGGATGTAGAAGGGCTGGATGATATGGCCAAAACTTTTATCACGACATATTTCTTAATTTCGGTCGATAACGATATAATTCCGATATCGATATAAACAATATAAAAGCCTCATAAAAACTGTACAAACTGTACAAATAAATTAATGTTCACCTTTTATTTGAATTTAGCCTTCAAAGAAATTTGAATTCACCATGAAATAAACATAAAACTCTCAACTTTTTCAATATTAATAGATTTAACTTTTAAACAACAACATAACCGAACTTAACATTTCTCTTTTGATACAGCTGGGAATGTTGCTTCAGGGACACATTGACTCAAACTTTTATTGTGTTTCATCTTCTGACTCTCGGCATATTCTATCGAGTGGAACGTTAGGTGTGTTCCCACTGCTAGGTGGAACGACTCTCCGTCACATTTTGCAGCACACTTAGATAGCTGAACCACTTCCACACCGCCGAATTAGTCTTTCCTCTCTTTATCAGTTATTTCATCTGCGTTCTCTTCGCTTGTGAAAGCTTGTTCAATCACATTCTGACGGTCATGGGAACTCGTTTTGAAGCGAAAACTTAACGCGCGTTGGAGATTAGCCTAGCCTAGCTTGCTACCGCTAACGCCTTCTGGACTCTAGCTCTGCGTAACATCTATGTCACCACGCACTTACGTAGTTGTGTCATGGCTTTTCCTGTTCGGGTTGAAACTGAAGCGGCCGCTTCAACCCAAACAGAAAAAGAAATGCGTCAGTGAAACTCTGTAATCATACTGACTTATCGAAAATGTGCTTAAAACTCATATCACCGTTATTGAATACAAGTATATTGTGACATATATCAATATCGAATTATAGTCCAGCCTTAGGATGTAGTGTTGTTGAAAAATGATTGCAAGAGATCACACATTATTTTCACTGTTGTAAGATGTCACGTTAAGCATGTCACAACCAGCTACAACATTGTATTTTATCTGAATATCTGTTGGTGAGTGTTACAAACAACTTTTTGTAGGCTAATGTCTAGCTGTGGTGGGCATCTTAAATAAGACTGACTCCCAAAAGTTATTTAGCTGTAGATGTACATCGAATATTTGCGTTCTGAGAGTTTCAATAAAATGTGTCCAGTAGTTCATGAGATATTATGGACTAGCAAGCACACACAGAGACATAAACATTATCCTTTACCTTTCAGCAGCAGGCATTAAAAATACAATGTGGCAAATAGTCTTATGTTTATATTTATATTTTGCTAGAACTGTTAAAATTAAGAACTGAACCCAGTAAAACAAGAGCAAATAGCTTCTTCATAGTAATGCAAAACAGTGTAAGAAGTGGATGAAATGTGAGTGGGGGTTGAAATAATTTTGACTTTGTGAGTTTGCTTATTTGATGTAAATTGCAGCTCCAGTGAATAAACTGCTGAGTTTATGAACTTGAGCTGTTTTTACGAGTTAGAAATTGATGGTTTGCTAACCAGACTTTCATGGAACACTTACTGACTTTTGGCTGGCTCACCAGGAATGCAACAAAAAAATCAAAATTACCCACATGAACTCATCATCGCCACATTGCTATCAGGGGTCGGCTGTTGTTCTTCTGATCACAAGCTGATTTGGCTGTTTTTGGCCGGTTGACTTGACGAACATGGATGTACTTCTTTATAAGTATGGCTTGTGGAGGCAAAGTGGGTTCTCGTTGCCTGTATCTGTTAAGTTCCCATGGCAATAGTAACACCATAATATTGTGGAAAATATATATATATTTTATCTCTTTCATTAGGGGAAAGGGTTTAATAAGCTTCCTGCTGCGATTGGAGGGGAACTGTAATGGCAAACAAAGCTGCATAATATATGTTAATTTTTAAGCAAGTTCCCATAGTCACTTAGTACATCTTAATGGAGACCACTAATCCGACTGAACCCTGCTTGGTTCATTGAGCCATTGAATGTGATGAAGAATGATCAGCTTATTAACTGACATGCATATTCATTGGCTGACCAACTTCAACCCATTTTTTTGTGGCATTACTCTAAAAAAGCATAGAGATGTTATTTTAAAGTTAAATCATCGTCATATGATGAAAATTTTAAAACGGGTGACGGTATATTTAGTTGATGTTTTTCTTCGTTCATATCTTAGATGTTATTACTGTTTTTCTTATACATTTTATTGTTGGATGTAACTGGGACCCCGTGTACATAATTTCGCTCCACCACATGTACCACATGAGGTGCGAATGACAATAAAGAAACTCTGACTCTGACTCTGACTCTCTGGTATTACGAAAAATACTCAATATTTGAGAATATTTTTGGTTCTCCACAGAGAAAATTTGTCATTTAATACAGAGGTCCCCAACCCTGATCCTCATGGCTCGCTGTACTGAATGCTTTAGAGCTTTAACACACCTGACTGAAAAATGAGTCAATGACAAGCTTTTGTTAAACTTAATGATGTTCTGAATAGATAATTCAATTATTTGAACCAAGTGTGCTGAGACGGGGAAACAGCTAAAACATAGACGGTAGGCCACAAGGACCAGGGTTAGAAACCTGTAATTTAATAAACATAAAAGTATTAATGAATAGCTTCCCATTAGGAGGTGCATCTTTGGCATGTGGTTGATACTATACATATCTGAATATATTGTCAATAATCTTATTAATTAAACATATATGGGCAGCAACAACAGATATGAGGTGATTCAGTCTTTAATTGTGATACAATGCAATTCAAAATAAGTTTTGATTCAATCCACTATGTTTAAATGCAATAACATAAAGCAATAGAATGTCTGTTATTTAGACTAATTATTTACCACCTAATAAAAAAAGACCACTCACATTTTTAAACTGCAAATACTTGGAAAAAAAAAAAACTGACTTGGTCAATAAATCATACACCAAAAATGAGGCTTAGTGCAAAACTAATAAACCTGCTAGGAGCAAGTGCATTCAGTACTCTTTTTAGCAACTCAGCATTAAACAGCAAAATGTATTTTCTGCTTTATAAAAAAATAAAACATACATCACTTTTGTTTTCCTGGAATATATTAGTTGATTCACATTGCTCCAGAGACATTTTCATAATTATCACCGTCGGTTAGGTTGGACCCAAATGCAGGCAGACTCTGAGAACTTAAAATAAAACTCATTTATTTTAACAAAATGAAAACAAAAAGCTGTCGTGGCAGAAACGACTCGCAACAAAACACAGGAGTGGAAAACGGAGGCACGAGGGAGCACAAGGAGGACCGAGACGTTTGAAACGTTTTCAGAATAATGAGCCGCTGTTGGGGTGGTGATCAGAAATGATTTAAATAGAGACAGAGGAAAGTGGCAGCACCTGGGTGATTAACCATGGGAAACAGGTGAGAGTGGAAAGCTGAATGAGAAAACATGTAAAGTCTGACTGAGGGTGAGTGACAACTGACACAGGGAGCACAGAGTGCTTTAATAAAAACACAAGGAGAAAAAAAAACCCATAGCAGAACCCAAAGGGCCAGAATAGAATAAATCATGAAAGGAGAACATGTAGAAGCACATATACCACAATAGGGTTTGTTGCTGTTTACATTGATGCTGCTTCAGTTCTCTTCCTGAACTGTAGGTGTCACCAATGAGAGAACAATGCAGCTAAACAGCAGGAAGTTCAGCCAGAAGAACTGTCTACTGTAAGAAGTACAGAGAGATTCTAATCTTAAAACCCAAGTGTGGCTACATTTGAACCGTTTTTTTTGTCATTTTGGCAAAAATGCTGCCACCTTTTCATTATTAAACTGATCAGATTTTACAATGATGTAATCAACTGATGCATCTAGCTTTAATTCTAAAAATGTGTCTCTTCACAGCAGCTCTGATGCAACTGCATTATGCAAATGGGCATCTGTGAATCAGTATGAATATGTTAATCTTCTCGTCCTTTTTTTCATGTTTTGCACAGGTGATGCAGACAGCAGATATTAGCAGCATTGTTTAAACGGACTCTAGCAACACATTTATGAATTTATTAGCTTGACTGCATTTAAGAAAATGTATTTTACATAGAAATTATACAAGGATAAACATTTCTTTAACAAAAAAAAAAATGTCATAGGGAAGATTTATAAATAGCTTAATAGTGTTTTTATTTGACATAAAACAGCAGTTTGGTGTTCATTTTGACAATGGTCTGTTTATCCAGTTATTAAGGAATTAATATGAATTTGTTGCGCTGCTTGTTTAGTTAACTAATAGAGAAATCAGTGTCACTATAATGAGCTGCTGCTTTTTTAGTCTTTATTCAAGAGTTTTTAGTTTTTTCTTTAAATTGATCCATTCATTCTTGTCTTTGAACCTCGCTGGCAGATGTGTTGATGTAAAAAAAAAGAAGTGCTTTTCAGGATTGTCTTGATTCACATTTACAGTATGATTTTAGTTCAAAATTTGGGGTTGAGTCAGCAAACTAGATTTAAATAGTTTGTAAATGTCAGACCACACAGACAGAAAAACAGAAACACCACATTATTAACTTTTTATATTTTTACCACACACTGAGGGTTTTGTCTTTGCTGTTTGGAAAGCTAGAGTTACTGTCAACACCACATCTCTCTCCACAGAACCTCAGCTTTGTTTTTTTTTTGGGAGTGTCTGTTATTTTGACATTCATATTAACACCTATTAGATCTGAAATTTTAATATTGAATATTACGGATCATCTATTTATCTCGTTACAGAGATATTTAAATTGTGTGAGTGTATTGGACTGGGTCTTTTAAGACTGTCTCTCAACACATTTGAAACTGTCCTGACGCTGTCGTATTCCACATTGTCAAGATAAAGTCGTCAGTTGACCCAAAATGTGGCTTCCAAAGTTTCGAGGAGTTAAAAGGAGAAATCATATTTATCATATGTCTCCAGTTTTGGCTCATCTTCATTGACTCTATCAGATTCAAAAATATAATTTACAATTTTAATTTTAATATGCAAAACTCTCGCCAGCCATTCTTCATTTTATCTTAAAAAAAATTTTGTTCCACATTTTTCAAACGGCACATTTTGCTCTAAGACTGCAGGTTTACTTCTAGTTCCTAGAGTTTCTAAAAATAGTACTGGAGGCGAAAAGTGGCTCCTCTGTTGTGGAACCAACTGACAATTTTTCTAGGAGGGACTGACACCCTTTCTAATGTAACGACTACTTTTAGGACTTTTCTTTTGAAAATCTCTATAGTTAGGGGTGGCTTGGGTTTCCTGAGCTTTCCTTTACTGACCATATTTCCTAAACTTGCTGTCTTTCTTTAGTCTCTGTGTTTGTATGTACATTCATACTACTGTTAACTGTTTCTCGTTTTTATTCCTTTAGAAACTAAACCTTCTGTGTTTGTTGTCTGTTTTCTGTCTTCTCAACCACCTGCTGGCCAAGGCACATTTTGCCCCCGAGCCTGGTTATGCTCAAGGTTACTTCCTGTTTAAATGGAGTCATTCCTTTCCACTGTCACTCATGTACTTGCTCAGGATTGAAAAAAATACGTTGAAATACAATTTTGATGCAGTCTGCCAGTTTCCTTAGACAACCTTTTACTAATTATTTTTCCCCCCCGACTTGCTCTCGACGAAGACGGACACTTTCTTTTCCCTCTCCTGCCTCCCTCCTGCTTTTGCTCTTGTCCTGTGAATCTTTCTCCATGCCACTCTTTACATATCTTCCAAATCGTAAATTATGGATCTGGTCAGCTGGTCTCTCAACGCAATTGATGACATTTTCTTGATGAGAAAACAGGGTGCAGACGAACCCTCATGCCCTGAAGGGAAACATGCAGCTGGATATATCATGGATTCCTGGGGTGAATGGAAGATGATGTGTCTGTTCGTATTGTCCGTTGAGGAGGTTGAAGACGTGTACATAATTGGATTACAACAACAGGATTATCTGCTTTTTGGAATCAGCAGGTACCTGGGATATCGACTAATTAGGATGATGGCAGCATAATTTTTTAGCAATGGTGAGGCTGCCTGCCTAATGTGAAGGATTGTACTGTGCTTTGAGTGCTCAGAGTGAGCCTGGAACTCGCTGGTATGAAGGAATCATCCTTGGAGAAGGCTACAAGCACGGACCGGTGGAATGACCACAAATCTGGCTGTTTGGATTTGCCATTGAGTGTACCAGCAGAATTATGAGGGCAGACATGAAATCAGTAGAGTCAGCCTGCCCCAAAACAATTCTTGTTTATCTGAATATGGCTTCCCCGCTTGGCCTTGGATAGGCCAACTTATCTCAAATAGCTCCTAGAGGATATGTAAATCATAAAGTTCTGCTCCTGCTCACCGGAGACCATCTGTGGATCCTTATCAGAGCTGAGCCAGCTGATAGACACTGTGCCATCTTTATCAGGACTATGGAACTTTCTGGCAGTGTTCACGGACAGTCTCACTGCCTTTGTCCCCCCCCCGCAAAATGTC
Source organism: Nematolebias whitei (assembly GCF_014905685.2). Lineage (NCBI taxonomy): Eukaryota > Metazoa > Chordata > Actinopteri > Cyprinodontiformes > Rivulidae > Nematolebias > Nematolebias whitei. The sequence goes on along the minus strand of NC_056511.1, from coordinate 10,847,565 downwards.
TTATGTCTATTTATGTTGCTTTTTGTTGGATGGTTGCACTGAAATTTATTTTCACTGTGCTTAACTGTGCAATGACAATAAAGTTGATTCTCATTCTGATTTTTGCAATATACTGACCGACTATACTGTACTATAATTTGATTGATTTGTCTGTAATTGAATTGAATTTGTGATTTTGTATTTTTTGTTGTTGTAAGATAGCATTGTATACAAACTGAATTGAAAAAAGCAGTCACTGTTTATTGACTGATTGGATGTGTTAAGGCTTAGTGATTGGTTGGATGTTATCAGGATTAAACATTTGTTTTCTCCTGACTTTAGTGACTGGATGTGCTATTTATATGAAGAATTATCTGCCCTATTCACAACTGGATTTTAGTTTTTTTTTTTTTTTTGTAGTTTCGAACAATGTTTTATAACGTCAGATGGTTTTTGTTTGGCTTTTCAGTTCAGGAGAATGAGTCTGATTGGCTCGTTGGCTGACCTCTCTGAAATGACAGCGCTAACTGAATGACTGGCTTCCTTAGTGGCAGGCTGACTCTGACCACAGTGACTGATTCAGATTCTGCCGGATGAGTCAGCCTCCATCTTGAACCCAGTCACCACTGGCTGCAGAAACGAGCTTCGAACTGGAACATTTCTCCATTTCACTTCTGAAAGAATAGGTTCAACTTGCAGAGGTGAGCGGAGGTTTTGGAGCCAGTTGAGCCGACTGCCAAAAGCTAAATATGCCAGCTTGTTCCTCCTCCACATTCGCCACTTAAAATGTTGGTTTCCTGGTTTTGATGTATTTAACTTTCATTTAAGCATGGCACTACCATCAAGCACTATTGATAAATATATTTAAAAAAATAGAAGACAAAATAGACAAATACCAGCTGATGCTTGAATTAGAGGGGGGAGGGATAAAGAGGAGAATAGCACTGGCTTAATAAATGAATACAGGTTTTCCCAATTTACACTGGGAAGAAAAACATTTCTCTGCATGTGTGCGTGCAGTTCCCCAGTTCACAACCCAGCATGTGTGGCTGGTGCTGTTCACTGCAGCAGAGAAGGGCTTGAGTTGTTTTCGCGTGCGTCTACACATGTTGTTCCCTACATGGATGTCATGTGTCATAATTAAACACAAGAGTCGTGTGTGGGAGTCTGCACCATGTGGAGTTAGATGTTTACATTTGTGGTTGTGTGTGCATCCCTTTGTGAAACATCCTTGTTATCCCCTGGGTGTTTTCTCATAAACACTGATGCATCTCGTATGGGAATTATAGGCATCTTTTTCCTCACGGTGCCACATTCTTTTTCTTTTTTGGACACACACGCATACTCGCACACTCTATTTAGCTACTTTTTGAGGAAAGAAGCACAACTTCATCCTGTGGCTTGGCAGTATGGATGATCAAAGCCTTTTGCCTTCTGCACTGAGGGTTCAGCAACATCTGGACAAAGCTGTGTGCCTTCCTCCACCAACCATCTGTCAGCTTTACTTGCCTGGTGTGTGTGTGTTTAAAATAATAAAAATAGAAGAAAGCAGGAGTCACAAAATGACAGAAGATAATTGCTCCTTCCTTCTTTCAACTGATCTCTTACATATTTTTGTCTGCAGTGTCAGGTTAATAAACCCAGTCACTATTAATATCCGTACCTCTGGTTTTGTATGGCTTCTTGTTTTGTCAGTTTCTCCTTAAAAGCGCCTCTGCTGTGTTGCTGTTTATTATTTTTCTGTCACTCCACCTGCCAGTCTCTCAGCCCCTCCAGCTGCATCCTCAGCCCGTTCGTTAAGGTGAGGTCGTTGACGTTTAACAGTCGCATTAGGGAGTCTGCTGCATTCTGTCCGGCCACTTAAACCCATCTGCCTTCAGGAGGATAAACACTGTCAATAACTGCTGACTCCCAGAGAAGTCCCACAGCTGATGTCTCACACAAAATATTTATATTGATTTTTGTTGAATTGAAGAGGAAGAAAATAAAACGACAGATGAGCGGATGGAGATTGATATTTTCCTATTAAATTACTTCCATGATGTCATTTTCTTGTAAATACTTTTTAAATGCAGTCAGTGTTTCAACACCAAAATGAGAGGCAAAGCTAAACAACTTACTTTCCTACAATAACTAGTGACCTCATTCATTAGCAGACAATCTTTAAATTTGGCACAAAGTTGCAAAGCAGGAACATACCGTGACGGAACTTCGTCATACGATGAAGAATCTGCAGCACATGGAATTTTAATCTTGGTTTTTGAAAAATGACTTGTCACTCCGGTTTGGCTAAAAGGAAACAGATGTGATGGAAGTTGTTAACTCTGTTTCGTGATGTAGAACTTAAAGTTGCAGCTCGCAGTCTGCAACATAAAGAGATTTAACAGAGTTGAGAGAAGGAGTGAGAATTTTACAAGAAAAACGGAACCAAAGTTAAAAACTTTTTGTAGCTACGGAGCAAACTTAAGCCTGGTGGGTGGTTACATTCTGAGGGAATTCTGCAAACCTCATCAAACAAGTCCACATTTTGTCAGGTGTAGCTTATTGCAGCTTAGACTCGACTCAGAATTGGAAAAATGTGCATTTTCAGAAGGAATGCAGTGTGGACGCTGACTGACGATTAACTTTGCTGAAATTTGTTGAAGAATATGACACTGAAATGTTAAAGCAAAACATAGAGAACAAAACTGAAAGTAGCAAAACGGTAATTAAAAGCTACAATTAGCAAAATCATAGCTGAGAGATAAAATTAACAAAACCAAAATTAAAAGGTAAATTTAGTAGCATGGTAGCCCAGAACTAAAATTGACAGAATAGTGGCTAAAAGTATAGGGGAGTTGTGGCACAGAGGTTAGAGAAGGTGGACTGTGATCGGAAGATTGCTGGTTCAACTCCCAGTACCGATAACATCAAAATGTGGGTGGGATAGGTGAAGCGCCCACACCTGCCTCCAGAAGCTAAGTGTATACAGTAGTCCCTTCGCGGTTTGACTTTCGCGGACTCGCTCATTCGCGGTTTTTCAAAGTAAGATCGGACATGAAACACAAGTGGCAGATTGATGGATGAGCCACTCGATCGGCATATATTTTTTAATTTAAAATAAATTCTTTAGCACCTGCTGCACCTGTGTGCAGCCCAAAGATACAGGGAGAAGCTCCCTCCTGCAGCATGTCTGTCTCCAATCTGAAGCAGAGAAGTGGGTGTGGCCGAGAGCGCTGGCAGGTGGCAGAGAGAGCGGAGATCATGACATGCTGTGCTCTTTTAGAGCATTTAGTTAGAAACATTATTTAGAATATTGCAAAAGCGTGGGAAGGGATTTTTTTTTCATTCAACTTTTATTTATACAGGCTAGCCCCATTGAGCCACGAGGACTCATTTACAAGAGGGACCTGTAAACAGGTGTGTTTGTCTTCTGGTTTGGGGATTAGGTTTTTTTTTTTTTTTTTGTGCAGTAGAAAGTTAGAGCTGTGTGAATGTGGCACATCTGTGGAAGCACACAAATATGAAT
>NC_056511.1:10825139-10843678 GCF_014905685.2 Nematolebias whitei | reverse complement strand
TCTTTACCCGCTTATTCCATTTTGGGTCACGGGGGTCGCTGGTGCCCATGTCCAGCAATCACTGTGCGAAGGGCGGGGTACACCCTGGACGGGTCGCAAGTCCATCACAGGGCCACATAGAGACACACGAGACAAACAACCATTTGCTCTCTCTCACTCACACCTAGGGACAATTTAGAGTTACCAATCAGCCTAACATGCATGTTTTTGGTCTGTGGGAGGAAACCGGAGTACCCGGAGAAAACCCACGCATGCACAGAGAGAACATGCAAACTCCACCCAGAAAGGCCCCTGGACCGGGGTTTGAACCAAGGACTTGCTCACTGAGAGGCAGCAGCTCTACCAGTTATTTACCTTGCAACAATTTATACATTTGCTTTCTCTTTCCTTTAGGATGATTGACCAGTAACCACTATAAATTTTGCCATCTGAATAGTCTCCTGCTGTCTCTTTTTTCCCACAGCATCAGGTGTGTGTGTGTGTGTGTGGGGGGGGGGGACTAAATAAATAAAAATATGTGCCCACTTATATGTATGGGGTTTATTTGAAATGGATGAACCAAAGAAAATAAAAATGAAGGCCCACAGGGTTGAATCATCCAGAGAAAAATGGATAGCGACTCAGCAGAGTAGAGGTATGTTGACAGTGCAGGAACTGAGGGAATAAGTAAACAAACGGGTAGACGAGGCAGTTGATTGGAGCGGTGGATTTATTGCAGATCTGCAGGGGATGACGAAGAGATGGACACAAAACAGAGCTCTACTTCTGCAAATATTAGTACCTCACAGTTCATTTCTCCTTTCCCTTCTGGTGCCTGTCTGCTGTTTTTTGTATGTGGGTTTAATCGAAGCTTTCAGGCACAGAAATGAAACGAGTGGGAATATATCTCTGAAGACCAGACTTTTAGTAGTACGCCCTGCTGATGCAAAAGAGAAATGAAAACAAAACATTCAAAAAAAGCCTAGGCTGGGAGAATAAAACTTCAAAATTATCTAAGAATTAATGGATAATTGTGCCCATTTTGAGAAAAAAAAGTATCACTGTTATCTGTTCTGTTGGCATTTAATGTAAGTAAATTAACACATATTGACTTGAGATCAGTGTTTACTTTTTAAAAGGAAAAAAAATGGTGGAAATGCACTCGGCAGTTTACCTTCTTTTAATTAGCAAACACAATCTTTTGATCTTAAATTGAAACGTCTCGTGGCAGACGAGCGCTGACCTTAAATCCGGCCACAGATTTAGCTGCACCTGTGGCCTGTTTTTCCAACGAGAAGGTTTGTGTATTTGTTTTTTCATGTGTGCGACAGGGCAGAGCATGTTTTTAGCAGGCGCTGTCGTCTGGAGGGCTGGTGGTGGTGGTGTGTTGTTTTTGAATTGCTGGTGGGCTTACTGGAAGTGTGTCAGACAGGAAAGGAATGCGGGAAGAGGGCGGGAGTGTGTGTGAGATGTACAGACAGGGGAAGGTTAGCCTCTCACACTTCATGTTTACATACTATTTGTTTATGGTGTGTGCGTGTTTGGACTTGTCTATATGTGTGTGCGCATCAGTGCTTTCCTTAAGCTTCATTGCTTCGACCCATTAACCCACACCCCGTTGTTTTATTTTACCCTAAAGGGGTTTCCCACAGTGCCTCTGCTCATAAATCTGGGTTAAATTTGTTGCTTTGTTGTTTCAATAGCGTTATGTCTTAGTGTAGTATCTCACTGGACTGCGACTGTAAGAGACTATTTGATGACTCAGTTTTGATCCAGTATTGCGAAAAAAACGTTAAATTTCAAATGAAGTCTCAATGAATTCTTGTTTGCAGTCAGAGTTTTTGAAAGGCTAGTTGTTGAACATCAAAGTCTATTTTCATATGCATTGGTTACTACACTGTGCAGGCTGTGCACATTATTTCATAGCCCACCTTTGCAGCTGCCCCTCATTTATGCACGCTGGAGTAGGGTCAGAAACGCCCATAACAAAGTTGAGAAACCTTTGAGAAACCATCATCCACTCTGTGACTGTATTGAGCATGGGCTTTTTTGGTTGTGAGAGATAATCTCTTGCCCATTATTTGAATTAGTTCAAAATTCAAGCAGCAGGACTTTCTGCCTTAAGCAAGTAAAATAAAGACCCTGTGAACTTGGCAAGACATTTTGGAGACTCTTTTGGGAATGCTGTTTGCAAACTATTTATCAATAGTCACAGTGCAATGCATATCTGCAAACTTGTTGCTTTTTGGCGAAATTTTCAGATTTCAAACTAAAATATGTCATTTAATAATAATAACAATAATACATTTTATTTGTATAGTGCTTTTCTAAATACTGAAAGACGCTTTACATGAGTAAAAAAATATATAAAATCAGCAATTCATCACAACACAGAAAAACACAATAAAATATTTTAAAGGGGCAAATCTAAACATTGAAAGTAATTTTAAACAGGTGGGTTTTGAGTTATTTTGTAAAAGTGGAGCGATCAGAGCAGGCAAGTGAGTTCCAGAGGGTGGGGGCGCGATGGAAAAGGGTCTGTTTTTACGTGAATCATGTAAATCCGAAGGTTGTTTTTTTTTTTTTTTTTTTGGAGAGAGGGGGGTCTCAGAGTTGTGATAGACAACATAATTTCCCTAAGAAACTGTTTCTCCTCGGTCACTTGACTTAGCAGGGTCCTCATCTCTTCTGGGTTTTTGGCGACACAGCGGTGTGGGGGGACACCTCCGTGTTGCTGTTAATGACAGCAGTTGTTGACTGGGGGTGGGAGGTAGAATGCACGAGAGAGGCGGAGCTCTATGTTTGTGGCATCTTGGCTAGCGCGTCTGTATTGTGCTCCCCTAGCTTAGCGCTACGTCATCGTTTGAACAGTGTAGCTGCCACAAATGCTAAGATTTTGCCCCGAAGATTTGAAAAGTCCAGCTGATGGTGTTGAATAATACCTTGAAGGAGAAATATGGTGTTAAGGGGAAAGAACCCAAATAATACAAGTTTTCTGGAAAGTAAAATTGGTAAAATCAGTGATGGGGAAGGAGCAATGGAAAAAAAAAAAACAATGGGAGAAGGAGATAGATGTTATTCAGAGTGGATTGTGAAGGAAAGGGGAATAAAAGTTATGAAGTGGTAAAAATGGTGGTGGCACCAAGGTAAATGGTAAATGGACTTTACTTATAAAGCGCCTTTCTATCTTATTTCAAGATACGCAAAGCGCTTTACACTACAATCTGTGCCTCATTTACCCGTTCATACAGCACTCTACTAGATCTCTACAAAGCTAATTGAACAAATCATTCTAAAGAGACTAATCAGAACTTTATCACATTCAACCACCGATGGGACACACATCGGAGGCGATGAGGGGTTCAGTGTCTTGCCCATGGACACTTCAGCATGTGACTGCTGGTGGATTCAAACCCCCAACTCTTGCATTGGAGGACAACTGCGCTAACCACTCAGCCACAGCCGCCCCTAGGTAGGAAGGAACCTGTAAATTATTTTGTTTTAATGATTACATGTAGTTGAACAAAATTGACTAAAAAAAGTGTTATTTTATTTTGATTTTGGTGTCACTATTGTCTGGCACAGTGTAATTTAGTGTTGTGCAGGCTGCATGATGCCATATCATTTTTTATTATGAGTAGGCCTATCACTACATCAGAAAACAGTAAAAAGCCCCCCTAAATTCACTGTTGGTGATTATTAAAATGTCACCTGTTCATTTGGTAAAGTTACTCTTTTATTTTTAAACATGCAGGTCAGTGTCACCATTGCTTAGCACGATGGCAAGTTGTGTTACAAATAAAACTAAATATAAAAACAAACAAAATTAAAGTCATTGTGAAAAATTGTCACATTAATTTCAATATCTTAGCCATAGGAGTGAGTTTATAAACAGGATGATGCATATATGGACTAGTAGAACGAGGAATCCGTCTCTAACAGTTATTGAATCAAGTGTTTACATATGGAGGTAAATATACAGTAGGTGTTTAACAACTTGATAAAATACACCAGAATGAAGGAAAAGCCATTTACTTTTTTCTAAATGTTCTTTCCCCCCAGTCCCACCAGTATGTCTCCTCCATATTACAAATGCTTCTGATGCCAATGGGCATGAAAGAAGCACATGGGCAAAGCAGCGGAGCCTTTGAAATGCTTGTCCAGGCCAAAAATTTTAAGAAATGTTTTCGCTATTAGCAAAATTCATTTATTCATTCATTCATTCTACCTTTATTTAGACAGGTAAATCCCATTGAGCCTCGAGGACTCATTTACAAGAGAGACCAGATTTCAACAAAGAATGATGACAACAATGGACAACAGCGACAACAATAGGCCGTTATAAAAAAAAAATGCTCTGCAATATTTGGTTTCTCTGGTTGGCTTGCTGCTGTTGTTGTTGCTTGTTTATTGCTTATTTTTTGGTTGACGCCATCTTTCCTATGTGTGTCCTAATTCAATTAGGATATGTTAGTAAAAATCTTTTTTACCTGAAACATGTATTTTCCCCTAATGTTCTTCTTGAAGTGTACTAGAATGATTAATTTACATGTTAAAACCTCTACCGGGTAGAGTTTACCCCATCTCGGGTAGAGGCAGGGCAGCCGACTCGGGACCCGGAAGTCCCAGGTTTGATCCCCAGCCATTCTCATATGTTGCAGTGTCCCTGAGCAAGACACTCAATCCCTAATTGCTCCCCGGGCACTCAATAGCCGCCCACTGCTCCACCTTCGATGGGTTAAATGCAGAGAACCAGTTTTGCCATTGTATGGGAACGTAGCACTTTATTATTGTTTAAAAATCCCAAAATGGGGGGCGGGGGTGCAGTGTCACAGAACCCCCCCGGTCACCTTTTTCATCCCTTCTGAGTTTACAGGTTTGGCAATAAGAAACTTAATTTAGTACAATCAAAATGGTTGTGTGGATAATAAAAGTGTCAGTTTTTATTTTTACCTTTTCTCAACACATAAGACAACATAGCAAACAAAACTGGACTCATTTTTAAAGTCTTTTCAGAATAAATTGGTTTGGACGGCAGAAAAAGTAAGGCATACATTTAAAAAAAGAATGCTGATATCATGCTTGATATATAAAATGCACCAGTCTGTCTTGTCCCTTTTTCGTAGTTATTATTTGTACGCCTAAAGAATGCCAGTGAATTTTTGTTTTTAGTGGTTCAAGTTTGGATTTGAAATAAAGCACCGTAGTTAAAGCATCTGTACGGCAGTGAGATCTAAAGAATAAAAACTTGTGCCTCTTTCCAACAGATTGTTTCTTTTTTCTTTTAAGCCTGGCTTGGTTGACAGGTTTCCTCTTGGGTACTTTGAGTTTTTCCTTAGAATCTAAACTAATTAGTGGTCTTCTCTGCAAAAGCAGTTCACAAGTAAATACTTTGCTGTCAGCTGTTGGATTCTCACACCAAACATCCACTGCAGACTGACAATGAAACAAGTTGTATCTGTTAAAGCCCTCTAGTTTATAAACTTCTACCCTTTTTATATATATTATGTGGGGATTTGAAAAAACACCTTGCTTGGAAAATCCATCCGTGTCAGTAAAATTACATTAAGCACAAATTCTGGTGTGAAATGTGTAACAGATTGTTTAAAACAATATCTATCTGTTTTTCTTTAAAGAAACGTCGTTAGATTAAAAAGATTATCCAAAAAAAATCTCAAAGTTGTCAAACATATGCAAGACTGCACACATCTCATCATCTTAGATTTTATGCTTTTATGGTGCAATTTGTTTAAAAAAGTTGTCGCTGTAGTTTCTGTTAAACACCTCGGACACATAAGCAGCTTTTGTCGCAGCGTGTGTTGGTAGTAAATCAAACACTGCTTTAAATGATGTAACGGCAGTATGTGGTAGAACATAACATTTGTCCAACAAACAGTTTTCATAATGATTTACTGCGTACTTTTTGTGGTCGTTGGCTTCAGTTTCGTCCAGGCATGTGGCAGCTGGGTAAGGGGTTACTTTACCTTTTAATCAAAGGGTGGTAAAAGCACAGTGGTTAGTGGTAAAGCCATAGTTTAACCTTAGTTGATGGGCTTGTTTCTCCACAAGTTGGTTTTCTGATTGTCATTTGTCATTTTTACTATTTCATTTTGTGCTCATTCATTGAACAGTTCAGCTTTTTTTATTTCCATGTTTAATTGATGATCACATTATTAGGGATGCAATCTTTAAGTCTGCAATAGGGATGTGCGATATGGCATAAAATTCATATCACGATATGTATTGTGATGGGTGGCAGGAACGATAAATATCACAATATGTTTTGGGTCTAAAACTTGCAATAGGAATGGGAAAAAAACCATGGTGTCCTTTTGCCATCATTTATTTTGAAAACTGCTATACCACAAAATAATCTCAATTAAGAAAATTCCACTACTAGGTCCAAAGAGTTTTAAAATAATAAACAAATCAAGTATTAGGTTTCTTTCTTGTAGTGCTAAACAGTCCAAATTATATCAAATGTAGTTTTAGCCATATGTTTTAAACAAAATAATATGTCAACTCTTAACAGTTGCCAGTATTCTCACTTAAGAAATGAACAGCAACAGAGCAGCATTTTACACTGAAACACTTCACCCTCCAACCCTCTAGTGGGCGACTCCTTCCGCTTTAAGGAGAGCTGACACAAAATGGTGACCGGTCTCCTCTGTGACTTTGACCAGAGGGTCTCGCAGTAAAATCACAACACAGCGTTCTTTTCACAGATCAGAGAGCAGGTTTAACCCCCCCCCCCCCCCTTTTTTTTTCTTGCTCAAATGCACTCTCTAAAGCTGACCAACGAACTTTCGACAAAAAAAAACTTTTGATGGAACACAGTATTTTGCGCATGTGTCCGAATACGAGTACGGCAAGCCGGCTATAGTTAGCGTGTAGCTTTGCTATTTAGCTCTCCAAGAAAGGACTTTAACATCACTTACGCACAGTTTTCAACAAAAAAAAAAGTGATTAAATCTGACAACTCTAATTTTACATCAGACACCGCATTACTTCGGTTAGCCGGTAGAATACAGATCTCTATCATAGGCTAAATGTCTATTGTTTCTACCGTGTACCGTATATATCGCACATTCCTAGTCTGCAAGCATAAAAGTTTTATTAATGTGTCTAGTTGAAACACACATGACTAGCTTATGTAACATAAGTAATCACCAATTTGTATATTTTCAAGCCTAATAAAAATTGTGCAATGATGTGTCAAAAAAAATCCTATTCAACACAGGCCGCTGACCATCCATTAGCATGGATGCTAACTCAAGATTAAAAACGACATTGAAAAGCTTAATGAAATTAACATTGTGTTCGTCACTGGACATTTATACACAAATGAAGCATTTCTAAGTAATTACTAGAGACAGTCATGGTGTGATAACTTCCACTGTTAATTACAGACATATGTATTCTGATTACTGTGTCACTGTGATATTTCTGCTCCTACTTTATTATTTTGTGTCTTAAAGTAGTACTTCATACTTTAGTGAGCATTCCCTCTGTTCTGCAGTGGCTATCATACATCTTTGTTAACACATTGTTTGTTTATATTAATTAGATTAAACTTTAAAAAGCCAATGAATTATGTTAAAATGCTGCCCGTAGCAGCCTGAATATACCAGATTGCAGATTTGGGCTGTGATTGTTTAAGAAATGTTGACTTAGCAAAAGAAGAAGAAGAAAAAAGTGCAGGGAGAAAAAATCCTTGGGTTGGCAAAAAGACAAATTGCCAGAGGTGTTGCTGGAAGCTTTGCAGTAAGGAAGTTCTCAGTGCCAGGTTGCTGTAGATGCAGAGGCAGAAAGCTGGCCTATTAACTCTTGTCTCAGGGTGACACAGGGAGGGAGAGGTGGGAGGAAAGCTTCTCACTTACTGTCTATTTTAATCATTCCTTCCCCTTTCTTCTATCAGTTTACCTTCTTTTTATTGGTCCTCTTCTCATTTCTGCGACTTCTCAGCCAATCTGTGACCACTGGCTTTTTGAATGTGGTCTCCTGCAGGATTATTTTGCTAACAGCCAAAGCTGGTTCAGTTCAGGCTGGGTGTAGTTTTCAGTCAATTTGAGAAGTTGAATTGAGCGGTCACCTTGTGGCAGTCGTGCTGGAACAGCAATAGTGCCGTGCTGAGTTGTAGAACCGCAAACTGGTTTGAAATGTGCTTCTTTCTGCCAAGAGCATGGCATTATTAGTCTATTGATGGGTTTTTGTACCAACATTTTAAGAAATCACATTTTTTATGACAATGTTTTTGGCCATATGTATGTTTTATAATGTCTTCTTTATTATTAAAATATACCACTGGATACATTTTATTGAAACTTGCAGAAAGTAATCTTTGTATTCATCTATAACTGATTACCTTATGGACTTAATTCAATTCAAGATGGCCGCCACAGACAAGTTACCTTAAAAAAACACAAATATGGCTAAAACACTGAAGTTCACAGCTACTGAACAATAATTGGCTTTGGTTGTAGGTTAGATTGATCCCCAGCACATATGCTGTGCTCAGTGGTTGTGCAAGATCTTTGTTTAAAATTTTATGACTAACTACTGGGAGTGAACTCTACTTCTGTTAGCAAAATATCTCGTTAACTTGCTGTACATATATTAATGAGACTTTCAGGAAATAATTATTGGATTTACCTATACAACTGTTTTTAACTTTTAAAATTGGTTCTGTTCAAGTCTGCCACCATATCTAATTAATCAGTCAACACATTCTGTCAATTGTACAAAAATATTGAGCTAAAATTTGAGGCGGTAGTAGCTGAAAGTCATTCACAACACATACAGTGTACTCTGAGTGTGACATCTTGTTTGCATCACATTCGATTGTACATAAACATTACTTTCGGGGTTTGACCAAAATGGGTCACCTATGTACCATTAATGCCAACGTGTAGTGTCACTTGTTGGTTTGTGGGCTCACATTTTAATGCTCAAGGTTTGGAATTTGGTTGTCCCTAACAAGCTCTTTGAAAACCGAAAAGGCTTATTAAAAATGCTAGATTACATGGAAACTCCACCTAATGCACACTATTGTATTGGTTTTATTATCATTTAGACCATAAGTCCCCAAATCAACGTCAAGTAAATAACAGAAAACTAGTTATTAAGATCATAAAGGGCAAAGAAAAACATTTACTGCATCACAAATTGGGTAATAAATAGTTGTCTGGCTGTAGGCCATCAGATAAAAAGCTAATTTAAAGCACTTTAATATTGACTTCCTTTAAAGAACTGGAAGCTGCAGCTATCTTTTGATACGTCTGTTTTGGCCTAGCAGACATTAAATTCATAGTAAACAATTTAAAATGTAATTTAAAATCACAGCAGTTTATGCTGCTGTAGCAGGTTTTTTTTCACTCCTGTAAAAAGCTGTCCATACGTTTTTTCAAAACTAGCTGTAGAGATTTGCTTCCATTCAGCCACAAGAGCTTTAATGAGATTGCCCTGCCGATACGTGCCTGGTTCACAGTCAGCGTTTCGATTCATGCTACAAGTTTCTTTGAGATTGAGGTCAGGTGCTCTTTGCAGGCCAGACTAAAATGGGGAAAACCATTTATTTATGATTCTTGCTTTGTGCAGTATATGGACATTGTGCTGTAACATGGAAAGAGCTTTCCTGAAATGTGGCTACAAAATTACAAACATTATATATTGTCTGGAATATAATTAGTCATTTAACAACTCCACAAATCAAAACAATACAAAAGTACATACAATTTAAAGTTCCTGTTCACTTTTTGGCCCCAAAAGTTCAGTGGCAGCTCCTGAGCGTAATATTTTACATTGATTTTGATCTGAATTCTTTACCACAATCCTATTTGTTAGAATTTCATAGGCTACTTTCAAAAGCTTCATTCGTGTGTGCAGGGCAGCGTTTATACGTGGCACAGACACACAAGATTTATTTCTCTCAACGACTGGAAATAACAGAAAAACATATGTTGCAAAAATTTCCACCCCTCTTAAATATTCTTTCTGCTTTGTTGCTGTACAAAATGGAGTTTTTTTCAATTCCAAGTTTGATTATAAGTAATATTTCTATAAAAATGCTACAGATTAGACAAGTTCAAAGAGGGGAAAAGAACTTGAATTAAATAATTCTCAAAAATAAAAGGCCAAAATAAAAAGTGGTCCTCATATATATTCACTCCTTTTGCTTTAAACTCTGAATGATTAGGTTAAAAACCACACTTTGTTAAATAAGATCCACCTGTGAGCAATTTAAGTTTAGATATAGACAGAAACAGGCTCAGCATCCACCCACCCATCTATCCATCCATCCATCCATCCATCCATCCATTATCTTTACCTTCTTCATCCTTGGAGAAAATGTCTTTTTATATGTCTCTTCTCTGTCCTCAGTCTTCTGTGTTCTGTTCATGCCTGGTCTGTCTGGTTTAAGCTGCTTGATTGATAATGGCTTTTATGGAATTGTAGTTTTTTTGAAGACAAAAAGGAAACATTCTATCGGGTGGAAAGTTACTACTGGGACATGTAGAATATAAAGAAAGTAAAATGGTTTCAACAGATTCAATTGCATAATAAAATAAGGTTTAGTCCAGTTTATCAAATTATTGAAGACATTTATTTTATTTTATAGTTCAAACTTCTTGAGGAAGTCTATTACACTGCACTGCAGACACAATGAAATTGAGCACGTGTGTCACCAAAAAGGTGTGTAAAGTACTAAATAATATTTTAAATGCATTTCATTTATATTTGAATGATGACAAACATCTAAATGTGTAATGGAAATACTATGTTGTAAATATTTGGCACATTTTAGAAAAAAATCAGGGTAAGAGAAACATACGGACATAAAATGTTGCCGCAAAAAAATAATCAACCATTTGTCTTTGAAATTTATCCATCCATCCTTCTGTCTATCAGTCCATCCATTCCTTCATCCGTCTTTCAGTCATTTTTACCTGCTTCTTCCTTTTTGGGTCGCGGGGGTCACTGGTACCCATATCCAGCAGTCAATGTGCTAGAGGTGGGGTGCACCCTGGACAGGTCTCCAGTCCATCACGGGGACACATAGAGACAAACGAGACAAACAACCATTCAGTTGTTCATCCATCCATCCATCCATCCATCCATTTTCTTTACCCGTTTATTCCATTTTGGGTCACGGGGGTCGCTGGTGCCCATGTCCAGCAATCACTGTGCGAGGGGCGGGGTACACCCTGGACGGGTCGCAAGTCCATCACAGGGCCACATAGAGACAAACGAGACAAACAACCATTCACTCTCTCACTCACACCTAGGGACAATTTAGAGTTACCAATCAGCCTAACATGCATGTTTTTGGACTGTGGGAGGAAACCGGAGTACCCAGAGAAAACCCACGCATGCACAGAGAACATGCAAACTCCACACAGAAAGGCCCCCAGCCGGGATTTGAACTGGCGACCTTTTTGCTGAGAGGCAGCAGCTCTACCAACTGTGCCGCCCTCTTCGAAATTTAGTCTCAAAAATGGACTTTTTAAGCAGAAATCTCCAGTTTGACAGAGTTGGTCATGTGCCACGCCATAACCTGCATTCAGTAATGTCATTTAAGGTCTAATATTAAAATGAATGCATTAATGAGCTAAAACCAACAGAATGTTTCCATAGAGCAGACTTATTTCTGCTTCTGAGACTGTTGCCTCTGACAGGGTGATATGATGTATCTACCATTGACCTGTCCTGCCCCATACCTGCAAAAAAGTAAAAATAAAACTGAGAATGAAAAACATTTAAAATTCCAAAACTTTATTCTTCGAAAGGTGTCACCCCACCTTCCTGAATGAACCAGCCACGTCTGCAAAAGTTTGAACATTATTATTCCATGATGGTAGTTTTTATTTTTATTTTGGCGTCTTGTAGTTTTGATTTCTCTCTCTCTCTACACCACCTTCCCTCACTCTTTACCTTTCTCACCTTCTCCCAGAAAAGCTGATTGATTTCCTTTTCAGACAAACTGTGTGTTTTAATGTTATGACTTCTTTCCTGTGTGTGCGCGTGCATACGTGTGTGTGTATGTGGCATGTCAAGCTGAGAGGTTATTTATCTTCTGATTAGCGCCCTGGGTGAGCATTAAAATGCAGAGAGCGTGACTCTTCCTCTCCTCCACTCCTGCAGAGTGTTAAGAGTGAACTGGTTCAGGACAGTTTATTGAAGCTAATTTGGTTGTGTGCACCTTCCCAGTCACTCCTCCTCCGCACACACACACGTATACACAAACAATCTTGCCTTTTGCTTGACAACATGACAGCAAACGTACACATCTCTCTTCTCCCTCATCCACTAACTGCTTCGCATTAATATTCATGACCTGTATATGTTCCTCAGAGCTGAAAACACTTGACTGTCTGCTCTCATCAGTTTCTCCTGCTGTGTGAGGTGTTTAAAGCAATAAAGGGAGTGACAGTTTTCCTTTTTGCATTTATGCTCATTTTTTCCTCCCCTTTTCTTTGTGCTATGAGCTTTAGCTGAAAAAAGAAAGAGAGTTGGTTAACAGAGACACTGGAATGTTCTAAACTGTAAGATTAAATATTAGATATGGGCTGTCCAGTCGTGGTCCTCGAGGGCCACTATCCCTGCATGTTTTAGATGTTTCTCTGCTGACCACACACAGTAGGATTATACAAGGAAAATCTGATCAATACTGAGAAATGTATCTGATTAGAGTCACACTTTCAGTAAGTTTAAGCTTAAAGGCATCTCTTATCAGATGGTATTGAAGTTTACGTTTCTTCTGTGAAGTTCTTAATCTTGTTTTCCTGTAATTTCTAAACAAAGCTGCAATTTCCTGAAATCTGTGAATAGTTTTACAGTAAAAGTAGGTGAATCATAATGTTGATAATGTTTATTAAAAGCTGTAAGCATGTGCTACACCTAACTCAGTGTTTCCCCTACCATTATACAGGCGGGGTGCCCCACCCCATCAACAGAACTGAGCACCCCGCCTACCAAACTGAACTTGCCCTTCCCACCATCACCCGACACTGACATATCACTAAGCTAGCGGCGCAAAATACAGGCTCTCTAGCTAAAAAGCCAAAGGCAGCACTCACATTGCCTCTTCCCTCATGTTGAATGCCCCCCACCCCCACTCAAAAACTGTTGGTACAAGCTGCGCTCAGACACGTCTCCGTCCCCCTCATCAGCAAAAATCATAGATGAGCTGAGCACCCCGCCATCGCAAGCTAACTAGGGGAAACACTGTAACTACAAGGTCTTGATTTAGTTTTGTGTTTTCTGTACAGTTGCACAATATTAGAAAAAACATGCAATTGCAATGATCATTCAACTCGATTCAAAAATACTTTATTAATCCCAAAAGGAAATTAATTGTTGTAGCTCATCTTGGGTTCATTAGAGTTGTTATAGATGCTGATGGCTCTGGGCAGGAAGGATCTCTTGTAGGCAGTCCGTCCCACAGCGCATCCGAAGAAACTGGCTGCACATGCCGATCCATCCGCCTAAACCCAGCAGACCTCTCAGTCTTCTTGGGCAGCAGGACTGCCTGAATGCCAGGTAGAACTCCTCCCCCAGTGATGGCCACTTCTCCCAGCAGCCTGCTTAACCCCTAGTCGCCCCGGACAAAATTGCAGGTGCTGGGGGACGATCTTGGTCCTCCCGCTGTCACGAGCCACATTTCTGTCCACCTCCAAGATCTCGGTGGTCACGCACTTGAGCACAGCCTCCAGGTAGACAGGAATGCATCCACCTAGATGGGAATGCATCCACGACACCTCCTTTTCAACTCATTTGGGATTTGGGGCTATAGTTGAGGTATTTTTTAGCTTTTGAGAGGTTAATCAGCTGCTCCCGGTTGTAGAAAACCACCTTGTTGTTATGGTTACGCATCATAACAAATGTCCAAAAGTAAAAAAGGTTTCAGTAAAAATCCTTCCAGCTGCACAGCATCTGATATCAGAGGAAATAATCATCTGAAAAAAAGCAATTTACATCCAGAAAAAAAGAGTAATTCAAGTTTTCAAAAGCAAAATCTCAGAATTAATGTAAAAGAGCTACTCCAACATGCAGCCCCCTTGAGCAGCGCGATTCTAATAATCATATTGATTACGATAAAATTACATTTAGCCACTATTGTCTAAACTGGATGTGGGAATCAATGGGAGTCCTTTTGTTAGCCAATTATATTACTGACATGCGCGAATGCTTGACACTTGGAATATGAGAGTCTATAATTTATTGCAGTCAAAGCTCTCCTCAATACAATGACAATAAAAACTTTTTTCAATGGCGCAGTGATAAATTTATGCGTCAAATGTATTACATTGTCCTCTTTGTCTCATTCTTATATTTTTATCGGGAGGATATATATATATTTTTTTTTTGCATTAAGGTTTCCAAGATAGAACAGATGTGGGTGGGTATTCTGTAGTTCTACAAATCTCTCCTATCGTAAACCATGCAGGATGGGTTATTTAGCGATCCATAACTGTCCTCTAATGTGTAACGTGCATGTATGATTGGGTATGTTGTTTGTTAATATTGTTGCTGGACTTTTATATAGTTTATCCCACATTTTGCCAATTGATGGTGGGATAAATTTGAGCCTACATGTGACCCTAGACAGCACAACACATACAAAATAATCTGGAATTAAGGGCCAAATCCACTCAAAAATAGTTTTTCCAAAACATTATTTTTATTTGTTGTGGTTAAAAATGTTCTTGAAAACCCGGCACCATTTCTAGCAATGTCTTTATCCACACAAAAACAATGAAAACTATGTCCAAATGGCTGCAGTAACCATGCCTGAACTGTATGTAGAGCTGTAATTCTGCCATGGAAATACACACAAAAACAGGAAACAAGGCGTGGAGAATGTGCATAAAGTTTGCACGTTGAGGTCAAAATGTAAAATCAATAACAAAAAGAGAACACCCTCAGATTCTAGGTTAGATTAAAGGTGGAGGTATTGTTTTCATAAAGTTGCATTGTGGCTGTAAACACTAAATTGCAACGGTAGAGTTTTGAGAATTTTTTCACTGTGGAACTTATTTTCAAAGAATTCTGTTTTGCGGCTCTTAAAACACTGTTTTCATGTGAACGCAAGGCAGAAACTATCAAATAGTTTCGTGTATCCACAAAAATAAATTTGCGGATATTTAACTGTTGGATTTTTATTGTAAAACTTGAACAAATGTAATCTCAGATTAAATAAAATTGCTGATAAACTGCGAGTTAAAGAGGAGAAAAGCAGCGTTGCTTTTCTGTGTATCTGTGTATTCACTGAAGCCTCACGCAAAAATGTAATCCTCCTTTTCAAGTGAGCGTGGAAAAGGCTTAGTGTCTGTATATACTGTACACACATGCACATGCGCGCACACACATTCATAGAGATTATGTCCAGTAAGTTTCTTGACATCATCAAAAATAGGATGGCATGGGAGGGGTAATGTTTTTTCTCTAAGTGACCTCCACTCTTTATCTCTGATTACCCATTTTATTCTCTTTGTCATTTCTTTTCCATTTGCCTTCATTCCTTTTCTCTTGCTCTGCAGCATCTCGTCTCTTTTTTGTCTTTGTTTTAGCCTCTTATCTTTCAGGTGAGCTATTTAGAACAAATTGTGCACAGTGCCTAATCTCTCTTACAAAAGGACACGAGAACAAAACGCACACACACATAAATACTCCATGTTTCCAATATGCATGTGAGGGGGGGACAGAGCCCCTGAACCTAATAGATTATTCTTATATTTACCCAAAACCTCCGCCACCACAGACACGTTTAGCTTTTTAAGAGAAACTCTGACACCATCTCGTATTAACAAACTCACAGAGAAGAACAGAGAGGAGGCAGAGCTATCAGGCTGAAAGCTTGTCAACATGTTTTCCACAAGACCTTTATTTGCTCTGCAGTGATTTATTGGATGTGAATGAGGTGACAAATTCAAAAGAGCCAGGCTGTGGTTTCAGAGTGAGCTAAGGGGCGGCTAGAGATGAGAAAATGCAGCTCTGCAGTCGACTTGTTTTCATCATCCTCACATTTAGATGTTATTTAAAATATGTACACACACACACACACACACACACACACACACACACACACACACACATATATATTTATATATATACTGTATATATATATATACTTTTTTTTTTTTAGCATGTCCAGCTGTAAATGTTTTTGACAACTTTGTGTTGTTGTTTCTCTTTAGGCTAACAGTAGATGACTTTATGAAGCTTATTTCTTGTTTTGCTTAGCAATACATAAAGTGACCACATTATGGACCTTTTGTTTTTTTCCAGAGGACCAATGTGACAAGAAACGAGATCAAACGATCATAAATTAAAAAGAAAAAATGTGCATAGTGTGGTGCTTTCCTCAATAATACACAACATCAAGTTGCAAAAATGACAAAAAGAAAAATTAAAATACCTTTTTTATGCATGACAACACATGGCTAAAGTTGTTGTAGATTATTGGATTCTTGGTATAGTATCAGTACCAGAAGCTCATCTTGATGTAGTGGAGTAGGTTCTCCTCTGTCCCACCCAGATAACTGAACTTCTCACCATGTCTCTAAAGTAGATTTCAGCTGCCTTATGGAGAAAAAACATTTTGACCGCTTGTATCCGCAGTCTTGTTCTTTCGATCACTACCCAAAGTTTGTGACAATGGGTAAGGGTTGAATTGTAGACTGACCTGTAAATGAAGAGCTTCACCTTACAGCTCAGCTCCCTCTTTAACACAACAGACCAGCACAACATCTGCAAAACTGCGTAAGCGCCATACTCTGTCAATCTCACGCTCCATTCTTCCCTCACCCGTGAACAAAACCCTGAGATACATGAACTCCTCCACTTAAGGCTGCACCTCATCCCCAACTTGGAGAGAGCAATCCACCCTTGTCCGACTGAGGATCACGGCCTTCAGATTTGAAGGTGCTGATCCTTATCCAAGCTGCTTCACACTCGGCTGCGAACTGCTCCGGTAAGAGCTGGAGATTACGGCACAATGACACCAACACCGTCTAGAGATAGCAGACATAGAATTCTGAGGTCCCTATTAACCAGACTCCTTCCACCCCCTGGCTGCACTGAGAAAACCTGTCCATAAAAGTTATGAGCAGAATCGGTGACGACAGGCAGCCCTGGCGGAGTCCAACTCTCACCCTGAAGAGGTTCAACTTACTGCCAGGAATGTGAACCAGGCTGTCGGACTGTTTGTATAAGGACTGAATGACCCAAAGCAATAGACCCACAACCCCATACTCACAAAGCACTCTGCACAGCATACCCCAAAGAACACGGTCAAATGCCTTCTCCAAGTCCACAAAACACATGTAGGCTGGTTTGGCATACTCCCATGCCTGCAAAGACCTTAGCAAGGGTCAAGTGGTTAAAGCAACAAAACTTCCTCGGTGTATTAAACGTAGTGCCTGCGCTCTAACATGTGACAGTTAATTTAGATATGATCACAAAAAGAAGAAGAAAAAAAAAAAGAAAAAAAAAAAAAAAAAAAAAAAAAAAAAAAAAAAAAAAAAAAAAAAGATATGAACTGCTGGCTTTAAAACATGCAAACTTGGCAACACATTTTTAAAGCCTGTTTTTCTCTAAAAGTGCTAATGTGTTAAAATACAACATGGGCTTGGTTTAAAGGGGTAGTCTGGTCATTTTTGAAGTGATGTTCTGTCTGATATTTATGAACACTTAATACTTTATCAGCCGTAACATCAGTCATAGAGCACAAAGAAAATGGCAAATGTTTTCATCCAGGCTAACCAAACGATGGAATGTTTTTTTAATGTTTCAAAAAGAAAAAAACACACACACAAGTGACATACTGGGTGAGAAAGAATGCTATATGAGTTAATTCGAAACCTTTAGAGCCTCGCATGTCGACTTTTATTTAGTTTGTTGCTGTTTTCTCATCCAAACGCTGTTGTTCAGCGTATTGTTTTTGTACTATTAGTGCTTAGCGTATTCTTAGTTGAGCATATTTCTTAGTTCATATCTTAGATCTTATTACTGTTTTTTCTTTTACAATTTATACTGTAGCTGGATGTAACTTATTTCATTCAAATTCATCCTGCGCCATTATATTCTACCATGTTATTGTTCAATGTCTCTCTTTAGGACATTGTAAATATTATAATTACTTTTTCACTTTTTGGTACTTTTTTTTTGGGTACCCTTATTGCATGCTTTTAGTATTTCTTGTTGGTTTGTTCTTTTCTTTTATTTATTTTTAGTGAGCCACATCAGTTCTTCTCATCCTAAGCATTTCATTGTACTGTTCACCCTGTATTAACCTTACATATGACAAATGAACACAACTTGAACTTGAACCTGTGTGCACAATTTCGTTCCGGCACATGTACCACATATGATGCGAATGACAATAAAGAAACCTTGACCATGACCTTGAAACAACACTGTTTACTACATAAATGCATCATCCGGAGTGTGGAGGATGGACCTTTGAAATAAACTGTATGTGCTGATGATGCTGACACTGCAAATGTGTCCGTCTGATCACCACATCTGCACAGTTCAAACGTTTACTCAACTCCCAGCAG
>NC_056511.1:10817322-10825039 GCF_014905685.2 Nematolebias whitei | reverse complement strand
TATATATATATATATATATATATATATATATATAGTTTTTCCTGTATTTGGCTATAATACATGCACACATATTGTATTAATGTGAGCAGCAGTGTTCTCAGGTTTTGATTTTAAAGCGAGTCTGATCTGCAGCGAGCTGAATAAAGGTGGAGTTTCTGTTGACTGAGCTGCAACAATGAGGACTTTTCCCATCAGTGTGTCTGTCCTGTTCATGGTGCGTTTGTGTGTTAAAGTGTGTTTGCAGACTGTTGCCGTCAGTATGTATTTACTTTCGTCTGGATTTTGTGTCTGTTTCTGTGTGTGGTTGTCATTGTTTGTTTTACTGCCTTTTGATATGTTTTTCTGTGTGAATGATTCTGTGCATGCTCATCTGTTGGTGTGCACGTCAACCAGCTACACCCTGTTTCCAGCACACACACACCCAGTGCCTCCTCTTGTGAACTTGCTGAGCGTTGTGTAACCATTTATATAAAGACGTATTAAGTGTTTCCTCCTAAAAGGAACATTGGGAACATTGTGGCTCACTTGGGTGGCTTTTTTTTCCTTTTGCCTCCAGGACAGGATGGCTGAGAAATCTTGTGGAGTATTTTTTTTTTTCCTTGACCAAACTGTGTACACCTCAAAGATGTTCACATCACGTTTTATGTGACAAAAGTGCAATTTGTTTGGCATTTTTCTCCCATTTTGGCTCTTTCCCCCCACACTGTGTGTGGTTACGTTTAAAGTGGGAACTCATTGCCCATTATGACTAAACTAACTTGTATGTGTTAACAGTGAAGTAGTACTACATGCCTGTGATTTTTATGGAATTACTAACAAATCTCTTGAAGGAGTCTGCCCAAGCTGGCTTTTCTATTTTTTTTACTTCCTAAGATTTTAGGAAGTTAGCCAGTATTACTACACCCACTGCACACAATGAGTCTGTTTATGCTTCTTTTTATATGTGATAAAAAAGAGGGTCTGGTTCCAAAACAAGGCACATATCTCTAGTGAGTTATATCACTTGAACAGCTTGTGCAGAACATTTGGCAAATATTTTGTTTTTGACCACAAAACATCTGATAAAGTTAGTTGTTTTTTTTTAGGTGATTTTAATTGAGTTGTTACTGAAGAAGTGCAGATAAAAGCTTACAAATTATCTTTGTTTATTTAAATTATTTATCTAACAGCTTTATAGTTTATCAGCTTTGTAGTTTATATAATTTAAGTTATTGTTCTTAAATGACCTTGTGGACTTTTGTTTAAAGAGTCGGATATGGTTTGGTGTTCTCCTATGTAGGTGGATGTTGTTGCTTGTACCAAAGCCCATTCAAGGTGGTTCTGGAGGTTAGAGGTCAACTGTGTCAACAATTTTAACGGCATGATAACAAAGAAAGAAGAGCAAGTTGGGTATTTTAAAATCACAGCAAATATTCCTGTGTTTGGGGTGAAAAACCATTAAAAATGCAAGGATTTTGTTTGTGTTTGCTCCAGACAAAAATAAATAAATAAAAGCAACAACTTTAAATTCCGTAATGGACAAGGCTGTGCAAAATTATCTGAAAGCACTGGTCTCCATTTCAGCTGGATAAAATTTGGATAAAAATCAATTTTGTTGGCTTAGTTTTGTAAACCCATTTACAACCAGGTAGCTCAGAACCAGAACTTAACAAATACCTTGAATGAGCTCTGGGAGTTGTTGTGAATCAAGCCACAATGGAAATTTGAGGCATCCAACATCATGTCTGGTCATAAGTTTGGTCTTCTGAAAAAGTAAATCATCCTTTAGCTGCCCTAATTGATTCTCTCTAATTCGATCGACCTCTCGTTGAGACACTTCTGATATCACAGCTTGGCCACTTGCGATCAGTTTCATTTCAAAGTGATCAACAGAAACTTTGATGTCCCAGTTATACCCAGTCAATTATTGTTGTAATTCTACACTGTAATTAAAAATAAATGCATAAATAAATTCATACAATTGACTGGAGGTTTTGCTGTTCAGAAACTTGTAATCCATCCATCTGTCTGTCCATCCATTATTTTTACTCGCTTCTTCCTTTTCGGGTCACAGGGGTCACTGGTATCCATGTCCAGCCATCACTGTGCGAGAGACGTGGGACACCCTGGACAGGTCGCAAGTTCATCACGCGGCCACATAGAGACAAACGAGACAATCATTCACTCTCTCACTCACACCTAGGGATAATATAGAGTTACCAATCAGCCTAACATGCTGAGGTTGAGTGGTTAGAGCAGTCGTACTCCATTGCAAGAGTGGAGGGTTCGATTCCACCAGCAGTCACATGCTGAAGTGTCCCTCATTGCCTCCGATGTGTGTCCCATCAGTGTATAAATGTGATAAAGCACTGATTGTAGTGTTAAGCACTTTGAATATCTTGATAAGATGGAAAAGCACTATATAAGTACAACTTGGATTTCTGCAAACAAAATGTAAATGTATTATTATTATTAAAAAATGTCAGTTGTTTATTACAAATCAGCACTTTTGGCATCAAATTGCTGCTCTGAGTCAGATTCATATTAAATGTAAATTTATTTCTCCCTCGTGCTTTCGTCATCTTTCCAGCTGCAGCTGCAAGTTGCAAACATTGATGATCACATCTTGGTGCTTCTCCTTTAGGGTCTCTGCTAAATCAGAGTTCATATTAATATGCTGCTTCAAAGCCTAAAAGCAGAATTTGCATCACATGTTCAGACTGTATGCACCATTCACTTCAGGTGGCTAAAGGATGAAGAAAATGTCTGCAGTATCTCCTGTCTGCCCTCTCCCACACTTTCTCTCCCCCCTCTAGCTGTCTCACTCACTGTGCCTCTTTGGCTCCAAACTAACTGGGTGGAAAATATGAATGAAAACAACCCCCCACCCCCTTCTTTTTGCCCAAACTCTGCTCCAGGCACAAACACACAATCCATCCTGCTTGCTCTCCATTTTTATTTGTTGTCTCCCTCTCCCCGCAGCCTGCATCCCCCCCCCCCCCTCCTGTTATTACGAGTTTTGTCTCTTTTGTGCAACATTGTTTGCATGTTTTAGAGCAGAGGACTGAGAAAGAGAGGTGGGATTTGGGGGTGGGACGTGGGGTAGTTTTGGTGTTTTTGTTTTTTTACTGTTTGTGCTGGAAACTGCGGGAGTTTGGAGCAAAGGGAGGGAAGGCAAACAGAGGGATGTGTGTCTTTCTCTGGGTGTATGCACGGTTGTGTGTTTGTGTTGGTATCTATTTAGAAGTGTTTGCTGTTTGATTATGCATGTATACATGCACTCTTTTGTGGCACTGTTTGCCTTTAAATTTATGTTTTTGCACTCTCCTATGTATATATGTATGTGTGGGAGTAAGGTGTGTGTACGATTGTGTGTGTGTGCAGGAGGCTGCAGCGGTTTAAAGCAGAGGTGTTAATAAGTCTGAATCATATCCATGACAACAAGCAGACCAGACTGGCATCTGAACCACAGAGCAAAATGGCAGCTCACTGTTAAGCACAATAATGCTGCCTCCCCATGTGTGAAACCAAGAATCCTCTTTGCCCCGCGAGTTAAAAGATGAACTCAAAACCCAACCTGTTGGGGTCAAAAATATTATATTTTCTGCTCCAGTTAACAAATATGTATTAAGAGATTGTTAAACATTTTATTTCAGATTCATTGTTTCTGGAAATAGTTACCATTAAGGATAAAATTTACTGTGACTGATGAAACGTCTTAAATCCCCCGATATGTACAGTAGTAGTTTTGTTTTTTCTCCTGAAAACACATTTATATGTTATATTCCTATGATTATAATGTTTTAATTGATTTGGTCCTTGATGAAATCTATGTAGAATTATCAGCTGGTTACTCAGCTCTATGCAGCTTTATGACAGAATCTCACAGGGCTGTAGGTTAGAGATGCACGATGTTGGATTTTTGGCCGATATGTTGAAACTTATTTGGCTGATAACCAATGCCGATACCGATATTTTATATACGTTCCTTTGTCAGAACATAGCCCTCTTATTTAGGCTTATTTGCTACAAAAATTGTGCAACAGCTGTAAGGTGGTGACAGTCATATGATATGCATATGATATGGATAGCACTTTAACTTATATTAAAAGAAAAGTGTTAAATGTTATTTATTAGCATTGGTCACCTGCAATGCTGTCTCACTAGTGGAGGCTTGTTCCGGGTTCCCAGCTGCAGTGTGGGATCCTCTGCACTCCTGTGCATGAAGGACAGTCTTTTTAAGGTCAAAGTTTTTGTCTATCCATTGTGCTGTACGACTTAATCATGCTAACGGGCTAACACAGCGTCCAAATGTCTGTGGTAAAACTCACCCAAGTGCTATATGCTATTAGCTTCTCAATGACGTCGGAAATGACTGCTTGTAACTCGGGTAACGTTACGGCGGGAAAAACATCTCCGACTGGGGACAATGTAGCGAGGCTCAACGTAGTCCATAAATCTTCAGAGTCCGACATCCTCACTAAAAAAAAATAAAACTTCCACACTGCTGACGTTTTGAATTTACCTCTCTGCTGCGAGATCAGGTAGGCGCACGTGACGTCATCGCGTTGTTCTGCCGCTGTAACGTCATCACGTTGTGCTGCAACATCATCACGTTGTGCTGCCACTGCAGGCAAAAACAGCACCTTTTATATCCGAGTTATTTTAATGGAATGGCCGATGTCCGATATTGAAATTTAATGCTAATATCGGCCGATACCATGCCGATAATATCGTACATCCCTATTGTAGGTAGTTAAGGGCATTCACGAGGGAGCCTCCAAAGTGCCTCTAAATGTTTGTCTTGGTTTTCTTGCATGAGTCTCAGAGGCTCACAGTTGCGTTGCTTAATGTGTCAAAAGTAATGCTTTGGAAGCAACAAGTAAAAAAAAAAAAACCTTTATCAGTTGAAATTTACTGCAAGGGTAGTATCTCATTGGACTGCAATTGTAGATTACTTTGCAACTCAAAATTGTGAGAAAATGGGCAAATATTTAGTTGTAGTCTCATTAAAATCTGAGTATTTTCAAATGGGCGACCAACAAGGCTTACTGCCAAGTACTGTTGCGTTTGTTCCTTGGATTTTGAACACATTCAATTTGCACAACAAATTTTCTTTCAAATTAGTTGCGGAGTTGTGGCAAGTGTCTCAAAACAGTCTCTTATCCTTCTCGATTTGTTTTCTGTCAGTTCTATGTTTTGACACCTATTATAGATGGGAGCTTTCTTATGAAAGGAAACATTTGAGGCAACAGCCCCAAATGTCCAGGTCTGAACACTATAAGCCAGTCATAAAAACAACTAGTCCAAATATATCTTCATTTTAAAAGTGTACGTCAGTACACTAAATTAAATTAAATTATAAACTTGGGGGAGACTCTTGAGGTTAATACAAAGCAAGTCAAGGTGTGTATGATGTGGGAAGAGGAGGGCAGCAAAATAATATCCACTGCTAAAAATACAATTTTACAAGTAATGCACATGAAAATACGCCACGCGTTTCAAAATTGACCTTGCAGATCGCTCCTGTAAATTTTGCCTGTTTTCTTTCAATTTTGAGTAGACGTCTCCATCATTCGCAGCCCTTAGATACTACCCTTACTGTAAATTTCACCTCATAGGTATTTTTATCTTTTGACACATCATGCAACTGTAAGAAAGTTAAAAATAGCATTCTGTGTATTAGCTGTGAAATCAGACATTTATGGCTAAAGTTACGCTGTCACCAAAAACAGAACCATATATGATTTGCTTTCAGACCCTAATTAGATGTTCCTTATTGGTATGTCTTGTTCAAAATAATTAGTAAAAAACAGGAGATGTCATTTTCAAAGCCCTAAGACACATTTAAACCTTACCCCAGCAATTAGCAGCCGTGGGCTCCTTGAAGCAGCGCTGCTGCTCTCTGGAAATGAAAATAAATGAGTCCCGTAAAACACTAGAAAGCTGTACAGAGATAGGAAGGTATCTCTCTTCAGTTCATGATGTAATTAAGAAATAGCAGCTAACAGCGATAGCAGCAGTAAAGCTGACGCCTGAGAGATAAAGAACATTTTCAGACAGAATTGCTTTCAGGATGGCTAGAAACGCTAATTAAAATGCTCCTTTTGACCGTGCAAACATACCAGTAGATTCATCAGGTTGTGCAGTTGTGGTATTCTTGTATTCTCACCTCAACTTTCAGCTTTGGAAGTTTGAAAATGAACAGCTAGGCAAGCAACTATATGTTAGAAATCTTGTATTCTTTGCAGTTGGCTGAAAAAAATAAAAATAAAATAAAGGCAAAACTGACAATGGAAATAATTGCAGAATTGTGCAAAAAGACCACATCTACTAAACTGAGGCAGCCTGTATAAATGTGAAGCATGGGAGAGGATCAGTCATGGTTTGGGCTTGTGTGGTTGCCCCCAAAAATTCATACTTATGAGATTTTTGTAGGAAGAACTGGACATCTAAGACTAACTAAAACTAAAACAGCTGGTTACAGAAAACATTTCTGTAAAGTAATGAACATAATTGGAGGCAGAATCTTTACTTTGGTTTCATGAATCGGCACCATTTTTAACCAGCAAACCTCTCACTGACAGCAAGAATATCATTGCGATGATATTGTGATTGAGATCATAACATTGTGATGTGCAGATTTTTTTTATAGGCTGGCGGCATTTTACTGTACATTCATGAGAGCGTTTATAAATGTTAATTTAGATAAAACAGTCTTTTAATCCCTGGTGCTTGTCTCTGTTCATATGCATTTCCCAGAAATGAGCTGTCAGCTAGAACAGCTCTTTTTTTGTGCGTTTCTGCTGAAAGAAAAGTTCCTTGCTGCATCATTTTCTGTTCATTTTAATCAACAAGCAAATCTCCTAGTAATGATGTTATTTATGCATTTTGGATATTAACTTCTTTTTGTGCATCTCGGAAGTTATTTATTTATTTGTTTTTGCTTTATTGAATGGGTTTATCTGCTCTGCTTTATGAGATTTAGAAGAGCACACTGCTGATAAAAGTGATTATTGTGTAAGCGTGAAGCCCTTTGTGGCTGTTTTGTGCGTCGGTCTGTGTGGGGTATACACTCGCTGATTGCTGTGAAAGGAACGCAGAGGTGAGTCATCTCGTAAAAGGTCACAGTGTAAACGATGTTTGTGTTTCGAGCGGCTGATTGATTTCGCTGACATGAATATGACATGAAGGTGACTCACTTCTCCCAAGGATAACCGTTCGACTGTTTCTGTGTGCGGATTAGAGATGGAACAGCAATATTTATTTCACCTAAATTCAACAAGATGACTCTCTGCTTAATTGGACTGGTGTTTTTATCCACATGAACATGACTCACGTCCCCAAAACAACACTCAGAACTGAGGATAATGTCTGAATACATATATAGTCTTCGTTTGTTTGTTTTCCGAGTTTCAGCTTCAAACTTTGTCAGTTTTGTTTTTGATGCAAGGCTTCCTCAGTGTTCATGACAATGCAGCAGACAGATAAATGATATGTGGTCGAAGGAAAAAGTAAACAAGCTGCCAGTTTCAAATCTCAGAAGTTGGAAGAGGTTTTTATTTTTCTTCCATACCAGCGTCTGCCAGAACCAGTTTCACTGTCCTGCTCAGAGCTTTATAATTATTTCCATGTTGACTCAAACATCCCGTCTCAAAGAGCTGAACCGTTTTTGACCGCATTGAACCCGAAGATCTCAGGATGTTATTATCTCTATTATTAGTGTATGTGTATATAA
>NC_056511.1:10755969-10816911 GCF_014905685.2 Nematolebias whitei | reverse complement strand
GCAATGGAGGAGGGGGCGTACCAAAGAGACCATCTTATCACAAGCAGAACTGGTTTGTTCCACTTTGGAGTAAGCTGTTGGGGGAAGAATCAGTTTTGTTGTGTGTTTCCTTGACTGATGAAGCCTTCTGGATCAAAGGCGAAACGTTTCAGCACCAAAAAAAATAAACTGTCCAGATGACCTAACTGAAAAATGTTGGATTGTATACCTGGATTATTGAGCATGGACTTTGTTGATTTCTAAAAGCATTACCTGACACTCTGCAGGTCAGGGTCAGTGATGACTTTCTGTTTGTTTTTTTAAATCCATTAAGTGGTTCATGTAATATTTGGCTAAAATAAACAGGGTTGACTCCCAACAGTTAATGCCAAGGTTTTAAATTAAAATCTTGCTCAATCTGTTGTATTTGTTGACAGTTAATCCTGCTTTTGCACTTAAACGCACATTGTAAAGTGCCACGGTTGCCCCTGGATCCTGGGGTGGGTAACCCTGTTCAGGTTGGATGCTGACCTGATTGAATGCAGAGATGAGAGCCTGTTTCAGAGACGGGGAGATTTGTGGAGGTTTTCCAAGGACAAGGGGGTGTTGGCAAAATACACAGTCTGTGTCGCGCGCACGCACACACACATACATGCACACACACGCGCACATACTGTCTGGTGTGAAAACTGAGGAAAGAAAAAGAGGGATTACAGGGAAGAAAGGGGAATAGCCGGTTTTCTCAGCCGTACTGTGACAGTGAGGTATTTCAAGAATGGGAGATTATTTCAGTCACACACACACAAATCCAGTGTGTACACACAGCGGGACGATTGTTTACGTCTATAAAGACTAGTATGACTGAACAAGCGGTTTAATCTTGTATTCAGAACGACATTTTTATCCATTTTTATTTAAATTTGCTAGTTTTTCTTCTATGATGTCATGTTTTGCAGCATTATTGGCACTTTTTAGTCTTTGCTATGGGACAAACACCAGGCTGTGGGGTAGCTCAGTGGTTTTGTAATCCTTAGGCTGCAGGTTCAAGCCCGGGTTGCATCAGAAAGGGCATCCGGCATTAAACGAGTCACCGAATCGTTCATGCTAGTTTGCTCGTTGTAACAACCCTGCAGAAGGGAGCAGGTGAAAGAAAAACAAAAACGACAGCCTTGGAACAAACTTACTGCGCTGGTGGTTGTGAAATGGTGGAGATAATTTTAAAGCATCTTTTCTCGTCTTTAAAACAATGTTTGAACTTATCAGCTGTCACTTTCTTAGCTGTTTTAGTAGTTTTAGTATCTGTTTCCTCTTTCTTTCCTTTTATTGTCATCCCTTTATTTTAAAGCTCATTAATTAGTCTTTTGGGTGAAACATTTCCACAGGTGACCATCAGGCTGCAGCGCAGCAACAAGTTTTATCCCTGCCTGATTGTGACTGATTCTCTCTTCCTTGTAAAACTGGTTTTTCGTACATGTTGAATTTATGACTGATTAGTTAAATCAAAGCCCGGATTGATGTGATTGATCCAACACGTATGTGCTGAGCTGACTTGCACGGATCAAAACACACCTCAGTTTGGGACCAAATAATCTTTGTACTTGGGTTTCTTATACCAGCGTGGAGGTGATCGGTCTATCGGTGGCCTGTTTTTAATGGATACTTTATTTTAGCTACCTTTTAAATATTGTGACCTGTAAATAAATGTATATTCAAATATAACTGACACAATTAATGCACGCTGACCATGTGCAATCAACCCAACATATTTAAAACTATTTAAAACTTCCAACTTTTCTTCAGGTAATGCTTTGCCATGGGACAACACTGGTTTTATAGCTTGGCAAAGATCAGTGTAATTTTTTTGTGGAAATTAGCAACAGTTGTAGTAAAATTATTTTATTATAATCAACATGATGGGAAAGTAAAAAAAAAAAAAAAAGCTTTAAAATAACACCTGGTCAACATTTATCAAAATGGTGGCTGTGCAACTATAAAACAATCATTATCTCTCGTGTTGCTTAGACTTACTTTTTAATGGTTGTACCAAATATGGACTCTAGTATCATTTAAATTTGAACCAAGACATGAGACCTATAAAGTGGGGCTTCATCCAGTGGTTTGAAAGCCCTTTTCCATTGCCTAATTAAAAAAATAAAATCAGTAAATGTCTTCTAACAACAAACAATTTATTAAAATAATATAGAATTTCCATAACCAGACAAAATAAAGTCACACGGAGGCACAGACAGTTTTTCCTCATGGATCAACAGGTGTATTTATTAAGTTTACGTGTCGCTGTGAACATTTCTCATTCAGCTATCTGCCGTTAAACAGACTCCCAGACAAATTCAACAAATATGCTTGTAATAATCAAATCACTGACAGTGAAATGCTTTGGCAGGTTTTTCTTGTGTCCTGCGAAGCTCCTGTCTGTCTTTGTTGGCTTTTCGCCTGACTAGAAGCACGAGAGATGGAGAAGCTCAGCGCTGCAGCTTAATTACATCAAATGTACCTTCAATTATTTTTTTTTTATACAATTTGTTACTGATGCATCTTTCAAAAATACTTTGTGCTGGAACAATAAGGGCATTATGTTTAAAATTAACCACGTCTCTTCTCGGCGTGACAAAGCTGCCTGCTCTACACTGGTTGCACAGATCTGGTAGATTTCTTATCAAGAACCTTCAACTCCTTTCTTTTAAAACTAGTCTCAAATCTGTATCTTTATATCTAATTAATTATTTATTTTTGACCTCAAATATATTGCTTTCACAGTTGTACAGAGAGCGAGAATGGTCAAAATTGTGTTTTAATATTTAAAAAACATCCTGCAGGATCAATAAAGCTCTATCTTATCTTAAACTAATCTGCTTATTGTTAGCTGTACAGGTTATGGCACTTTGTAGCCCATCTTCTAACAACATTAAGTATTGTAATTTTATTACTAGGAGTTCTTGAATGAAGGGTTAAGGAAGAAGTGAACCTGTTAAGGTTTAATTTTTTATTCTAGCTGGTATTATTAAACAAGCTGTCTGCACCTGTAGGGAGTTTTTCTTTAATTTTTATTTTATTTTTTCCAGCCAGCAGATTTACAAATCTTGGTTAATTTAATTGGCTCTAGTTAATTATTTTTCATCTCCCTTGAATTCAAAATGAAACTCTTCCAGTCAAGTAGCATAAATGAAGGATAAATGTCAAAATGTCCCTTTTTTTTTATTTCTTCCTTATTAAAATCCACACCCTGAACATATTTCATTCTTTTCTGCCATACCGGCTCTATCCCCATTCCCTCCTTCGTTTTTTCCCTCTCTTTCCGTTTAACCTCATGTGTTTCCAAGCTCGTTTGGAAAAATTTCCTGTTCTGCGTGAATGATCTGTCAGGAGCTGATGTCTGTTTAAAGTGGACGTGTCCTGTGTGGGCACGGAGTCGGACCGAGGGCTCGGCTCAGCCGCTGTCAGTCTGCCCACACTGGAAATGTCTTATGTAAACACCATCTCCTTCATTCCTCAGTGTGAAAAGCTTCTTATTGATGTTTTATGAAAATGAGAAGAGTGAGATTTACAGACTGCTGAGAAACATATGAGAGTAGGGAGAGACTGGAAAGCAAACTTTGCCTACCCACTTCTCTCCCGTTTATCCTTTTTCAAATCGAGCAGCTTTGGTTTTATGTTTTTTTTCCTTTCTTTCTTCAAGATAAAATACAGAGCTGTTTCAGTTTGTGTTCCTTTTAGTTTAGACTTGTCGTACTTTTGCTTTAATTCATTTCCATCTTGCACAGATGGCAACGAATTTAAAATGTTAAACCAAAACGATCAGAGTGTGATCCCACAACCACAGAATAAAATAAATGTAGCAGGTAAACACTCAGACAGAAGCAGAGGCTTGTATTTATTTATATGTTCATGGAAGGAGTTTTTTTATTTATTTGAAGCACGCCTTTTTCTTTTAAAGCTCACCAACCAATTTACTTCGTTTGAAGTGTTTTAGTACTGCATAGGACACTAATACAGTCAGTCTACCTAATACTTATACTCTAGCAGCTGTATTTATCATTATTAGAAGTGAGACTCTTTAGGAAACTTGACCTTCAATTACTATTCAGAATGCTACACTTTGTTTCTAAAAACAATATTGGTGCATTTTGATGACCTGCAATTATTAGGTTCATGACGTAAGCCTTTGAAATCTGGAAAGCTTGTATTGTTTATCTAAAGTTCGTGAAACTTTAGATAAAGTGGGACTGAAATTCAAATTGACAAACTGAACTGTCTAAGGTTTATTTTATGTAAACAAACACTGATTTATATATATATATATATATTTCATTCAACAAAGCACATTAATGTATGCTTAAATAAACAACAATTAGCATAGATGCTAGTTTAACACTGAAAACACCATAGACAAGCTAATAAAAATAGCAACATGTTTATCACAGCAAATTTATACACATTTCCATCCATCTATTATCTTTACCCACTTCTTCCTTTTCGGGTCACGGGGGTCATTGGTGCCCATATCCAGAAGTCAATGTGCGAGAGGTGGGGTACACATTAAAATAACATTAAAGCAATAAATGTAAAAGCAATACAAATATTAATAAAAATCAAATTAATATATAAGAATACATGTTTAATCATTGAAAAATATAACTCATAGTATTCAATAAAACAGTAACTATGACTGTGGAAAGTTTTACATAAAATATGCTCCGTTTAATAAGTTTTCACTGCAACATGTTACAGGAAGCTACGGTAACTCTATTAGGACAAAAAGCAACATGCAGCCGCTACTCTGCCAAGTCTTTGAAAATGGCAGCATAGATTGACTAAAACAAAATTGATTTTTTTTTTTTTTTTTACATTTTAAAATCCATTTAAAATCTTCCATTTCTACAATGTGTAGCATCTTAAAATAGATTTAATTTCTAACACTTAACCAGTTTAAATGTTTCACAATGATTTAAAAAAAAACTCAAATCTGTATATTTTGATCTCAGTATTTTTTGTTTTTCCAATTTTATTGTCAAGATTTGCGAGAGAAACAAGTGCTTTAAAACTTTTTGTGTTTTGTAAATTCTGAAAACAAATGATATGGTTGTGCCAAAAATTTAAAAAATATAAAAATGGAAGTTCTCATCATTTTTGAGAATAGGTTTGGTATGAAAACTTTGGTTTATGATCTAATTTGGACATGTGATGATTTTTTTATCAGAACTTCATTCTACCCGGTCAAAAATTAGGTGAACTATTTGCATCAGTTGTTCGACTGAAATCTCTCTACTTCTATATTTTTACAATGTACTCAAATACATACAACTCCCCTGTTCTAAGCTTCTGTTCAGAGGTGTTCTACAAAAATACACACCAATAAGCCAAAAAGTTCTGACCTTACACGTAATATTCAGCTGGTTTTGCACCCAACAACCAAGTGAATCCAGTGCTATCCTTTCTGTGGTCATAATGTTACGGCTTATTGGTGCATAGTTTTGCAGCTCACGCTCCTCTTCTCCCTTGAGGCGTGTCACAACCAGCAAGGCAGCGATGCTCCCGCGCGGCGTCGTGTTTGGTTTTCATTGTTTCAGGAATGAGAGCCGCGTGTTGTGTAGTTCCTCCTGAATATTTCATGGTACACAAACCATAAAGATCAAAGCTGAAAGAGCTGTCCTGTTGTTATGACTCCGAGGGGTGGGGGGTCTTTAAAATATCCTCCTCCTCCTGTCAGTTGCATTACATCCTGCAGAAAGTAAACACAAGTAATTAGTTTTTAGTTCATAATTTTATTTTTCTGAGGGCATTTTTAAGTCAAAATATAAATAAAACTTAATATTTCTTCTTTTTTTTTTAACTTTTCCTTATACTGAAGATATGTACTGATCATATGTTTTACGATAAAATGCTTATCATCCATATTGTACAGTATTTTATTATTTCTAAGACGTTGCAGGCATTGAAGGAATGCATATTGCCGCTTAACATCATGTTTCAAGTAAACATAAAGGTGTAGCCGTTTTTAGTTAAAAACTTGAACATATGCATAGGCTTGTTATGATAGACAATAAATTAATCAATCACATGGTGAATGAAAATTATCAACCTCATTTTCATTTACCGGCTTTATCGTTTCTTCTTGTCTCTCTCTTTCTACTGAAGACACAGCTCAATTCCGGTGCTCTTCACTGACGCCTCCCTTTTGACGCCTCCCGTCCAAAATCACATTTTTGGATGATTAAAAGCAGCTAAGCTGAAAAGCTAAGCTCTGAGCTAAGCTAACAGGCCAATCTTGGGAATAAACCTCTGTCTTGTCAAGCTTCAAAATTCACGGTTGAAACCCGTGCCTTTGTGTAAAAAGTTGTTTTTCTCTGGAAAAAAAAGCTGAGAACTTGTTTACTGATTTTTTTAAATGTTTTTTTATTAAAAGCTTTGTGTAAAAAATGCTATGCTAAGGAGCTCAAATCACGGAGCGTTCTCCATGTTACCATGTCAGACCATGTCACGTCAAAGGCCCTCCCTCCTATTTTTCTTAAATAGACACGCTGTTCAACTATCCATCCTTTGGTTCAAACATTCTTGTACTGCCATCATGTGGTCAAAAAAGGTACTGCACTCCAAACAAATCAACATTTCTTCTAAAATTTGACAATTGATTATTGTTAAATTTCAAACAATATTATCGTTTATCGCAATAATTTCTGAGACAATTAATCGCCCAGCAAAATTTGTTGTCGTGGCAGGACTACATATGTATGTTTACAATCACATGCAATATTTCAAGATGTCACATTAGCTCCTCTAATTTTAGTTAACATTTTTTATCTGTAAAACTGAGTTAGTGTCATTTTTGTGTTTACTATTGTTGATTTTCCGTGATCTGGATGGACTCCAAAGGCTAATCAATTGTAAAATTGTATAATCTAAACATGTCTGATGATTCTTTCTGAAAGTTTCATCAAACTTCGTTCAGTGGTTCTTGAGATCTTTTCTTAATAGGAGGTTTTAAGTAGAGCCCGACCAATTTATCGGTAGGGCCGATATTTTAGGCTGATATAGGCATTTGGGGACATATCGTATTGGTGATAATTGTACCATTATGCACCAATTTTGGGAGATGACTCAGCATGAGGGTCGCGCTAGTTTTTTAGCTAGCGCGTCTGTATTGCGCCGCTAGCTTAGTGTCAGTGCCGGCGGTTGTTGACCGGCGGGGGGTGGGGTCAGTTAGGTAGGCAGGGTGCTCGGTTCTGTTGACAGGGTGGGGTGCCCTGCTTGTATAATGGTAGGGGAAACACTGAATTAAGTTTATTTTAACAGATCTGTAAAGTAAAATAAAAAATAAACAATAATAAATTTTCTTCAATCTTCCAACCCACTTGTCATTAGCCATGTGCCTTTCAAGTTAGTAAGCTAACGTTTAGATAACCTAGCATAGGTTATTGTCTTGTAAAACTTAAACCAGAACAAAAGGTCAAACGTAGAGGTAAAATATATCAGTGTTAGTAACGTTATCTTTGTTGTCCTCAATGAAACATTGTTTGTCTGAAATCTTTATTTCTCTGCAAAGAAAAAAAAATGCTTTTGCATTTAGTAATAATTAGGTCTTCAACCATATGCGAATGACTGTTTAAACAATGAACAGGGACGGGTGTTTCTTTGTTTAAGTTATATTTTTGTAACACACTTTATAACTTTATGGTAAATAGTGGAGGATAGAAAATGTGAGCACACAAGACCGTTTCAAGGCTTCAAGTGTTAAAACAGATTTAAAAGTAGCAGTTTTGTTTTATTCTTGGGGGTGGACAAAGCTACAAAAATTTCAGCAAATATATCGGTTATCTGCATTTGCCTTCCCCTCCCAAATCTGGTATCGGTGATAGCCAAAATTTCCATATCGATCGGGCTCTAGTTTTAAGCAAAGATCTTTAAGCAAATTCGTAGGACTAGAGCGTTTGTTGTGAATTACTTTCAGCTACTACCACACCGATTTGTTGGTCTTTATCTCCTAAATTAACTGACTTACTGTTTATCCATTTTCATGTTTGCTAAGGTCAGATAACTGTGGCAGCCATCTTGAATTATTATAAACCTTTATTTAAGTGGCAAATCGTAATGAGATCATCGTTCTCTTTTGCAAGTGAGGCCCAGGCCTGAAGGTAATCTAACATAAATGATTTTTGAGTAGAATTAGTTTGACTCTGAGTTAGTTATAGATTCAGTGATACCTTTGACAAGTCTCATTTACAGCTTGTATCGTCTCTGGTTCTGACAGAGGACACCTGGTTTTCTCTCCGCCCGTGTTCTAATGAAAGTGGACGATGTTTACCTTTGTTATGTAACACGGTGAGCGTCTGTGGGTGTGGTGCATGTGACTGCAGGAAACCCGATACTGATCGCCCGAGAAACACACGGTGCTCTGAAACCATTGACTCACTTCCTGTTGGATATGGTGACTTGACATTCTTACCAGGAAGTTGTTTAATGTTTCATGTTAGAATTTGTTTTTCATAGAATTTGTCTGACAGTAAGGAACTGACTGAAACCAGTTTCCAGTAAAATTATTTGAAAACACTTATTTTTTTACATTTTATTTTAGATGTTCTTATCTTTTATTTTAAAGACTTAAAAGGGTTGAGGTTTGCAAACAGATGCAGATATCCAACTGTTGCTCTATTTTTTTTACATTTCTGGTATTTTCATTTTAGTCCACTTTTTGAATGTTTTTCGCCGTTTTACTTTTGGTTTAAAGCAAAACCTAAACTATTCGAGCTCACAGCTCATGAACCACTGAAGGCATTTGAATTGAATCTTAATAGGTGTGGATGCACATAAACTGAATAATTTCTGGAGTTGACCAGATTTAAGATGGTCACCACAGTTAGTCAACCTGATCAAACACAAAACTGGCTGTAACTGTGTCACATTTACAGCTACTACTAATATGGTATGAGATTGTGCATTTATTTTCAAAAGGGCAGAATGCAATATTTTAGAGTTTTAACTGTTTGACATTGAATACCAAATCAAAAACAAACTAAATAATGAAACAATAAATTGGGTCAACAGCTTTTTCTGAGTTTCCGTTTCGCCTTCGTGAGTCGCTTCCAAGAATCTGCGACAACATGGAGGGGTGTCTGTTTTCACTGTTTTTGTTTTGAAAGAGAAAACCTACAGAATGACGCCAGCACTTTACCGTTAATAATGTAGCACCACAACACAACCGTGTAATGAAACACGTTTTGCTTTTGACGTTGCACAACAGAATCCGTCAGCTCAGAGTTCCCTGCAACAAAACCAAAAACATTCTCCCTCGTCGTACAATAAGTCTCATTTCTGTCCTTGTCTTGTACCATTTGACTGGCCAGACCAGTTTCTCTGGTATCAGATATCCTCCCCTATCACACCAGAATAGGCATCAATTTTCTGCCTCTTTGTCTTCACATAAATACACCAGAGTTTGTCATTCATTAATCGTTACATATTAGCACACAGATTCTGTAGTTCTGGTCAAAATTGGCCATTTGCAGACAAAAATGGATCTGAGCTGCGCTTTTTATTAGATTAACAGATGCTGTATCTGCAGGCGAGATGCTGTTGATCACTGATGGACAATTACAGGGATGGCATCATCGATTCGAGCTGGAAATGTAAGAATCCTGGTGTAGCTGGGGGCATAAAAGTGCTGGGTATATTTGGGCATGCACATTTTTCTACTTCTTTTCCACAACAGTGAAAGAAAAGTGTTTACATTTGTTTTTATGTTTCTTGTTATTTATGTCATTGTGCACTTTTCAAGATGGCCGTCAAAATGTTAGTTTGTGTTTGAGCACAGGTTTGGGTAAATTATCTCCTGAATAGCTGCATGGATTTTACAGGAACTCTGAGACAGTAACCATCAGATGTACATCCACAACTTTGGAATCAACCTACTGGGTAATTCAAAGTATCCGCCATGGCCAACTGATATAAAAAAATTAAAAACACGGCTACAGTTCTGTTATTGCTACAGATATTATGCTATTATTTGTTGTATTCGTAGCTGAGACAAACGCCCAGTTTGTATTCTGGGCTCTACCAGATTGTGCATAATCTTTAAGATGTTTCTATTAACTAGCTATGTCTGTTAGCAACACAACTCATAAACAACTGGACCCATCTTTATGTAACTTTCAGAAAAGAATCATTTGATGCATCCCTACAACCAACTAACTTTAGGATGGCCACCACCTCCAAATGACTTTAGAAAACACAAAAACATGTCTATAATTCAGTCAGTTTTGCAGATATTGTGCTAACATTTGATGTAGTTGCAGCTGAGTCATTCTCAACACATATTCTGAGAGTGACATCTGGTGAGACTGCACAATATTGTGCCCACTGTTGTTTTCAAGGTTTGACCAAAACGGCATCAACTCATTTCTCAGCATAAGTTGATCCAAACCTCTGGAATGAAAGGCGGCGGGTAAAAGGCATTCCTTCAAGGGATGCCAGGCCGTGAAATATTTCCTGTTTTTATCCTGACGCCACATGAAGAGTCATTCTAGTGAAGACGAACTGTGGGAACTGTTTTCCTGATGATGATTATGATGAGAGTGGAGATGATCTCTGCCGCCTGATGTGAGGCTGACGGCAGCGATGATGGTGAGAGGGACGATAATGAGCTGTTGGAGGACGGGAGCTGAAGGGGAGAGCTGGAAGCTGTTTGTGGTTGTGATCACTGACACACTTTACCTTTTCAGTCAAAAGGTCACGACATGTGAGCGATCGGGGTGTGGTTGTGTAGCGATGTAAAATACAGAGATGACTGGAGACGCTCTGGGTGTGGTGTTTCACTGTTTGCTTCGCTTTATGTATTCTCTAAATGTCTTTATTCGTTTTTTTTATCTGTCCAGATGTGTTCAGAGGGCCTGTTTGGGTGCCTCTGTGAGCATGTTTTATTTTTTATTGGGTCCCAGGGGGTCGAACAATATTTCTGACCTCATTTCCTGCTGTTGTTGGCCGAGACATTTGGACCCCGAGGCTCCAGAGACTAGACAGCGGCTGGAGGAGCTTCCTGTTCCCGCTCCCTGTCACCTCGTTGGTTTTCATGGTTTCTAAAGGCTTCGTCTTTTTCACTGGTCAAACTCTGAGTTAGTTTCTCTGGACCACGAGGTCAGGACGAAGGTCTTAATGATTTCATTTGTATCGCAGTTTCTCAAAACATTTACAGCTCGTGTGTAAGCAGCTTTGTAGGAGGACAGTTTATAAGCACCTGTGTTGAAGGAAGGAAAATCAACAAAATGACTCAGGAAGCAAAAACAGAAAAGTAAGAGAAATGGAAGTAAAGGAGGGGAAGAAGTGAACAGGGGAGGAAATGTAAATGGGAAATATACAGGAAGGAAGCGATGAAAAAAACGTGGAGAACAAAAAGAGAAACAGAAAAATGGTGAAATAAAGAGGGAGAAAAGCGAAAGAAAGGGGGAAGAGTTGCATAAAGGTGGAAAACAAAAAGAAGAAAATAAATTCAAGAATGATGGGTGTAAAAATTAGGATGGATTGATGGAAAAGAAGTCAAATGGAGAGAAGAAAGAATTAAAAGTAAAAGAGAAGCAGATAGGAAGATCAGAAAAAAACAAGAAATGTGCAACACGATTTACAAACTAAATATTTACAATCTGACCGTTGCTTCATGTTATTCACTGCACGTCTGTGTCTGAGTCTAAAGATGCAGTTT
Organism: Nematolebias whitei; assembly: GCF_014905685.2. Lineage (NCBI taxonomy): Eukaryota > Metazoa > Chordata > Actinopteri > Cyprinodontiformes > Rivulidae > Nematolebias > Nematolebias whitei. Next base: position 10,805,228 of record NC_056511.1, on the reverse strand, counting down.
CTTCTGGTTTTCACACATTTATCTGAAATTTTTTCATAAACACTAAATACATTTTCTCTGCATATACTGTACATATCGTTATAAGTCGCATCAGTCCAAATATGTCTAATAAAGTGGAAATAACAAAACATAAATAAGTCGCTTTGCTGCATAAGTCGCATTTATTATGCGTCACCTCTGACCACCTGGAAACATGAGCCGGTGTTGTGGCAAAAATTGATTGGCTGCCAAATGACGGCCAGGGGAGCGTGCACAGGAGGACTTTGAACAAGAATTTAACAAGATTAACACTTAAAAACAATTGTTTGTTCGCTCGACATTATAGTAAAGGTGTGTCTCAGTTGAATTTTCCTTAATAAATGCACTTTAATGGTCAAATCAGCTGCATTTCACCGGGGCAGCACGGCGAAATGAAGCTGATTTGACGTTGGCTCCAGGAGTTCTGGAGCGCGACGATTGTGGTTTGTATGGCAAGCAAAGTGTCCCATTAATAGCCACTTTTACTTATTACTGAGACTCTTGGCTTGCCATATTACTTGAGGGCCCTCTAGCAGCTGGAAATGGTAGTGTTCAATATTTTCCATGTCAGAATGAATGAAATCGTCAGACTTCAGCCAGAAACCGGGTTATAAATATGGGGAATAGTCGCTTCAGTGTATAAGCTGCAGGGCTTGCAAATTTATGCAAAAAGGTGCGACTTATACAGTGAAAAATACGGCAATCAGTGTTTTCCCATTTAAAGGTGAGACGAAGTGGTTCCCATAATGATTTAGTTATCAAGGGTTTTGTTTAAATAAAACTGAATGTAGTTACATTCATGTTTTAAATCAAGGTTCAAGGTTCTTTCTTGTCATTCGCATCACTTGTGGTACATGAGGTGGAACGAAATTATGTACTCAAGGTTCCAGTTACACCCTAAAACAGCAACAACAAAAATCAAATAAATGTCTAGATTTTTGTATTGAAGTCATTCAGCTCAATTGAATCAACACAGTATCTTTAAATAAAATGTAGTTTCTGTTCATGTGTTCGGTTTTACTAATTTCTTGTTAATTGGTGTAAAATGTGTGATGATGAGAGAAGCTTGCAGTTAGAAATGATTGTGTTGTGTCAGTCTGCGTTCAAGAATGCAGTTTAAATCATTAAAATGCTTCGTTATCTGTCATCTCTTAAAACCAGACATTGACAAACAACTTTATAAGAACTAACATGGAGGGTTAGCTGCTTCATTGGTGCTGATAACGTCCTGTTTTCTGTTATTTCTTAAAGTCAGCTGTAGTTGAATCAGATTGTATTGATGGTTCTGCTGTTGTTTCAGGCTGCTGCCAGAGTCCATCAGTGGTCTGTCCACCAGCAGGCAGGCGAAGGAGGGAGAAGCTTCACCTCCTCGCTCCCAGCTCTACAGCTGCTACGACCTGGACGACCTGGATGTTGCCTGGCTGCAGCTGGTCAATCAGGAGTTCAGACAGATGGGTGAGTTTTAGAAATAAAATAAAAAGATTGTGTGCAATAAAAGGCTGTAGCTTCCCATCCTCCCCTGAGCAATCACACTACAAGAGCTGGATATGAAAGATAATGTGTTTTGATTTGGATTCTTTTGGCTTGTTGACCTTTGATGAAATAAATTAGCCCGACATGTTCCAAGTAATAAGGTTTAGCGTCAGTCTCACTGGCCTCTGCTTTGTGCTGTTAGAAAACATCTGAGCAAAGCTGCACGTTTATATTCTTGTTTATGCATGGCTGCAAGGATTATGTCTCTGGATGTTCTGCTTCGGTTGTTCATATTTGAATGTATTTACTTTTTAAAGCGACTTTAGCTCGTTTAAAATGTGGCGTTATGAGAAGAAACAATTAATATCTTACCTGTTGTGCATGGTCTTTTGAACAAGCTCAGTTGAAGAAATAATTTAGTTCTGACCAGAAAGAAGATCTAATAGTTATGCAAACTTTTTTTATAAACCTCCACATGACCCAGTTTTGCTTCACACAGTTACTTCAATTTATTTATTTATTTGTTTATTTGGGGGTGGGGGTATTGACAGGATTCCCATTCTATTTCTCCCAGTAATATTCAAGGTAACATTATTCTGAATGAGACAAATAAAGTGATAAAGGTGTGCACATCTTTACAAATGATCGGGGTTATTTAAATGTGTTTTTTTAAGGGACAGTCCTGAAAATTGTCTCCTTCAGCGGGCTATCCTAAATGTGTTAATATCAAAGTATTTTGTGTAATTATAATAAGATTGTCTTTTGTTGATGAAACATCCACAAATATACCAGAACCCAAGTTTTTTTTAACTAGACCAATGGATTTTTAGATGATACTTATTGATGACATTTATCAGTCAGTAGCTTAGTGTTTGGCTGAATGGTTATTAAGAAAAAATACTTTTCCTCTAAGTAACTTGTCAAGGTTTTCATCCAGCTTGTGTAATGTTTTAACCAGCAGCATCAGGTTTCAGAGCTTTGGCTTGACCTTTTTTAAGTGGTTCACCAGAGAATCACTTTTAACTATATAACATGATGTGATTTATAGTCGGGACAGATCCAGGATTTTACAGACTGCGATCACTGAAAACTGATGTTGAGCTAAAGGTTTCGAGGTGTTTAAAGGGTGTTTCATTGAGCTCAGATGGAAATAAATTCCACTTTTCCTCAAATCAAAATTGAAAAATACAAAATCTAAGCCATCACATGTTGTCGATGTATTTGGTATTTGCTCCTTTTCTGACTCTGCATTCTTCTAATTCCTGTCATTTCTGCAGAGTTGTATCTTCTACAGTTTTCTGTATATTTTGCTACACTTTATTTTTTCATGGTGACAACTGCTGACCCAGAGCTTCTCTCTCATCTCCTCCAGTTTATTCAATATCTGATCGGCCCCTTCGCAGATAAACCATAGTAATTGTGTTTATGAATCCCTGCTGGGCTTTCAGGCCTTATTTGTGGTACACATCCTCTTTAAATCAAACACACACAGAGTTCTGCTTTTCTTGGATCTGAAGCGAGTCGTTTCTCAAAAGCCTTCAACAAAAGACGAGCAAGATTTGATCAGTACTGCTGGACGAGGCTGATCACATTTAATAGGATGATTCTGTATTTTCTGTCTTAGTCTGCCACATTTTCTGTAGATGAATGTGAAAGTATGTTCTTTGAGAGCAACTATAATCTCTGGGTCAGGTTTTTTGTTTAAACACGTTCAGCTTATAGGAAACCCGTTTCCCTGCAGAACAGAGACTTAAAACAAAACAAGTCTGTCAATATTATTAGAGATAACGGCATGTAATAAACAGCATATTAAAGCATTAAGTAGATACACTTTAATACAATAAAGTAACAAAAAGCATGTAGATGCTGTGTAGAAAATAATGAAAAATTCAAAGCCTGTCGGTCCTCATATGAATACATGAATACCTGAAGCCTTTTATGCCACAGCTTTAAACACATCCTCCTAAAGAGACAAGTTGTAGTTTTGATCTCCCATTAATCTTGCAAGATGTTCAACCTCAGCTAAATATGTTGGGGTAAGTATCTGCCACTACCACCAAATATATCTCAATATTAGTGGAATTGATTGACTAAGGTCATTTTTGTGTTAGCTCAAGTCACTTATCTGTGGTGGCCATCTTAAATGGGTTAACCCTAAATGATAATCCGCTGTAGATGTACGTTCAGTGATTATTTTCAGACATTAAACTCAATTTAGTGGTTCATGAGCGTTTTCGCTAACGGATACGGTTAACTCCAGTAGTTGATGTTAAAGTTTAAAAGCAGATCTGATCCATTAGTGCTCAAACAGTCCCATCTACTACCACACCAAGTTCTTCTAAGTATCTGTAAAACTGGCTGAGTTATGGTCATTTATTTATTTTAGGTCAGCTGGCCGTGGCACAGGCTAACCTCACCAGAAACATCTATACGGTAGATTTATGATGTACTTTAAGTCCACACTAAGTCCATAGCACACACACACACACACACACACACACACACACGCACGCACGCACGCGCGCGCACGCACGCACGCACGCACACACACACACACACACACACTTGACTGTAAAGTATGTGAGGTTTGTGTTATTTCCTTCCTTGTGTAAATAAATAACCCTGGAGGGTAATATTAACATTTTCCTCTTCCTGGTTGCATTATAGTCCACTTCAACTTCACAATAAACTCTGTTTTGTCCTCATCTTTTAGTTCAGTGTCTGTTATTGTGTCCAGATTCAACCCTTGTGTGTGATTTAAAAAAAACTTTGCATCTCATTCCATCTTGCATTATTAAACCTGACGTGTTTTTATTTTCCGTGACGCTGTGCTCAAGTTCGTGAAAGTTTAGCCCGGGTTAAACCCTGCTGGCTACGAGATGCTCAAGAAAGAATAAATAAAGTTATTTATTTTTGGGTGGGAAGAGATTGGATGATATAAATAATAGATGGATGCACAGGATGCTCGGTTCTGCTTTAAAAAATAAATAATAATAAATAAATAAAAACACCCAGCTGAGCCAAATCCTTCACATAAATCAATAAACAATCCAGAGCTGCAGACTTTGTTTTATTGCTGCTCAGAGGAAGATAAAGAGAAGTGTGACACAACATGTAAACTGATCATGATCTGGAAAATGATTAATGGAAGAAAGGATCCACATAAATACTCCTCCTCAAAATCAACAACTTTTTGTCCATGTTTGTTTAGTTTATGTTGAAAATCAGCCCATGATGGAGGCTGACTCGATGATTTAATGGACTTTAGAGACTGAGATCTGTTTTGTGTAAGCTTCAGTTTTGTTTCGTCATGAACCTGGTGCAGTCTATTATAATTAACTACTATTATAGATATTATTATTATTAATATAATAGTATTAATAATGGTATTGTTATCAATTATATTACTATTATCCTTGTATATAATACCTTGTGCATGCGCTAGTTTGTCTGCTAGCAAAATAAAATCTTGTGATATATTATTATAAAAGCACTTTATTGAACTTAAACACAAAAAATGTTTATAACACTGCCAATTTTACAGATATTGAGCTAAAGCTTTGTGTGGTAGTAGCTGGGAGTTATACCCAACTCTTACTTTGAACATTAACAGATCATGCAACATCTTTATTTATTATTATCATTATTATTTTGGAATGCAAGTTTTAAACAATGCTTTTTTATTTATTTTTTCAAGAAGTGCAAGTTTCTCTTTTCTTTTTTCAGCTGTTACCTCCCCATTAAGACACTTTATATCAGAAAAAAATAATAATTTCACAAATTTTTATTTTTTTTATTAAGTATACTCTCTGCTGGAGATGAGGAAAGTAATTTTTCACATCTCCTTGACACCATCCTGAAAATCAACAGTTTACTTTCCTCATACATCAGAACTTTGTTATATTTTATGAGGTCGACAGCTCACGTTTGCCCATGAGATCATCAACTATTAACCAGCCTTAGAGCAAGGCATTACTTTGAGATGCAAATTGAGCAGGAATACAAATGCTAATGTCAACACGAACTGGCGGGATGAACTGAGCTGTGGGCGAAAACGGCTTGGTGGCAAAATGTGTTATAATGTCTCGTAAAGATGAATGAGCTTGCAGAGCGTTTCTGTTCTTCTGGGGCTCAACTGGTTAACTCCAGCACTCCCATTCAGCTGATTTCCAGCAGAAATCTCCTGAAGCCCCCAAAAGAAACAGAAAACTGACCTTGTGAGATAAACAAGCAAAGGAAATCTGTGTGCATTTCCAATTAGAGTGTTAGTCAGAGTGTTTTAGCCAAGAATAACTTTGTAAATGTGTAAATTGTCTTGCTTCTTTCAACTTTCATAGGAGCAGTTTCCTGTTACTGTTATCATTTTAGATAACACAAACCAAAATGAAGCTCTTGGTGTTGACACTGCAACTCTACTCTTTGTTTAATTTCTCCCTTCTTGCCAGTGCTATTCTTGTAACTGCAGGAGATTTTAAAGAAAACTAGAACTGTGAGTAGTAGTTATTACCAGGGTCCAGGCTGCTTGCAGCATGTCGACCATGGCACATGTTGTCCCAAGCACCCTGTCAAATGTATCACAGATTTGTGGCATAATGACAAGTAATAAGGTGTATCTGTGGCGTATTGAGGTGTATTGAGATAATGCGTATTGAAATTGTATTAAATAAATCTCTTTCCTCAAAATTCTGCAAACTATACCCCATTATGACAATGTGGACGTTTTAATTGTTTTTATTTTTGCAACTTTATTAAAACTAGAAAACTAACAAATCCCATTTACTTAAGTATTCACAGCCATGAAGCTCAAAACTGAGCTCATATGCAGACCGTTTCTACTGATCATCCTTGAGATGTTTCTACAACTTAAATGGAGTCCACCTGTGGTAATTCAGTTGATTGGACTTGATTTGGAAAGGCACACCCCTGTCTATACAGTGGGGAAAATAAGTATTTGATACGCTGCCAATTTTGTAAGTTTTCCCACCTACAACGAATAGAGAGGTCTGTAATTTTAGTAGGTACACTTCAAACGTGAGAGACAGAATCTAAGAAAAAAAATCTATAAACTCACATTGTATGATTTATTTTCAATTTCATTCATTTGCTTTTTATTGCATGAAATAAGTATTTGATACAATAGAAAAACAGAACTTAATATTTGGACTTTGAACTTAACTTATGATACTTCCTGCTTGCTCTCGACGAAGACGGACACTGTTCCTCCAGCTCCTGCCTCCGTCCTGCTTTTTGCTCTTGTCCTGTGAATCTTTCTCAGATCCTCTCTTTGCACCTCTGTGGAACTGTATCAGAGCCGGCTGATAGACACTGTGCCATCTCTTATCAGGACTGTAACTTTCTGGCAGTTTTCACGGACAACCCGCCCACCCACTCCCCGAGGACACCTGTGGACCTGTATCAGAGCTGAGCCTGCTAATAGACATTGTACCATCTCTTATCAGGACTATGGAACTTTCTGGCAGCGCTTACAGACAACTCCCCGTCTCTGTCGGCCGCCTTCTCATAAATGTATCATGATGTCATTATGTGCTGTTTATGTGTGAGGTATTTTTAAAATCCATTTTTCACACTGTGCTCCAGCCAGGACATAGTGCGAGATACCTTTGGGTTTTTTTTACCTCCTCTCCCTTCGTGTTTTCTTTTTTCTATTCTTTTGTCTGTTTGTCTGTCTAAAACAGGTCTTGCTTGCAAATGAGTCTCCGAGGCTCAATGTAATTAGTCTGTATAAATAAAGGTTGAATGAATGAATGGTACAGAAACCTTTGTTTGCAGTTACAGAGGTCAGGCATTTCCTGGAGTTCTTGACCAGGTTTCCACACACTGCAGCAGGATTTTGGCCCACTCCTCCCTACAGATCTTTTCCAGATCTTTCAGGTTTCATGGCTGTCGCTGGGCAACATTGAGTTTCAGCTCCCTCCAAAGATTTTCTATTGGATTCAGGTCTGGAGACTGGCTAGGCCAGTCCAGAACCTTGAAATGCTTCTTACAAAGCCACTCCTTGGCTATGTGTTTCAGGTCATTGTCATGGTGGAAGACTCAGCCATGACCCATCTTCAATGCTCTTACTGTGGGAAGGAGGTCATTGACCACAATCTCACAATACTTGACCCCATCCATCTTCCCTTCAGTATGATGCAGTCATCTTGTTGCTTTTGCAGAAAGCACCCTTGTGATGTTTCCACCCCCATGCTTCACGGTTGAGACGGTTTTCTTGGGGTTGTACTCGTCCTTCTTCTTCCCCCAAACACGGCGAGTGGAGTTGATACCAAAAAGCTCTATTTTGTTGTCATCTGACCACATTACCTTCTCCCATGCCTCCTCCGAATCATCAAGATGGTCATTGGTGAACTTCAAACGGGCCTGGACATGTGCTGGCGTGAGCAGGGGGACCTTGTGTGTGCTGCAGGATCTTAAACCATGACGCCGTAGTGTTACTAATGGTCCTTTGAGACTGTGGTCCCTGCTCTCTTCATCACAGGATTCGTCTGTGCATAGTGTGCATGAGTTTCCAGTATGAAACTTTATCATAATATTCTAATTCTCCAAGACGCTGTGTTTTGGTTTATCAGTATCTGTAAGCCATAATCATCAAGATTACAAGATATAAAGTCTTGATGTATTTCACTTTGTGTAATGAATCTATACAATTTATGAGTTTAACTTTCTGAAGTGATTCACAAAAAGAATGTAGAACTTTTTCAGGATATTCTAATTTGTTTAGATGCACCTGTAGTGGAGTTGAGGCTAAGTAGTAATTCAAGCCACTCATGTTGAGCATGAATCCGCTTTTAAATGGCCCAAAATAATTTTTTAGGGAGCCATTCTGGTTTAAGGTGCTGATACATCCTTCGTTAATTTTCAGGAATTCAATTATTTGTTTCTGCCTCCTGATAAAAACTCAACTTGTACTTTGTTTACTCGCCACCAGCCTTACCCGAGTTGGACGAGCTGACGATGGAGTGTGTTCTGGTGGAGCTGGAGAGTGTGTGTGAAGAAAAGATGCAGCAGGCCATCGAGACGGAGGAAGGCCTGGGCATTGAGTACGACGAGGACGTGGTGTGTGACGTCTGCCGCTCGCCCGAGGGAGAGGACGGCAACGAGATGGTCTTCTGTGACAAGTGCAACGTCTGCGTTCATCAGGTCAGCAACTCCAGAAATCATTCCTGTCTGCTGATCCAAACGAGGCTGAAAGGACCAACGCAACCTTCTAAATTGAGGTCGTTCAGAAACGAGGGTTAGCTGTTTTTCCAGCTGACTCATTCATGAATACGCCGTGGCTGTTTCACATATAGAGCCTGCGACGAGGCCCGGCTTTTCTGTGTTTATTTGTGACAAAGTGTTAATTGTATCTGCCCCGTGGGCACCGACACACCCTCAGTGTGATCAGACGAGCACTGCTGACCTGCTGCTACGACACGGGATTGAAATCATCTTCTGACAAATGTCATCTCAGGTTGTCAACAAAAAAAAAAAATCAGACGTGTGGAAACAAATGCTCAGAGCCCGAAGCATCAGGAAGCAAATTCTGTTGTCGAAAGTTTTAATATTGGTATTTTTCAAACGGAAACAAACATTTGTTGTAAGGATGGGCTTTCAGGATAAATAAACAAAAAAAGTAGCAATAAATGTATAAAACTCACAGAGCTTCTTTACTATCTTCCCAGTTTTATGATTTCTAGAGTTATTCCAAATGTCACAGAAGGGAAAAAATGTCTGAAAGAACCCAAAGTATTGAGATATAAATGTGCTTTAGAAATTCAGATGCCTTTACTATTTGTTTTATTAGTAAATTTCTTTCATCCACAAGTGCATTTATTAGTTGTTTTCAATAAAAAAGAATATTTGTTTCTGTTCACTTTGACAGCAATTTGTCAGAGTAAAAAAAAACAAATCAGTTTTTCTGTCAGGTTTTTTTTTATTCTTATTGTGTTTGAACTTTTAGTTCTTGTAAGAAAATTAGCCTGATAGCCTTGGGCTCTTTTTTTGGCATCTTTTTTAAATTTCTGCTTTAAACAAACAAGTGATAGTTGATCTTGACTTTTTGTAAATTAACTTTTATTAGAAACAAACTTATTTGGGAGGGGGACACTTTGGCTCAGGTGGAGGAGTTCACGTATTTGGGCGTCTTGTTCACGAGTGGTAGGATTGAGTGGGAGATGGATTGAGCCATGTCCTCAGTAATGAGGGCATTGCTTTGGTCAGTCGTGGTGAAGAGAGAGCTGAGTCAAAAGACAAAACTCCGATTTACTGATCTGTCTTTGCGTCAACCCTCACCTATGAGATGAGGTTTGGATCATGACCAAAAAAACGAGATCCTGGATACAAGCGACAGAAATGAGCTTCCTTCGTAGGGTGGACGGGTTCAGCCTTAGAAACAGGGTGAGGAGCTCCGTCATCCGGAGGGAGCTCAAAGTAGAGCCGCTGCTCCTCCGTGTCGAAAGGAGTAATTTGAGGTGGTTCGAGCATCTGATTAGGATGCCTCCTTAGAGGTTTTCAGGGCACGTCCCACTGGTAAGAGGCCACAGGGAAGACCTAGAAGTTGCTGGAGGGATTGTGTATCTTCTCTGACCCAGGGTGAACTAGAAAGTATCGCTGGGGAGAGGGACGTCTGGGTTTCTCTCCTGGATCTGTTGCCTCTGTGACCCAACTATGGATAAGTAGTTGAAGATGAAGAAGAAAAAAAGTCTATACCGTCGATACCTCCAGCAATTAATATTGATATATATACATGCACATACATTTGATCAAGAACTGTATTTTTGAAGAATTAAAGCCAATTTTTGATTTTTGTGTTCGTAGAACAACGCGCTTCCCTTCAAACCACAACTGAAGGACCAGCTCGTCTGCAGTTTGCGCGTTTCACTTATGCACTTTGCAAAAAAACAACGAGCTTATTTCACCATTACAAAAATAAGAGCTGCTGTTCTTTAAACAAGAAAACACATCTTCGTTGTTTTTTTTAATAATTAAAGTAAATATTTTATCAAATCAAGATTATTTTTTTTTGTCATGTTGCCTCTGAAACAGGCTCATGTGCACCCTCACAGCGCTGGATTAGCATCTTCTAATATTCGTTTTACTTCTGTTTTTAATCTGTGATGCAGTTTGCTCCAACTTCAGTCCACTCCTTTACAGACGACGAGAAAACATGAAACATTATCCGCACAAGTTATTTAGCAAGTTCACCACCAACTTTTTGTCTCTTTAAACCTTTTTGATATATATATCTATATATATTTTCATATATTCCTGCTTTAGCCAAATTTTACCCACACATTTATATTAAAGATGTTGAAGTGTTCTCAGTATGAAATATTTCTTATTTTTTAAACAGTGGCTAACTTTGCGGGTGGTTCTTTCCTCTCTCACAGGCTTGTTACGGCATCCTGAAAGTGCCACAGGGGAACTGGCTCTGTCGGACCTGCGCGCTGGGAGTTCAGCCAAAATGTCTGCTGTGTCCCAAAAGGGGTGGGGCCCTGAAGCCCACCCGCAGTGGAACCAAGTGGGTCCACGTCAGCTGTGCCTTATGGATCCCTGAGGTGAGACCTGAGGGGAAGACCCCAGAGCTGACTGTTAAGAAGTAAAGATGCACTGATTACTTCTTTAAAGACTTATTCCAGCTTCTACATTTTTAAAGTTCTGACATGCTCATTTTGATTTCTTTATATAAAAACATATAAATGGCAGCATACAAATTTATCATATTTTAATGTCTGTATTCATAATAAATTGTTCACGGCACAAAAAACAACTTGGATTGTCGCCAATACAACACCCAGGTCACTTCAAATTATTTATTTCAAATCATTAGACAAATGTATTTGTAGGTAAAAAGTTAAACTGTTAGTTCGTTAACATTTTTTTTCTGTTTTTCTTCTCAAAACTGAAAAGTGAACCATATCACCAACAATCGTTTTTCTTTCTTTCTACAAATGTCAGATTAAATAAATATTGCAACTAACAATATTTTTGAGGATGCAACATGAATTTTACAGTTATATGTGTTAGACTGTTAAATCATTACCCACTTTAGGGCAATTTTTTATTTTCCAATTTGTCCGGTAATAATTACATTTTTCTTTGCGTATTCAACATAGAATGCCCGTATTCTGACTATAAAGAGAGTTGACCCATGGCCATAGTTTACGCTTTATAATCCTTTGAAAATAAACTACAAGAGCTCTGATGCTCTGAGTAGTACTTTATTATTATTACTTTAATTTTTGAAGGGGGTAAGTAGTAAATTTTATGTATTAAAAACATTTTTCACAGTTGCATCAATTCCTTGAATTCAACTATTGTAACTAGTCCTGATGCATGCGCAATAATCCAGGTAGAAAAATCCAAAAAAGTTCAATCTGGTCCTCTGGACATTAAAAAAAAAAAAAAAAATTGTTTTTTGTTTATTTTTATTTTTTTTGAATGTCCAGAGGACCAGATTGAACTTTTTTGGATATTGCAACTAGACTGAATACAGTATTCTCTCGATTGTCACAGGGGATCTGTATCCTGAAGCCCCGCAATAAGTGAAAAACTGTGAAGTAGGAATAGTAGTACAAGTAGTAAGTAGTAGTTTATTTTAGTATTTAAATATATATATATATATAGTTTTAAACCCTTCCCACACTCTTGTAATGTTCTAAGCCATGTTTCTAAACTCTAAATGCTCTAAAAGAGCACAGACTGTTGTGATTTCAGCTCCCCGCCTTGCTCTTGGCCACACCCACTTCTCTGCTTCAGAGCAAAGATATGACACGCTGCAGGAGGAAGCTTTTTCTGCAGCTGTGGACTGCACAAATGTGCAGCAGGTGCTAAATAATTTTAAATAATTTATTTAAAATAAAAATGCCAACCGTGCGGCTCATCCATCAATCAACCAATTGTGGGTCATGTCCAATCTTATTTCGAAAAACCGCGATAGAGCGAGTTCGCGAAAAACAAACCGTGAAGTAGCGCGAGACTACTGTAGTTAAAACTGCCGGTCATACCTGAATCACCCTTGGATTACAAATATTTTGTAATTTTGTAAGACATCTCTTTTTGCCCTCTCCTTTTTCTTGTGACTCTTTTATATTACTGTAAAAAACCTCTGTGGCCAAAAGATCGTACTGTTTTATGGCAAATCTTTACATCCCAGTAAAAAAACAGACATGTGGATTTATGTGCTGTTAATTCAAAGGTTACAACATGATTTACCTCCTTCATTGCTGGCATTTTGATTTAATTTACACAGAAAATCTCCATCAGGACAAGATTAATGTCTTCATGCTTTGTTTTAGAATTTATGTGTTAACAGATTGCACCTTTTCATTTAGTTTATTATCGAGGACGTTATTTGACTTCAGTTTGGTGAGAATGGACGATAACCGCATCTCTTGACTCTTTCGGTTCACGTTTTGAAAAAAGAAAGAACGAATCGCACCTGTCACTTGTTTCTACCGAGTCTATGGTAACAGTGGACGCTTTGTTTCAGCGATGTAGCTCCTTCATTCTGCAGAATGTGCCTTTAGTGTAAAACGATTCAGGAGTTTGTCAAGAGTGCAGACGCTCATTTTCACTTCTTGTGTCTTGATGGTATCTTTTGGCGACATCTGAAAGCTCCAAATGGAGCAGCTGTTTTCAGACCTGCTTTATGCCTTGCACACCTTTAAAGATGTTACCGCAGTGAGTTGTGTGTCTTCGGTCTATTCAGCACCGCTCCTCCACTGGCACATTTCTCAGTAACGGAGCAGCTTTTGGCTCCCTGAACCTTTTGCTTCTAATTGCCTTCTGTCACCCTTGATTGGACTAATTGTTTTCGCTGCTCCGTTTGCTTTTGTTTTCTCTTCCAACCGTGGAGGGAGGGGAAAATAATTTGCATGTATGTGAATTTGTGTTTGTGCCTGAGCTAAAGAGGTGTTAATATCTGAATGATCCACAGGGATACTCCCTGCCACACATTTTCTGATGCTACTCTGTCTCATTTAGTGAGGACCACACGATGCATCTGTGCAAATCTTTCTTTGGAAGGACCGTTTTTTGAACATTAGATTATTTATTGCACAGCTTCATTAGCTGTTCAAGGGTTTCACTTGGATGGACTATTAGTTTAAGAAAAGAGTTTAAGTTCGTTTAATTGATTTGGTTCAGGATAAAGGCTTCAGATATGCAATATGTGAATAAAGTGGCATTCTTTGAAGGAAAGAATATCACCCGCTGCCTTGCTGCCAAAGTTTCAAACGAAGACTTCACACAGCCTGTTGGCACTCCAAACATTCGCTGTGGAAGACTCAGCTACCACCACACCAAACTTTATCTCGTTTTTTTTTTTACTACCATATTTTCCGCTGTACACGTCGCACCGCCGTATCAGTCGTATCAGTCGCATCAGTCCAAATATGTCTAATAAAGTGGGGGGGGGAGTTACTTTTATTATGCGTCACCGCTAATGCATCGCATTTGTTACGCATCACCACTGCCACTGACAACCCGGAAATGTTGGCCGGTGTTGTCAAAAATCGATTGGCTACCAAATGGTGGCCGCGGGAGCGTGCATGGGAGGATTTTAACAAGAATTTAACAAGATTAACACTTAAAAACAATAGTTTTTTTTGCTCTAAATTATAGTAAAGGTGTGTTTCAGTTTAAATAAATGCACTTTGATGGTCAAATCAGCTGCATTTCAAAAGTATTTGCTGCTTCGGTGCTCCGGGAGCACGTAGGAGGAAATTAGGAAGGAGGAACTGCGCATTTCTTAGAAAGTTAACAAGATAAGCACATAAAATGATTTTTTTTTTTGCAACAAAGTCCATGCTCAATAATCCAGGTATACAATCCAGAATTTTCAGTCAGGTCATCTGGACAGTTTCTTTTTTTGTGCTGAAACATTACACCTTTGATCCGGAAGGCTTCATCAGTCAAGGAAACACACAACACGAAACTGAGTCTTCCCCCAACAGCTTACTCCAAAGTGGAACAAACCAGTTATCTAGGTGCTAAAATGGTCTCTTTGGCACGCCCCTCCTGCATTGCCGGCCCTCTTTCTTGTTGACAGTTGTGTCAAACTGGTTGAAATTATTTGTTTGCAAGGTGTGACTCAGTAGAACTTTTACAGACACAACGGCATGCCATTCTACACGAGTGCCATCTAGCGGCTGAAAATGATAGTGTTCAATATTTTCAATGTCAGAATGAATGAAAACGGTCATATCTCAGCCAAAAATCGTTTTATAAATATGGGGAAAAAAAACAAATAAGTTGCTCCGGTGTATAAATTGCAGGGTATGCAAATTAGGCAAAAATGTGCGACTTATTGGCTGGAAAATACGGTACTTACATTGGAGCCACTCTTGGGTTTACTTCGAAATAATAGCTGTGGCTGTCATCTTAATATTAATTTTCTCCAATTGTTAGTCAGTTATTGATGTACATCAAATGATTACTCACTGAGAGTTTTTACCAAATCTGTCTGGTCCTTAATTAGACATTTTGCTAAATAACACAGTTTTTGTTAAATTCATTAATGAAATTCATTATGAGTCCAGTATTTAATGAATTTCTTATGAAAGGAGACTTAAAATGTGAGTCAGTGTAAAAACACGTGGCCCAGCCTTTAAATGAAGCTCTCTCTGAGCTGATAGTGTAGTTGTTTTTTTACTGTTTGGTTTTTCGCGCTCTGCTTTTCTCCCCCATTGAGAACTCTGTCTATAAATGGCAACGAAACACTCAAACACGCAGAGTCCCTTTTTTAAAAACACGATTGTATTCAACACTTTGATATCCTCCCATTTCTGGTGAAGCGATTTCAGAATTTATCAGTTTTCCATCCATCAGCTTTAAAATGGGAAGTAACTGGAGCTGGAAAAAAATCAGCAAATGAGTGTGTTAAAGGCCTGCATGTGCACGCTCACACACACACACACACACACACACACACATGAGAGAGATTTAATTGATCTGAGCTGTGACGAACAAAGCCTAAAAGAGGGAACAGGACTTAGAACCACCGTAGTAATTAAGCACACCATCACTGAACCGGAATGTTTTTCTGCCTTTAACAGGAGCGTTTTGTACAAAAGATTTTATCAGTCTGTTCAGAAACTAAAGATCTTCTTTAAGCAGATGAGAAGTAGAAAAGATACTCCTCCAGAATGACAAGTGGATAAAGAGGAGGGAGGGTGACCTACGGAAATCAGTCCTCAGCTGGTTAATGCAGGCGTGGAGGACGAGGAGGACCCTGCCTCCGATATGAGAGGAAATGAAAAGGAGAGAAGTGGAATGATTTTAGGGAAGAAATCGGATGTAGAGGAAGAAACGGCACTTTGGTGAGAAGTGCTCTCAGCTCTGTTGTGCCCGGGCAGCTGGCACCAGCCAGTGACTTTTTAGCTGTTCAGTGAATGAAGGTCCAGGACCAAAGCTGCTCAGAGATCCGCCGGGAGAAAGAGGGTCTCTCTGGTTTTACTGTAAAGGTTTTTCTGAGGAACACGTGTCTCCTCTTCAGCTCCGAGGACACTTTATTTTTATTGCTCAAATCTGAAGCTCTTGGCTCTGAAATGATGACCAGTTATGGTTCAAAGAAACAAAATAAGAGTGTCGTCATTATCACCTGCTACCTAAAGAAAATAAAAAATCGCAGCTGACTGACTTTAAACCAAAACAAAAATGACTAATTTATTAAATGTTACCAATATTAAGCTAAAACCTGGCGTGGTAGTAGCTGAGAGTCTTCTCTAACAAGTACTCCAAATGTGACATTTCAGATTTTACAGGCAATTGCAAATAGTGTTATTTTAAAAGTTCATGGTCATTTTAAACTTGTTTTTCTTTAAGTAGTTAAATCCCAGCTACAGTGATCGATCTGTTCACTTCTTACACGTGATGCTTTTTCATTGAATGTTTTTGTTGTTTGGTCTCTAGGTGAGCATAGGTTGTCCAGAAAAGATGGAGCCCATTACCAAGGTGTCCCACATCCCTGCCAGCCGCTGGGCTCTGTCCTGCACCCTGTGTCGAGAACTCACAGGAACATGCATCCAGGTGGGTTCAACGTGCACCTGAACGGGTTTTTTTAACTGACACATGTCACAATAAGTTTAATTACTTTTATTACATGTCGGGACTGAAACAGCTGTAAATTTAACTTAATGTTTGGTTATTTTTGCTCAACTGTCTACATCTTGTTTTTGACACAATTACCTTCTGTAAAAGAAGAATGGTCATTTCCAGTTTATTTGTTTTCACTTCTCTGGATTTATTAAAAAAAAAAAAAAAAAAAAAAAACAGCAACACATGTATGATGTTTGTTCCTTTTGGAGTAACATGCGCTGTCTTCAGTTTGTTCCTCTTCACTGCTCCATCTCTGCAAAAACAACCTAAATTAGACTGAGTAAAATGTTTGGTACTGTGTCAATCCTGAAAGAGAAACCTTGTTTAACCCAGGAAATCAACGGGCTAGCTAGAAGCTAAAGGGACCAAAAGGCTAGCTATTGTATCAAAAAAAGAAACAAAAGATAGCTAAAACCTAAAAGTAGCTGAAAGTGTCAACTTACTAAAAGTAGAATTAGATTACCTAAAACATCGTAATAACAAAATGTTGAGTGAAATCTCAAAGTATCAAAAGCTAAATGTTAGCTAAAAGCTACAAGTAGTGAGCTAAAAGGCTATCTGAAAGCTACAAGTAGCTAAAGGCCAGCTGAAGATGACAAGTAGCAACAGGCTAAAGACTACAAGTAGCTAAAGACTACTAGTAGCACAGGCCAGCTGAAGGCCAAACATATCAAATAATTAACTAAATGTCACAACGGTTGGACTAAAAGCTCCAAGTAACATAAGCCTAGCTGAAAGCCAAAAGTATTAAATAACTAAATGTAGCAAAAGAATAGTGAAAAGTAGCAGAAGGCTAACTGTCAAGTTTTCTAACAAATACTTTAGATATTGTACAAAAAAAATTAGATTTGTTTCGATGATCTGAATTTTAAAGTCCAATAACGCGGCTGTTTTAATGTTGGACTTTGGAGGCAAAGGAAAATGTTCATCCAGCCATGTTTTCAAACATGTTTTTTTTCCCCATCCATGCATAATTATTATGACGTGACAATAAAAAGACAGAAAATAATCCATGCTCATATTTACATGCAATACAGAGTCAACAGTTACTAAAACAAGTAAACAGAAACTCATAAATGTAGTTTTTCTGTGCACCAAAAAAAAACTACAAACATGCTCCTCACAAATCCCAACCGTTTCTGTCTCGGGTTGGATCAGAAACCAGCTCCTCTTTAAAGTACAAACTGAACCCTTCTGGCACACTTGCCAGCCCACTTCACAGCTGTTAACCTGCGTGCTATTTACTCATAAAAGTGTCTTTAAGGTGAGCTGGTGTGTGAGTATTTGTAGTGTGTATACACGGATGCAGAGTACATGAAAGTGCTTGTTTGTGCAGCCTTGGGAGCGTTTACTTTGACATTATTGATGCTGTAGATTAACTGTGAGCCTTTGAGCCAGAGCTGCCCATAGGGAGGGCGTCTCACTCTCATGTTTCCATAGCTGGAGGCGCGCGGCTCGACAAACACTCGCTGATCAGCTGCGCACTCGAGGTAAAGATGCAGATGCTGCACGGCGGCGCAAGCAGAGCGTGTTCTTACTGCTGCCTGCTTTTTAAGACGGGATAAAACCAGCCAATCTGTGTTATGCTCATCAACTCACTGATCCGAATGTAGAAGTGTTGCCTAAAGTCATTTTTATGCTTTTAAAGTAGCCGATTACAGACGATTGTCAATTTATATTCTTTACAGCTATATAAAATGGTGTGAAGTACAAAGAAGTATAATTATGTGGAAAAACAAAAAGGCAGGAAGTCATTTTGATATCAAAATAAAATTAATTTCAACAGTTCTAGCACAGCTCACTCGAAAAGGCTCTCAAGTTTACAAACTGTGTTTGTGTTCTTTAATCTTTTATCCATCCATCCATCTTTCTTCTTCCTTTTCAAGTCATGGGAGTCTCTAGTGCCCATATCCAGCAGTCACTGTGTGAGAGGCGAGGGACACCCGAGACAGGACCGGGTCTGGTCTTGTAGCGTGACCTATGTGTTTTTTTTAGTGTTCCTAAAGAAAAGTGAGAAAAGTGAACAAGTGGAGTACAAAACACACATCAGGTCTAGAACTTTTCTGCGCCAGATGAACTATTTTCAAAAGTCTAGTCTTCAAGAAGAGACGTCTGTTATCATTTGTGATGAAGACGACTCTCAGCCGCTGCTGCACCGAGTTTTAGTTTAGGTTTCTGTAAAACTAACTACAGTGGAGACATTTTCGACTAGACTCAAATGCATCAAATGACGACTTTTTTTAAGGTTCATTAAAACTCTTGCAGTAGTTCTTGGATTATTTTGCTAACAAACAGTTGCACGAACCCACAGACACATGACCACCTGCTACTCTAGGAGACAGATGGTAGTAATTTTACATAAGCTTGCAGATCATAAAGCTGCAACACTTTTTAAACTCTACAAATTATAGTAAATTTACAGACACTTTGATATAAAAATTAAGACTATCTGAACATTTTAGTTTGGAATTTGTATGAGTAGAAACCCCCTTTTAGAGATGCTTTCTTTAGTTTAATTTGTGAACTACTTATTGTTTTGTCTGTGTGGTCCTACTAATCTCAAATAGTGAAAGGGAAATAAAAAGTGCATATTGAACAGAAGCTTACAGTTTAAATTGTGTGAAAAATCATAATCTTTGTAAATATATTTTTTGTTTTTGTTGGTTGGATCAGATATTGTCAGTGTATGAGAGTTCAGGTCTTCCGTCCTGGACCATTTTAACGGTCAGCTCCTCTGTTCTGATATTTAGAGCTTAATGGCATTTTATTGTGTCGCTGCTTATGTGTAGTTAATCACTGCTGAGTGTACAAAATAAAACATTTGTATTTAACAACCCTTTATCAATCGGTAATCCTTCAAGTGTTGCATATTACAAGAGACCCTTAATCTGTATGTTACACTGAAGAGATTGACCAGTTCATCGTGTTTTATTTAGAAAAGCTTAAAGTGAGTTTCTAAACGTCAGTTATCTGCTCCGATAATTAACAGCTTTAAAGTTTTTTTCTGCAAAAAAATAAAAAGCTGCAATTTTAAGCATCACCAACTAGCCTTAAGGTAGAGAACATCAGTTGAACGCAAACAGAATTGTCTCTAAAACTAAAATCATGACATCTCTAAATGATTCAGTCAAGTAATTTTTAGACGTCGGTCACATATCCTGGGGTTAGTTTTTAGACTACAGACCTGCGCCATGCAGACATAAAACTGTTCAAACATTATACACTTGTTACATGTTAGTGGTTAAAGGCACACAAAATATCATATTTTAATTTTAAATAGTTGCAGCAATAAAATGCATCCTCACTGGTGTGAGTATTTAAAGAAATGTAAATGTAATTCTGCTTTAAGGCAAACGTGTAACAAGCTGAAAGTGTGTGGAGAATACTGTCACACAGTTGAACAGGGTGAGGGGAAAATGGCTAATTACAGAAATAACACAAAAACCCTGGAGGTTAGGAAAGTAACGTTACAGATGGATTCTTATCTCAAGTTTGATAAAAAAAAATATTAAAAAAAAACAGTTCATAAGGGGGTACCGCAGGGATCAATATTAGGTCCTCTTCTATTCATAATTTATATAAATGAATCGAGACAGAATGTGTCTGATGCTAATTTGCACTTTTTTTGCAGACGACACAGCTATTTATTGCACTGGATCCACTCCTACTCAGGCTATTGAACTATTACAAAAAGACTTTGCTGCTATCCAATGCTCTTTATTAAATTTAAAACTTGTCCTCAATACAGATTAAACTAAATTGATGTACTTTTCCAGATCCAGAGGTCCACAAAAGATCCCCTCTGTTCTCTTGCAATGGATATGAAAAAGAGTTGGTTCACACATATAAATATTTGGACATTTTGATTGATGATTCACTCACTTTCAAACCCCATGTGGAAAGTTTTTGTGATAAGGCTAAAATTAAAGCTGGACTTTTATTTTCTAAACAAGTTGTGTTTTTCATATATTGCAAAAAAGCGGCTTGTCTCTGCAACTTTTGGACTATGGAGATCTTTTGTATATGATTACTTCCTCCCTGCAAAATGTCAACACACCATTGTGATTTATACTCACGAGCGGGATGGCCTGGTCTGGCTGCCCAAAGGAACTCCCATTGGTTAACTTTTATTTACAAGGCGTTGCTTGGACTCCTGCCAGCCTATATTTGTACTGCAATTGCAGTAAGAACTGTTGACTCTTGTAAACAACAAAGTCCATGCTCAATAATCCAGGT
This sequence comes from Nematolebias whitei, assembly GCF_014905685.2. Classification (NCBI taxonomy): domain Eukaryota; kingdom Metazoa; phylum Chordata; class Actinopteri; order Cyprinodontiformes; family Rivulidae; genus Nematolebias; species Nematolebias whitei. The sequence continues at coordinate 10,784,402 of NC_056511.1, read as the reverse complement.
ATACAACCCAACATTTTTCAGTCAGGTCATCTGGACAGTTTCTTTTTTTGTGCTGAAATGTTTCGCCTTTGATCCAGAAGGCTTCATCAGTCAAGGAAACACACAACAAAACTGATTCTTCCCCCAACAGCTTACTCCAAAGTGGAACAAACCAGTTTTACTTGTGATAATATGGTCTCTTTGGTACACCCCCTACTCCATTGCCGGCCCTCTTCCTTGTTGACAGTCATGTCAAACTGGTTGTTCCACTTTGGAGTAAGCTGTTGGGGGGAGAATCAGTTTTGTTGTGTGTTTTTTTGACTGATGAAGCCTCCCGGATCGAAGGCGAAACGTTTCAGCACAAAAAAAGAAACTGTCCAGATGACCTGACTGAAAAATGTTGGGTTGACTCTTGTACTTTTCGCCATCACGATTTGCTGCTTCTTTCTGTCCCTTTTGCTCAGACTGAATTGGGTTAGAAGGCTTTCGTTCATGCTGCTCCCTCTTCTTGGAACTTGTTACAAGAAACTCAGAGATTGACTGAATTCATCTCATTCAGTGCTTTTACATCCAAACTAAAAGTTATTGAGGCATAGCTAGCTTGTTTTATAGTGCCTCTTTTTTATAGCTTGACATTTTTCTTTTAACTGTGTAATTTTTTGTGTTGTATTTGTTGCTGCCTCTTGGCTAGGACTCCCTTGAAAAAGAGGTTTTTAATCTCAATGGTTTTTTTTATCCTGGAAAAATAAAGGTTAAATAAAAAAATATGTATTATAGTCAAAAACTGAGGAACTGTTGTAAACCTTAGATTCTCAGAGACAAACATTATTAAATATTTATGGAATATAGGAGGTTTTTAGAAACAAGATACAGTTGTAAACATTTAATAATCAGTTCTTTTGGGGGCAGTTGCCATAGCAGGTTTATTTTTTGCCCCCGGGGGGGGGGGGGGGGGGGGGGGTCTGTAACTGTAAATTATACAGTAAACCGTTCAGAATGATCAAAATGTGAATTGCTTACAAAACAAACTTCTGTTACTATGTCATAAAGGGCAGTGAAGAGATTATTTTTGTGAGGACAATGAAATAACGGGGTCGGCCAAATCTGGAAGAAAAGGAATAAAACCTCACAGTAAGAAGAGGAACCTCTGCAGTTTGTTTACTGCAGATTACAGGAAATCCACCAATAGAAGCTTAAAAATAGAAAGTAAACATAAATGATGTTTTTCTCGGGCACGGCGAGTCATGAATGTTTTAAAACTCCTGCTGTAAGGCAAACATGTTGTTGTCCTCCGTGCGTCGTGGGCACGGCTAAAACCTAATGAATTAATGAACGCCTGCCGGAGACGAGCAGGTGCACTGGAGACGGCCAGATGAGTGTGCTTTGCAGTGACGTGGCTCACACTAAACAACACATCTCACCGGCTCCATGCTGGCTTCAACCTTTCGCCGTTTTGACACCAAATAAGTGGGAGCAGCTGCAGCGGCTCTATCTGACATTTACTTAGGAATAACAATGGATCTAAAGTGTAGATGTTTTGTTCTGGTTTAACTTTTAAACTTGATGCAGCTTTACAAAACACATTATTGGATCAGATCTCCTCCATCACTGACAGTTTACTCACCTATTTACTTCAAACAAATGGTCACATGAAACTAGGATTCCTTGGATGGATGCATATCGCCTGCCGCCCTCCATGCCAAAATATTAAACAAACATGCGCGACCTGTTGGTGCTCGGAGTATGTGTTGGAGATGACTCTCAGCTACTGCCACACCAGATTTTATCTCAATATCTGTTAAACTGAATAAATTATACTATTTTGGTGTTTGCTCAAGTTTATTGACTCCAAATGTAAATTTGATGTTGATCCTTTCTGGGAGTTTCATTAAAATCTGTCCTGTGGTTTGTGAACTTCTTGCTAACTGACTAAAAAAAACACAGGTAATTACAGGATCTCCCACTTTTCATGGCAACAAGTAATTAATATATATATATATATATTTTGTAAACTATTCAAGTCAAAGCGTTCACCCTCTCACCTCATCTCAGTGATGTATATCTAAGTCGGTCTTGTTCATGTCTTGTGCTCCATGAAGCTGAAAGAACAGAAAAACTGAAAATGTACAAAAGTATCTGTTTATACGGTACAGTTTTTTCCCTAGATAACTTGCCATGGTGGGGCGTTCATCTCATCTGTGATTTTTTTTGGGGTGGGGGGGACAGAGACACATCTGAGCTGCGCACTGTTTGTACCGACATCTTTCGAGTGGGGGTGGGATTCAGCATGAGGGAAGAGACTGCCTCTAGCCTTTTAGCTAGCGCACCCACAGACATAAATACGTAGATGCCCCATTGAGCGCTGAATCGTACGTCAACGTCGCCGCAATTTTAAATGTGGCGGAACTGCCGGTCATTTAATGCAAAGAAATGGACAGAACTTCATAAAACACCGTTCTACAAAGTGTTTTAAGTTAATCCCTGTCATTCGCATACACTAATGTATAAGAAAAACAAAAGGGCACCAAAGACAACATTTGTAACTTTTAACATTAAAAGTTACAAATGTTGTATAGGCTTAGTGTTATGTCAGTGTCACCAAGTTGGGGGGGGGGGGGGGGGGGGGTCTGTGCACGGTTCTGTTGACGGAGCGCCACGCTTGTATTATGGTAGGGGAAACACTGTGGTAAATGGACTGTACTTGTATAAAACCTTTCTATCTAGCATACTCAAAGCGCCTCTCATTTACCCATTTATACATCACTCTACCAGATCTATGCAAAGAACAATCAGTGATTTATCACATTCATACACCGATGGGACACACATCAGAGGCAATGAGGGGTTCAGTGTTTTGCCCAGGGACACTTGGCCATGTGACTGATGGAGGAATCGAACCCCCAACTCTTGCATTGGAGGACGACTGATCTGACCACACAGTCGCCCCATATGTTAAAAAGATGTTGGAATATTTTTTTTCTGCTCAATCACATAAAATTTTCATAACTGAATACTGTAAGGCACCACCAGCTTAGTAAACTATTTAAGACTTAAGTAGTTTTGAAGCTGATTCCAAGCTAAATCTGTTTCTAGAAGGCAATACTACATCCGAAGACTTATTTTTTATTGTTATTGTTTGTGTTATTGAAAGGTTTATTATTTTTTTCTTTCATTTTAGTTGTTTATATGAGAACAAATGTGAATTAACACATAAAAAGGCATGGTTAAAGAAAAAAAAAGTGGTAAACACTACACGAATACATGTAAACATTTCAACAATCCAACCTAGATTAAAGCAATAAATAAATAAATAAATGCTTTTATATTTGCTTGGGCCACAAAATTCCATTGCAAATTAAACCAGATTCTCAAAATTTAACTATATATATATATATATATATATATATATATATATATATAAACAAACAAGACTAACAACATTCTTTCAGGTTATGTAATTTCTCTAAGGATTGTTAGGAATCATTTAGAAATTTCTCGGTACTGAATTGTGTCTTAGATAAAAAATAGTTTTATTTTAAACATTATCAAACATATTACAAAGTAAGAGAAGTGGATGGAGGATGAGAGTTGGCCGAGCTTCAGTCTTACTTTAAAGTTTTCCATGTTAAAGAAGAAAGCAGATCGTTCTGTAAATGTTACCCAGGAGTGCGTTCTCTTTCTCCCAGATGGTGCAGTGTGTAGGAACAGGCAGGTTTGTGTCACCGTGCTTACACACAAACACAGTGCAGAACCCTCCTGCTGAATGTTGAACTCCTCTGACAAGTACAAGCACTGACCTGCGCCCACACTTACAAACGTGCGTGCACGTGCACGCCGCAGTAACGGCACGTAGCCACAGGGCCTCACACAGGCAGGACCGCATGATCGCACCTGAGGAGACTTAGTAGGAGGTCGCCTTTTCGTGTGACCTGTAATGGATAGTACAGACAAACACACACACACTGACACACAGCCCAGGTTGCCAGGATGTCAGCAGTGATGGAAGATCCATGTTTGTTGTGATTCGGCTTGTCTTTCTGCTTTGTTGCCTTTATATTGGCTCCTCGGTGACAGAGTAAATGGACAGAAAATGACACTTCAACGCAGGCAGTTGTGAATAAATGTGTGTGTGTTCATCCTTCTGATGTTTCTCTTTTGTCCTCTTCTCCCAGTGCTCTATGCCCTCCTGTATCGTGGCCTTCCATGTGACCTGCGCCTTCGACCACGGCCTGGAGATGAAGACCATCCTGGCCGAAAATGACGAGGTGCGTTTCAAGTCCTTCTGCCTGGAGCACAGCTCCACCGCCAGCAACGGCATCAACAACACGGTGAGCAACGGCAGCCACACTTCCACCGCCATCGGAGCGCACGGAGCGGCCAGATCCGAAGGGGCCACCGAGCTAAACGGCAGCAGCGACTTGGAGCAGAGGCCCGTATCGCACCCGGTTCCTGTGTCAGCATCAGAGCGAGCTGAGCGGGACCAGCTGGAGAGAGAGAAGGCGAGCCAGAGAAAACAGAAGCTCCAGGAGCTGGAGGATGAGTTTTATCGACTGGTGGATCCCGGTGACGTCGCTGAAAACCTGGGGCTGCCCCTCTTACAGGTAGAGTAAGATTACTGGAAAGAATGAATGTATAGAAAGTTTTACCATCACACTGAGAGGTACACTGCCATAAATATCAAATAAATCTACAAGACACACATTAGGGTTCAAAAGTTGCATGGACGAAACAGCTCTTTGATCAGAGGTCAGAAGAGTAACGCTTGTCATCACTAAGAACCAAGAAGTGTTCAAATCCGGTGTGCTCATGGATGATCGGCAGAGCGTTTGAGCTCGCAGTCTTTACTGAGGAACAGGAAGCTGAGGCCTCCTGACGACTTGAACTGTGAGACCATCACATGGCCTGAAAACAACAAGAGCCAAATGTGCACAGGACATTAAGCTAATGATGAACAGTCGCCTTCTTTCATTTTCTTGTTATGTTTAAATTGTTTTGGTCAAGTCGCATTAAAACTGGACAGTTTATAAAAGTAGTTACTTCTCCTCAGCCTTTCAAAGTTTTTTCAGGACAATCTTACCTGTTTTTTAACAACAAAAAATCTAATTTGCTTGATTTTATCTTCAGATTCAGGTGTGCACAATAGTTACACATGCAGTTCTGACTGACTTTGTGCATCCTCATTAGTAAATTGCTGTTTTTCAACAATATCAGACACTAGTTTTCATCAGGTTGGTAAATGTAAATTTAAAATAGTTGATCAGTTGCTGTAATTTAATCATCTTTTTTTTTTTCTTTTTTGCAGGTGGACTTCTTATATCAGTTCTGGAAGTTGAAGAGGAAGACCAACTTCAATCAGCCTCTGGTCACTTTAAAGAGGGATGAAGTGGACAACCTGGCCCAGCAGGAGCAGGACGTCCTCTACAGACGTCTCAAACTCTTCACTCACCTCCGACAGGACCTGGAGAGGGTGAGTAGGACAATAAGATGTTGATGGTCTATAAGATAAGATGATAGCCTCAGAGACTTGGCTGAAGCTTGCTGCAAACTTTCCAACTATAGAAACTGCAGTATGGTTACAGTAATGAGGTACATCTAGTGGGGCTCATCAAAATACAGAAATCTAAGGTATAATTGGGTTTGTTGAAGAAGGCTTCTTAGGTTTGGACAGGCCATAAAAGCTGCACATAGACCGGTATTTTTATAGCAACAAAAATCTCTGAGATTGAGTAAGAGAATGTTTGGGTTGGTCATAAAGAAACGAGCTGATGTGTCTTCTCCTGTTTGGTCCAAGAATGGCTCTTGAACAAACCAGGACAACTATGTCCAACAGTCTACACATGCTTGTTATCAGGTGGCCTTTAGGTTCTCTAGTCCACATCGTGTTCATCTGAGAACAGATTGTGTGTAATATGTTGAGTCAGTCATTGTTGCTGTCACGGTTCTCGTGCACTTGTTTGTTGTTCTCACTTCACTACTGACCCAAAGCATTCAACATGTTGAAATGGCTAAAAAGTCAGTCATAATGACCGATGCTGAAGATGCTTTACACACCAATACTACAAGGGTGATGGATGTTTACCAATGATTCCAGCAGTAGATGGTCTGTTTTTACTCCTACCTCTAGATTTCAAATGTCCTCCTGACTCCTAATTTGAAGTTAGTTGTAGTTAAAATGTTCCAATATGAAATTAACCACACTATGAAGAATTTTATGTACTGGTAGTTCTTACCATTATTTTTTTTGTTTCAGTATGACAGTTATTTTCCATCTTGCCACATGAATTGAAACAGAGCTCAGTTTTGGCTTGCTAAGGAGGATTAGCCATGATACTAAATGTAATACACCAGAATACCATCAAATCAGACGTTACAATGATTGTTGCAACTAAAAAATATATGTCTTAAGGGAGAAAATGCATAAAGGCGCTAGCTAAATGCCCATAACGCTCAACTGAAGTGTGCCCCTGAGAAATCTCCATTTCCTGTGAACTATTATCTCAGTATTGAGGGTGTTAAGAAAGGGACAAATTTCCCTTTCAGTGTCGTGGCTCACACGGAGCAGGCAAACAACTGTCCCGTTTCTCCGATGGATCGTGTCCAGTATAACCTTACACCTCTCTCATGTTTGTGGTGCTGATAATTGATTGGCTTTCTGCTCTGAGAACGTCTTCACAGAACAGGCGATCTGGACTTCTGCAGGTTTTTTTTCTTTTTTTTACTTTAACAAATAGTTGGTATAAAAACAACAATCTAAAATAAATAGTATCTTGTGGTATTTGGTTCCTGAGACTAAATCAGTCTTTTTTTTTTTCTGTCAGCGTGCTGTAAATCAAACTGTCCAGTTTCCTTTTTAGATTTTTTTCACGTTGCTGTTTGTGCATTTGGCCTGGTTTGGTTCAGCTCAGTTGATTTAATTTGGCTCACAGCAGGGCAGCCATCAGGCAGTTAGGAAGCTGCATTACAACCAAATGACTTCATATTCTACAAAAACTAAAAAAGAGTGAAATGTAAATAAGGGGCAAACTGGAGGATTTATTTTTCCATTTTGTCTCAGCTGGGAGGAATGCTCGTGTCTTCCAGAATCATCCAGAGTTTATTTGGCTTATAAATACCAATTCTTCACCTCTTCATGCCATTCCAGCTAAACACACTCATCTTCACAGTAAACTCTGAGTAGAAAAAGAAAAGTTCACCAGTTCTTTTCATTGTTTTGTATTAATGTAGGTTGCACTCAATCTGGGAGTGGACAAATTAATTTTAAATTAAAAGCATTCCTTGAAGAAACGCATATCATCTCTCACGCCTCTTATGCCAGTGTTTTAGATTAATGAGACTTAGACTAAAAGCTTTATGTTGAAGAGTTGAAGCTGGTTTGGTCAAACATCTCACACAATATCATGAAATGTCACGCTTAGTATGTTGTAAATGACTCGGATGCTGCCACACCAATGTTTGAGCAACATTTGTAAAAGTGACTGAATTATCATTTGTTTTGTTTTTTTCTAATGCCAGTTAGCTGTGGCAGCCATCTTTAATTGGGTTGACTCCAAAAGTTAATCAGTTGTAGGTGCATGTCCATTGATTACTTTTTGAAAGTCCTGTTAAAATCAATCTGCTGGTTCATGAAATATTTTGCTAAAACTACAAATAAGCGATCGCACACACGCAGGTAAAGACATTAACAATGTTTACATGTGCAAAATTCTTGGACCGGATTGAAATGTATTCAGATTAAATAATCCAAATGATGTATTGTTTACATGGGCACAATCCGTTCACGACGAGCGTTTGCACGCAGCGGGGTTTTATTTTGAATAGAAGTACTGACATGTGCAGAGTGGTAAACTCTCCTTAAAAAACCACAGAAGAAGAAGTTCTACTTCCGTGATGAACGTAAACAAAACTGAGCGCCTGAAATGGACCCGCTCCAGGTTTTAATGACGGTGGAGACGTTCCTGCACTCCCTGATTGAGCTACAGGTAGTACAGATCATTTTGAGCTCTTTCAAAGTTTCTAGTAGAAACGTTGTGTCGCTCACCGACCAGTTTTGCTTCCCCGACATATTAACATCTAACCAGGTGGAAATGTGTGAGGTAAACAGGTTGCACATTTTAAGTCAAGTCAGTTTTCCACAATCACAATAAGATGATCAGATTAAATGTTTATATGTACACTGTTCAGATTATGAATCTGTCTAAACCACCACTCTCATTTGGATTACAAATTCTTTCGGATCGAGCTGAATAAACAAAAAATAATCCAAAATGGGGCGTTTACATGACGCATGTTTATTCTGAATGGCCGTTTAATCTGATTACTTATGTCCATGTAAACAGTGTTCCCTTTGCCAATGGGCAATAACAAACTACTGTATGCAAATGTCAATATTAATTATAAAAGAACATACTTTAAATGATATAAACATTGCAGTGGGGGTAGTTGTTTTTTTTATACTTGTGTAATGGAAGCCTCCCTTCTCATGCCTCCAGTGGCCAGGGTTTATTGATTGTTGCAGGTCTGCTAACCTCCTGACCAGTCAGCGTGCACATCGACTCCATAACTCTTCTCCCTGCAGACCGGCCATTATTGATGAGAGGTTTGTGAGGTGAACCATACCACTTCAAGCCTCTGAAGTTAGCTCAGTTTATCCCATCAATAAAGCTTAAACAGCTGATTTAAAGTAGCCCTGGCAGCATGTTAGACACCGAGAAAACACGTGTCTGCATCAGTTAGATGGTTTATCTGTCAGTCCTGCCATAGTTTTTTTGTTTTTGTTTTGTTTTTTTGGGGGGTGCAAAAGCCTGCAGGAATGATTTGTGTGTAATAAAGTTGTCAATTGCATGGAGGAAGTGGAAGCATAAAATATGTTTGCAATGCATCTCTGGGTGGAAGTTAAGTGTGTGAAAAACACTGGCTGACATTGCATGAACTTTACACACGGTTCATTCAACCTGGATTTAGCATCCAAAGGCTGCTCAGACACGCAGAACCTCTACTGGTAACCCTTAAAATCTACTGCTCCTGAATATAAACGCCTTTAATCACATTTATGAAGTTAAAATGTCAATGTGAAACACTTAAGCTGATCTGTTGACAGACATCCTTAATTCATACCCATCTGCTCACAACAGACTCATGTTCAGGCTGCTGTTTAATATGGTGTTGTGCCAAAAATCGATTGGCTGCCAAACGTCGACCGCTGGGGCGTGCACGGGAGCATTTCAACAAGAATTTAACAAGATTAACACTTAAAAACAATTATTTGTTTGCTCGAAATTATAGTAAAGGTGTGTCTCAGTTTAACTTTTGCTTAATAAATGCACATTGATGGTCCAATCAGCTGCATTTAGCATTTAGCATTTAGCATTCAGCGAAATGAAGAGGATTTGACTGTTGCTCCAAGCGAGCTGGATGAAGGTGGAAGGCTGTAGCAAGCCGATTGTGTCAATAATAGCCACTTTTACCTACTACGTAACACAACGGCATGCCATACTACTCTGGTGCCATCTAGCAGATGAAAATGGTAGTGTTCAATATTTTCAGTCAGAATGAATGAAAACCGTCATATCTCAGCCAAAAATTGGTTTATAAATATGGAAAAAATCCATAAATGCGTTGCTTTGGCGTTTAAGTCACAGAGCATGCAAATTATGCAAAAAACTGTGACTTATAGGGCGAAAAATATGGTACATATGAATATGTAGAAAAACAATCAGGTCCTTCTCACATCTAATTACATGCAATTTGATTCCAACTCGATCAAAACACAAGTGGTGTACGAGAGGTTTCAACTCTGAACCAAGTTGTGTTTTCATGGGATGAACAAAATTAAACCACTATGAGAGGCAACTTTTTGGTTTCGGTCAACACAAAACACAATCTGTGTAGATGTGGATGCTAGTTGTAACATTTGTGCTTTTGGTGTTTGTCTATTTTTACTGTTCTTTTTTTAGTTTGAAGGCATCGTACATACTGAAGTGTTGTTGAATCGGGCTCCTTCAGATTGAGCCACAGACTCAGAGGGTGAAAGCACAATTGATTATCCTTGCAGCTGGCACAATTGAAATCCACGCGGTCACATATTGGCCGAGCAAGTGTCGACTGCTCGCTGCTTCTGATGCTAGTGGCTGTCGATACGCTGTACAAGCTCTCTCACTTCATCTATCCTCTTTGCTCTTAAGTCATCTGGACCTCCCGTCCTTTACAGTTTATTAACACTTCATCTTTGCCTCCCTTCTTGACTGACCTGTAGGATTCAGAGGTATTATTGATCACATACATGCTCATCCATATTTTACTGAATCCTCAAAGCTTGCTGTGAATTTGCTCTGTGAAAAAATGTTACACCTGTTTAGTTGTTTGTTCCTCTTTGGATTTACAGTAAATATGACCCTTTTCTACAACAGTGGACTGTTTTGCTTTAACGACATAGTATTTTTTGTGGGTTGAGTTACAAGTATGTGAAGAAGGAACATCTCAGATTTTCTGTCAAACTATAAAAAATCCCCACCCACCCCTCCGCTGCCTTTCTGTCCTCCCCAGACCCCAACCCAATCAGACCCCTCTGATTGAGCCCCTTCAGCCTGCTGCTTTGTGAACGTGTGTGTGCGCGTACATTTTTGGGATGGTGCTGGAAGATTCTGGGGGGGGCTAGCGTTGGGGCAGATTATCCCCCTCCTCTTCCTTCTTTGAAGTGCTGCCAATGGAACGAATTGCACCGTGCTGTCCCTAATGCACTGGTGAGCCTTCTCTATTTCTTTACTCCTCTCCTGAGTGCTGCCCAGAACACCCTCCTCCTCCTCCTCTTGTCACCCCCCCATCACTCATCCAGTCAACGTGCAACATGTCGGGGCGATGTGTGGCACAGTGATTGGAGAGTGTAAGCAAGCTGTTAAACGTCACAGTGATTTCTGGGTGTGACTTGTTTTTGGTCGGGCTGAAGATTTGTTTTTAGTTTACACAAGATTTTTTTCTATTCTACATATACATATATATATATATATATATATATAAGCCAATTCTGATCAATTGGAGTAATTAGAGTTGCCTGAAACTGAGTGACTCTAATTCACTTATTTAATCAGTTAATGTTGTTTAGGGTTAGAGGTGTTGCTGATTTGTTCAATCAATGGATGCAACCAACAGTTTGTCCTAAAATCTCTTTAATCCAGTTTTGCGGCTTCAGGCACGGGTGGTATTGATGTTTTTATCTCATGCTTCATTACAAATGTAAAAATAAAAAAAATTAACAATTTCCTAAACATTATGATTTCCCTCAAACGTGATGATAATTGTGTTTGTCAGATTTTTGAAACACAAGACAGGGATAGTATCTTATCAGCGTGCCAAACCCCCAATCCAAGCAAAACTCAGATTAAGTTTTAGATATTGTGAAAAGGCTCGCTTTGTTTTGATTAATTGGAGCGCAGCTGTGGAAAAGAAAAACGAGTCCGTATTTGTCAGAGAAATAAAAGAATCTGCCAAAAAAATCTGTTTACTCTTCCAAAGGAATATCGATCATCTCCCATGTCTTTATAAAGTTCACAGGGTACTGTTTGCTATATTAATTCAATTAACTATAAGTTTGTAATAAAACTTGAGCATCATTTTAAATGCCGGCTTGTTTTTTTTTTTAATTAAATTTGGTAACTAAATCCAAATGCAAACTAATAAAACGTTGATTTATACAAACTGTAAATGAAAATGATCACAATTATTACTCATAAACATTAGTTTCGAACAGATAGAACAACAAAATAGTGTGTTTCTGTCAGGGATTAATGGAACAAGCCATCCTTAATATTTGAGCAGAGTATGAGAATTACAGCTTTGTATACTGTTTAAATTGAATTGAAGTCTTGCTGCAGAGAGGTAGGTTTTTAATCAAAAAGATTAAAAGAAGAAATTAGAATTAAAAAAGTTGATGAAAAGAAGTTCAGGTTGGTGATTCAGACTGTGGAACCTGATTTATAGGCGAATTGGAGGTGACGGAGGGAAAGCAGGTGTGAAAAAGTTACTTTTCATTTCTCATTTCCGCCTGCATGTTTTCATATTTAAAACCGCTTGAATCAAACCGTTCCAGACGGTCTTTTCCCACCCGTCAGCATGTTGGTGCTGCAGCCAAGGCTGGCAGAGCGTCTGATGGCACAGTGCCGCTCTGTGTCCTCCCCTCTGCTCTCCTGGCAGAACGTTCAGCCCAGCAGGTCAGCCGTTCCACACCCAGGAGGCCTCTCTTAAGCAGAACCAAAAACTACTCTTTTTAAACCGTCATCTTAAGGAAACGACGGCAAAAGAAATTTGTCATTAACTGTTTGTTTTATGTAACTTCCTTTTTTTTCCTTAAGCTCTAAAAGCAGCCAGTGCAGACTAAGAACAGAACTTCTATTTAATTAGAATAATGGATATTTATGGATTATAGTGAGAGGTAACGGAAGTCATACCCTCACCCCAATTTTTTTTTTTAATAATCGAAGATGTGAATGGGGTGCAGCAATAAGAATTAAGCTGCTGGTTTTGAAGCAGCATGTATCTGGTACGTTTTGTTGGTACACTGTATTCACAAACCAGAGGGAGGAAAGTTCGATCTCTGTGGAGACTAGGGGCGTTACGGTACGCTTAAATCACATTTTGGTTCGGTTCAGTTTCAAGGAGGGCTCGGTTTGATTAATTTTCAGTACAAAAAAAGCCTAAATAAAGACTTACAAAATGTTTATTTTGAAAATATGCCATGTAAACAATACGTTTATATAAAAATAAATAAAAACAACCCATTTGGACAATATTTTAAATAAACAGCACTCTTTACAATAAATGAACTTTACTAACAATAATAAAAATCTTAATAAATACAACAGTCAGAACCAGAACAATAAACAGCAACAGACCGTTTACAATTTAACTAATCAAGTTTTAAATTTTTGGCCAAAAAGAAGTACTTATACACATTTTCTGCCAAAAGTGCAGATCTAGTTGCAGTGAATATCTCCAGCAGTGGAGAAAATCCTCTCACTAGCAACAATAGCAGGAATAGAGAGGTAGAGCTTTGCTAATTTTGCAGTGTGGCTGTATTTGGCCTTATTGTTTTTCCACCAAAGAAGAGTAGCTTCAAGGGAAGGGCACCCTGAAGCCCTGTACTCACAAACTTCTTCTTGGACCTGCTCCAGAAGGGACTTGCTACTTCCTGTTCCTGGAAAAGTTCACAAAAGAGTTCAGTCATCAGACATCTCAGCTGGAGGTGATCTGGTGGATGATTTCTCTGAAGAGGAACTCTGTGACATCCTCAGACTGCAAACAACACAGAGGTAACAAAATTGAGTTAATAAAATGATCATTTTAAATTAAAGATGTTAATTAGATAATAATAATAAAATAACAATACCTCTTATTGAACGGCCATCATTTCTGTTATGAGGTGGTTGAATCTCTCACTCATCATCATCAGGACAGGGCTTTAATCTGGGCTTGAGGACTTGTTGACAATATCAGTTTTAGCTTTTTCATAAAGTGCTGGTACAACTTTTTGGCTGAAGTGTTGATGTGATGGGATGTCATAGCAGGGCTCAATAACTTTAAAGTCGGCACATCAACAACAGAATATGGACATAGATCCATAGCTTTAAAAACTCCTACAGCTTGTCCTGATGCATGCTCGATAATCCAGATAGAAAAATCCAAAAAAGTTCAATCTGGTCCTCTGGACATTCAAAATAAAAATAAAAAAAAACAATCCACTCTGAGCTCCTAAGGTGCTATTTAAGAGACAGCTGAATACAGCACCTCAGACTGAGGAAGTCTTTCGGATGAGAGACTAAACGTTTCTACATTTTTTTGCTTTGTTTTGTTTTTTGGGTTTTGTTTAATGTCCAGAGGACCAGATTGAACTTTTTTGGATCCTACAGCTTGTGTTATTGCTTTGGCCTGATCTGAATTACCTGATAATAAAGGTTGTTTAAATGCTGCTGTTATCGGTCTTTGCACCAATCAAGCAGCTATTCTGGAGACGTTCACGTTCGGATGATGTCGTTTCAAGTGCGTTAACAAGTTAAACGTGTTGCTGCTGCAGATCCAATCTCCGTGAAACAACGTCGACACAAAGCTTTGGATTTGTTTTTTAACAAGAAAGCCATAACGTTGCCCAACAGGAGACCACAACGAGATGCTAGGCTGCTAATGCTACGCGTGCTGCAAAACTATGCAACAATAAATAGCGCCGTGCTGAAACACGCTTAGGAACGTTAGTTCCGTGTCACATAATCTCTCGTTAATAAAATTTAATGAGTGAAAAAATAACCGAAACGGTACGCACATGGACCGAACCAAACATACCTTACCGAAACGGTTCAATACTCCCACGTGTACCATTAAACCACTAGTGGATATGCTACATTTAAAAAAATCTCCCCCTGGTTCTTCTGTTCAAGAAAGGTTAGAGGTGAAGAAAGATGGAAATATAAGCCCACAACAGGCTGACATTTGAGTTATAATAGAAGATGAGTTAAGATTTAACAGAATAAATTTAAATTTTTCCTCTAGACTCAAAATGTTTCTTGGCTGATGAGGTTTACTTGACTTTTTGTGATGTAAAAGGAACCAACATCAGTGAATTAACTGCAATGTGTACAGTGTGTTTACACAAATCTGCAGTTCATAAATCGTGAGATACACATGACTCAACAACAAAACCACTTGGACACTTCTTCGAATTAATGTTTCCATAACTGTCATTTTTATGCAAAGTTATCCAAGAAGCACATCTGACAGCTGTTAAATTTACTTAGATTTCTGATTTTCCGAAGGTCTTCTAAAGGCGGTATCTCGCTGTGATGGGACTGTTGGAGACGAGACGGTGGCTCACAATTGGGGAATAAAACATTAAAATCATGAATTTATAATTTAACTTCTGATTGTGTGCAACCAGTGAGCTGTGCAGGTGCATTTCAAGCTGCCACTGTTTGAAAACCATGGCTTATTGTCATGTGCACAACCTGCAACAATTTATTCCAAGTTGTGGTGTTATTCGTTTTCCACCTCCGCCCTCATCATTCTTATTTTGGCTGGTTTTGTACCCACCTTGGCAGCAGCCCCAAAGTTTTTGATTTAATCTTTAGGAGTACACTTTTGAGTGAAGATGAGCAAATTAGGATCAGTTTTTAAATAATTAATACCTTGACAAGTTTTCTGTCAGAGGAGAGCGCATGCATCAAAATACAGCTTTAGTGCTCTTGAGATGGGTTGGAAACGCTGGCAACAAAAGTGATATGGGTTGAAACATCCGTGACAAATCTCACTATTTTAATGGAAAATTTGTCACTATTTACGTGAACTTGCATGGTTCTGCAACTCGCACAAAGAAAACCGAGAACTTGCACAGATGTCACAAGACATTTTGGAGGCTCCTTCACAAATGCCGTTCATCAACTGTCGTCACCAACAGTCAGCCCAGTGGGATAGGACGTTTATGGGTCCGTAGCTGGGACAGTTGCTGCAGTGTTTCCCCTACCAATATCCAAGGAGGGCGCACTGCCTACCAAATCCCCCCACCCCCACTGCAAACAGCTCCACTACTTCTGGACGGGGAGCGGAGATTGTAGCAGCCCCGCTAACGCCTCCGCGGTCGACAAACACTGACAAGACGAGCACCCTCCCAAAGCCAGTAACCTAAAAGAAACACTGTCAAAGGGTCACTGGAGTCACATAATTCATTGACCCACCTGTCTATTCTGTGATTTGTTTAAGCCGTTGTCACTTCAAAGTAATCTTTTTGGACAACGACCCAAATGACTCAAAGGATGGAAGAGTGCCTTTTTGGGCGAGAGGGGAAATGTCTTTAAGAAACAAGAACAAGTTCAGTCGCCTTCTACCCTCAAGATTATCACGACTTGGATGAGCATGAATCTACACAAACATAGTGGATCTCAATCTTCCTACAATGAAATCATTAATTTACCATCTTGGTTTATTTTGTGAGACAAAATCAAGATGATTACAGCTGTGCATGCAGCTTTTGTTGTTGGTCTAAGTTTAAAATTTACTGCACGACTTCTCCCTGCAGCCTCCCCACAAAGTGATTCCTCTTTTTAGAAGCCAACACTTCTTGAGAAACAGCAGGATAAGTCATTTGGCTCACCTCTCATGGTTCATTTTCAGTTCATTACATTCATGTGACTTATGCAGACGTATCTCCTTACGCTCTTCAACCCCCCCGTCATCCTGGGTGTTGTACATTTGCCCAACCACTCATCTGGCATGAAACCACCTCTGATGTTAGGCAGAGTTAAAATGGGTCAGAGGGAGGACAGAAGCATGGAAACATACTCTGATGCTTTGCCTCCCTGGGTACAGAATCCGTCAGAATCATCACTTTTCAGCTTTATAAACCTTCCTACTGTGTACACGTGCTCTCAACGTGGCACAGACATCGTGTAAACTAACTAATCTCACACACCTACAGAGGTATGCTGTGCCTCCATGCATACTTGACACACAAAGCTGAAGAAGGTGGTTTTTGCTGCGGGCCAGACGAACCGAGTCATGCAGCAGACAGACGCGCCCTGTTGGATCAGCATCAACCTGGCTCCCCACACACAGCTCTGCTCCAAACCTAATACTGGCTGTCAGTCCTTTTCTCTCAGGCTGCTGCTGCTTCCAAGATGCTTTGAGTTACTCAGAGCGGTCCAGGACATGGTCTCTTTCTGTGTCCCATCAAAAGTTACTTTTATATCTCAACATTCAACAGACACTTTAAGTGTTTTCCCAGCCATCCAGGTCTATGTTGTACATCCAGTACCGACCTGGAAGTCGGCTTAGATTTGCTCCAGATGTGAAAGGTAGAGTAATGTGACCTCCTGGGGGAATCGTTCTGGTCGTTTCCTGCCTGTAAAGCATTCTGAATAACCTCTGTGCTGTATATGATAAGCTGCTTTCTAAATAAACTTGCACTGTGTAAGTTTACAACGTTTCTGCTGCAGAATTTGGGCCAACATTCATGTTTGCAGATGGATTCTCCAGAGAAACTTCCCGTATGTTCCAAACTTTGATTGATGGGATTACAGTGTATACAGTTTTGAGAAACAATCAGAACATTGATTGCTTTACCCCTGAAAAAACAAACAAACTGGTCATTCTGTAACTGAACTCTACGTTAATATTTGTGAAATACATTTGACACCTTGTAGTTTCTCAAATGTAATGAATCATAGAAATTTGGACTACTTTGCGTTTTTACAGGTAGATTTGTTTTTTTCACTATAGCTAATGAAAGAAACATCCAGCTATTTTAATTTTGGTCATGCAAATGACCAAAAATATTTAGAGGAAAACCTTGAATCCGTGAAACTAACATTCCCTGGAACCACCTTCCATCTTAAACAAAAACCTTGCTGGATCTGTTATTGCTGTGTTACGGATTACTCTCAACTACTACCACATGAAATTTGAGCTAAATTTATGTTAAACTGACGTTACAGCCATTTTTGTGGTTGCTAAAATTGATTAGCTGTGGTTACCATCTTGAATCTGGATGACTCTAAAAGTTAACTACTTGTTGAGGTACAGCCCAAGACTGCTTTGTGAGTTTCATTAAAATCTGTGCTGTAGTTAGTTAGATATTTAGCTAACAGACAAAGTTAACTCCAATAGTCGATTCCAACATTTTAAACAAAGATTCAATTCAGTCTTAGCTCTCAGGATATGTGTTAAGGATGACCCTCAGCTACTCCCCATAACAAATTTTAAATTATTATCAGTAAAACTGAGTGATAGCAAAATGTTTGTGTTTTGCTAAAGTTGATGTCTCTAAAAATTAATTTGTTGTAAATATACGTTCGATGATTACTTTGAGAATTGTGTTAAAATCCAGGTTCATGAGACATTTGGCAGACAAGCGTGTGTGTAAACACGGGCATTTGCATACTTGCTCGTCCCAATGAGAGGCAACACGAAGCAGGAAATAGCCACTAAAAGTGATCTTTTACCGTATATGGATGTTATCACTAACTATGTTTACATGCACAAAATTCTTTGACCGAATTGAAATGTTTTCAGAGTAAATCATTCAAATGTATCATTTACATGGGCACAATCTGTTCATGACGAGCATTTACATGCATTGGGCTTTGTTCTGAACAGAAGTACTGACATGTGCAGAGTAGTAAACTCTCCTTAAAAAAACACAGAAGAAGAAGTTCTACTTCCGGTTTACGTCCTGGATGAACATAAACAAACTTGAGCGCCCAAAATAGACCCGCGACAGGTTTAAATGACGTGGAGACGTTACTGCACTCCCTGGCTGAGCTACAGGTGATACAGATCATTTTAAGCTCTTTCAAAGTTTCAAGTAGAAATGTTGTCGCTCACCGACCAGTTTTACTTCCCCGACATGGTAATATTATTAGCATTAGCCAGGCGGAAATGACATAGGTCGCACATGTGCACTCACGTCAGTTTTTCACGATCGGAAAAAAAAAGAACAGATTAAGTGTTTACATGGACACCGTTCGGGTTCTGAATCGGCGTAAACCACCCGTTTCGTTTCGATTCCAAATTCTTTTGGATCATGCTGAATAAACAAAAAACAACCTGAACGGAGCGTTTACATGATACCATACCATACCAATTTATTTACAGAGTACTTAAAACAGCAACAAGACCAACCAAAGTGCTGTACAATAGAAACAAACAAGCGCAGCGGACAGGAAAACATAAAATAAAAATATATATGATGCATTTTTATTCCGAACGGCCGTTTAATCCGATTACTTATGTCCATGTAAACATAGCTACTGACAACCTACACGTAGTGTCTGTTCTGGTTCTGTGTGCCAGTAGACCGTAGCGTCTCACAAACTCAATTTTGGACTTTAAATGGTTAAACTTGAAATAAGTCCTAGCTTTTGTTGTAAATGTAAAAATGCTCTCTTTCTCCCCTCTTTGATCTGCTTACAAGGCTCGCTGCATATTTCTGTGTGAGCTAAAGGCAAGAACAGGCTTTACACCTTCATGTAGCCTCAAGCTCCATTTACTCTGCTAGAAACCGCCTGTTGAGATGCACTGCTGTTTGAAATGCTGCATGCCAAGCTCGACTGTGTAACTCAGGCCTAAGGCGACAAAGTGCAAAGAGAGCTGCTCCTTTGGCTCTACCCTTTGATATTGCTTTGCCACAAGGTCACAGAGCTTCCTTCCAGGGTACAAGTAGAGATCAGAAACCCCTAATTATGCCAAGCCCATACACTTTGGGAATACAAATGGTGAACCATGTCTAAAACTTAATGCATGTAAGGGACAGTCGAGAGTTTCTACGAAATAAGTTGCAATTCCCAAGGTACATGTACAAAGAAAGCAAATACAAAATACACAAGTTTATATGGAGCTGTTTACTATATCAGTATTTATTACCAAATATTTGTGTATCTTTGATTGAGCAGATTATTCATTTGAACCTTTCATTGTCAAGACTGTCTTTATTATCCAACATTTTTCAGTCAGGTCATCTGGACAGTTTCTTTTTTTTTTTTGTGCTGAAACGTATCGCCTTCGATCCAGAAGGCTTCATCAGTCAAGGAAACACACAACAAAACCGATTCTTCCCCCAACAGCTTACTCCAAAGTGGAACAAACCAGTTATGTTGGTGATAAATTGGTCTCTTTGTCACCAGTTCACCAACATAACTGGTTTGTTCCACTTTGGAGTAAGCTATTGGGGGAAGAATCAGTTTGTGTTGTGTGTTTCCTTGACTGATGAAGCCTTCTGGATCGAAGGCGAAACGTTTCAGCACAAAAAAAAGAAACTGTCCAGATGACCTGACTGAAAAATGTTGGATTGTATACCTGGATTATTGAGCATGGATTTTACTGTATTTATTAGTTTTTGTTACGCCACTGTAAACAAATTACATTAATAAACTGCAAATTTGAAAAATGAATAGTATTCAAAAGCTGCAACCTTGAGATTAAAAACAATTAAGCCAAGGTTAAAGTGCAGTTCCTTGAGGCAGTGCATAAAAGTCAGTTGCTTCCCAGAGACCTCCCCATTAGAATAAAAAACTCATCTCACAAAACAGAACCATGATATGACTGTAAAGGCAAGCTGGTCATTCACAAATGCACCAATTGAAAAGGCCATGTCTCATGAGGATGTGAGGTTACACAAGATTAGCCAGCATCACAGAACCATATGAGGAGTGGAGTGGGGTTGACCTGGAGCATTACCATAAAATGTGTCAAAAAATATCCCACTCAGAATTCAGCAGCCAAGGGCTGGTAATGCTCTGTCTCTACCTCCCTTAAGTTTTTTTTTCACAAAACAGCTTAGATTGTGACTTAGACGCCATTTGGCCACCTATAGGTGCTTTGCCATTGATAAGTGCAACTCCATTCAGCTCTCGTCTTATCAGTTCTTCTCAGGTGTAGGTGATTTGTCACTATGATTTGTTTCCTTGTTCTGTGGGCGGGATAGTCGATGCAAAATGGAGGTCATTGTGTTTGAGCCACTCCGCTCATTGCGTACCATGGTCCTTAATCGACCTATAATCTGATTTAAATTTCGTTAGCTTTTCCCGGCACTGCTTATAAGTCCGGGTGTAGCCGTGCTGCACCTTCATCTCCGATATCTCTCTGCGCTCATTTCTTGTGGTGCCATCTGTCAACACGATGAGAAAGTGGCAGTTCAGATGTAGTTTGCAGTTTTGCTGGGTGGGTCATCCAGTGATGCAGCTCCACTGGCCAATCAACGGATGCTGTCTGCTTACATCAAAATTGGAACTTCGTAGCAGTCTGCCTGGAACCTCAAACAAGGCGGTCCCATAAACCGGGCTAAGTGGGCAGGCCCTTAACTGGTGCAGTGTGGTGTGGAACTCATGAGAGTTGAGACAGTGGCAAAGTGCCATATGTGACTTCTGAATGTACTAAGGCATTAAGTGGGGCTGTCTCTGATGCCCCTTTGTCTCACGAAGTGAGATAGTAACAGAGGCGAAACGACCGACCTGAAAAAGCAAACAGTGCCGCGGATCAATAATGTGATGAAGTGATGACGTTTGATCTGTGCAGCCAGCCGGCCGCAGTACTAAACAAATATTGACGATGAGGCACAGTAACTTTGTATTTAGTTTTTAAAACATTAGTTAACCACATAAAGAATTGCTCAAATATACAGTATTATTAGAAGCTCAAAATCAATTAGACTTTTCTGCACTTTAGAAACTATATATACAATTGTAAACCACACCAAGACAAGAAAAAGGCATTGTAGGCCTGACTTGAATGTGTTTTACTAAAGGGACTAAAGACCAAATAAAATATTCAGTGCTTTGGTTTGTAAAGTATTTTTTGTGAATTCTGGTTCAGATCTTGGATTTTTGTTTTTATTTTTCTGCTACAAGTGACAAGTGGGTACACCTGGAAAGTGGAACATGAAACCAGGCTGGACAAAAACAATCTTCTGAGTCCTAATGTGTGTTGAATTATGGCATAATTTTCAGAGAGGGTTCTGCAGCGCACTGATCAGAAACACTGGCTGTAGTTCGTGACACTTTCAGTCATGGGAAATCTTCATACCTTACTGTTTCATGGGAAGTTGTTTGAAGTCAGTTGTTATGGTTTTGCTTTTTAAGTAACTCTTGGATTGATCACATCTAACAGCAGAATACTTTGTCTTCCCGTTTTAAATTATGAGATTAAATGCTCAGCATATGTTCTTACAATCTAAAAATGAAAAAAAAAAAGTGCTTTTGTTGAAACGCACCAGTTTTAAATATATTAGAATCAAAATATGCTCTGGTAAGTTCAAGTGAAATTCAGTCGATACAGATTTTTACTCTGTTCATCCTTTACATATCAGTTCTAGAGGCAAAAGCCCAAGAGGCCAAATGCTAAGCCTGAACTTTCTTATTTTCAATCCACAATCCATTGGGTGACATCCCGACAGCTAAATCAATCTTGTATGCATTATATGCTCTTTCCTCATCTTGTCCTTAGGCGAGCAGTGTGAAGCTACATTAGCTGCTGCCAACAAAACCTCTCTGAATCTCTGACCAAACTGCCTGCAGCCGAGCAGCATTGAGAATATTCAAAATCCGAGTACAAATACAAAATACAGTATTTAACTTGGGTTTTTTCCTGCAGCTAAACAGAAATAGAGATCTATTCTTTGGCATCAAGGTAGAGCTTTTGCATCATTTAAATTCAGCACCTCTTTGCGTGCTTTACTTCAGTCTATTTCGTAACAGTACAGGCATCTTTGGGTGCAACATGAAACTTTTTCTTCAACTCTTTGGGGGAAAATGAAACATCTGCTGAGGTAGTTGTATTTTAAAAGTCAAAGACAGATTTTCTCTGACATTTCCTGATTAGTCGGTTAAGTTTGGCAGCCAGACTTTTCCAGGCAGTCTGAAAAACCAGTTTTTCATGACCTTTCATCTGAGCCGTAGACCAGCTCAAATAGTGCACGTTAATGTTTGCAGTTTAGACTGATTGGTAGAAGTTGTCACACTTGAACAACTTCAACTCTTTTATTTCCGTCTGTAAATCTGCCTTTATCTATTTTGTATTGATGCTTGTTAAACAAATGTTCCTGTTGTTCCAGCTGCTTCACATGTTGCACTTGAGTCTAGTTTACAAACTTTTCTTTTCATCTTAATTTGTAAAACAACACACTTCAGAATTTTTCTCCCTCTTTCTTCCTCCTTCATCACTTTTATTTCTCTCCCTCACCACCTCCTCCTCTCTGGATATCACCACATTCACGCTGCCCCTCTGATATGAGCTCTGCAGGATGAAATAAATATGAGGCAAGAGAGGTATAAATATTTATAACTGCTCTGGCTGTATAATTCTGCACGGTAGTGTGTTGTTGCACTTTCTGTGTGTGTGTGTGTGCATATATACATGTAAGGTGTGTGTGTGTGTGTGTGTGTGTGTGTGTGTGTTACATATTTTCAAACTTTTGACCAGATCAGGTGCCAAGGCTGCTGCAGAGATAAATAATTCACAGAAAGTTAAACCTTGAGTTGGCATCGCTTTGAAAAGACAAAAGGAGTAACGTTGCAGCACATATGCGCCCTCATACGTTGAGGATTAGCCGTCTACTTGCACCTACATGTTTGACGCAGATGGCCAGTCGTATAATAATCATGCGTGAAACACAAACATGTAAACATGAATATGCATGAAATTAACTGCACACGTTGGAACAGAGATGAGCTTTGATCCACACAGGCCTCTGCATTTATCTGCGCATTGAAGTTGCGATTTTATGCAAACATTTAAGCAACTTTAGTACTCGTTTCTGTGACAGCTGTGCCGTACTTTATCTTTCTGCATGTGTGCATCCGTAAATGGGTTTCCACTTTTGCACACATGAAAATATTCACGTCATTTCACTATTTTTGCTCAGTCCCTCACTCCTGCAGGCTCACTAGCTAAGTTACACACAGACACGAGTGCATCAATAACTAATGGCAGAGATAGAGGGGCCCCCGGTTGACCCCAGGTCTTTAATATTTTACAGTAGGGTCTCAGAAATGGAACCAGCTGACACAACTTGATCGTAAAGCCTCTCTTCAACGCTGAGCGCCACCTCCTAGGTCCATTTTAATAATAGCCTCTGAGAACCTGTCAAGGCTGTCAACTCAAATAGAGCATTTTGTAGAACGTAAAAAATATATCATTACTGTGTGTAGGACTGAGTTTCTGCAGCGTTTGTATGAAAAGTGTCAACATAAGATCTTGGTGAAAACGTACAAGGATGAATGTTTTTTTTCACTATTATACAGCAAAACACTTCTCAACTTTAAGTGCTTTTTATTACAGCTATCTTTTCTGCTTTTTTTTTCCTCCTCTGTAGACCCTCCACAGAATAAACAACCAGAACAGCTCCACTTTAAACTGCAATTATAAAGCAACAAAATACAAAACTGTTTAGAGGGGCAGTCGTAATGTTGGGTGTCATGCACTTTTCAGTTCAGCATCGCTCACTCATCCACTGATTAGCCAGAGAAAACATTATTGTGGGCTCATCTTCATAAATAAATAAAAGAAACACTTTCAGAATCCACTTTAGGCCATTTTTGGCACTGTTGCTCAATTTATTACACCAGTCCATAGCTGTATGGATTTTAAGGACTTTTCTCCAAGACAAATAAGCAAAATAAATAGCTGAAGCTGCTAGCTTTGTGGTTTTCTGCTCTGTGCACATTGATCATACTATATTTTGTGTTTTTTAAAGCAACACTTCATATTTGTCAAACACTAACAGCTTAAAGAGAAAACACCGTTTCTTTATACAGCATACTTTTTACTCTAATAATACGTAACAGTAATATGTATTCATGAATTATACAGCAAGGAAATTAGTTTTAAAATTTGACAGGTTTTGACACTCCTACAGGTCCATATGAGCACAAAACGTCTTCTTAGCTGCAATGCATTGTGGACTTTATTTGCTGGGATAGGGGATTTTTGTTTCAACCCTGTTTTTTTACAATTCAACAATACTTTGAGTATTGAGTATAGTACCTCAGATCAGTGGCCCCCGTGGAACACTGTCCTGCATGTTTTAGTTGTTTCCCTGCTCCAACACCTGATTCAGTGATTCTATTACTTCTTCAAATTTTGCAGAAGCCTGTTAATCTCCCATTTATTCAAATCAGGTGTGTCGAACCTCCATGGAAGGCAGAGAACACCGAATAGATTTATTATTAATGTAATTGATCAAAATCTAATTTAAAAAGTTGTCAGCTATTCTTTTCACTGCAGGATTATGTAAAGTTAAAACCATACTCAACCTGATTCAACATTCAGTTAAACTGATGAAAGGGAAAAATAAATATTCTATAAAAGGTGTGGAAAGATGAGTTATGACCTTTGACTCTAGTAAGGAATCAGATTCACATTTTGTATATAAAGTTTGAGAACTCCTACGCGGTCTCTAACTCATACTATACATTCAAGCAGTGATATACTGTAGAATACATCATGAACAGAAAGTGACTATAAACACAGTGTTTCTCTCATCCTACACAGAGTGAAGGATTATGGGTATTCAGCCAGTGCAGACAAACTTGCACAATGGCACAGATTATTTTTGGGTACTTTCGACAATGTAGACAAGGAAAGTTACAATAAATAACCGTTGCTTTTGGATTTGTTATATGTATATGAAGTATTTTCCAACCAACAGACAATTGTTCCCCCTTTTCCTCAGTTTATAAATTTCTGTGCCTAAATCTGCAACAACATGCTTCCTCTAAGAATTCGGAAGTATACCAGCGGGATAAATAAAGAGTTTGTAGATGTCTGATTTCTTCCATTTAGAATTGTTCAGGACCAGAGAAAGAAACTTAATTTTCAGTTTTAGTATTCTTACTTTCAGACAAACCATTCACAGCACCCAGGAGGAATCCAGGAGTTTTTATCTCCACAAGGTTTCCCGTCAGAAATATTGATTCTTCTTTGTGTTGGTGTTTTTTCACACTGCGATTGTGTTTTATGCGTCTCTTATGACATGCGTGGAACAACTCTCGCCAGCACAGTGTCAGCAAAGTTTGCTCTAATGATTTAAACTTAAAATCGTTTTTCATTTTGCTTTTATTAATATTTCCTAAGTGTTTATTTGTAGTGCAGTTCTGTTGTTTTAAGTCTTGGAATCAACCCCAGATGACCCACTTTAGTTCCCATAAACAGACAGAATGTTCTGCACATCAAAGCAACATGCTCTAAATAAAACTTATTTGTTTTAAATAACAGACACATTTGTTGTTTACAATCATTGCTAAGTGCAACTGTCTCCAGCTGGAATATTAACGGCTTTAATTACATTGCCAGCATACTTTAGTGATGTTATCATGTGCTTCAGGCACATTTTAGCTGTTTCTGTGAGCAGTTTTTATGGCTTCCATTGTAAATCGTCTCTTGACCAAATATTTTTTGGACTCTGATGCTTATTTGCTGGAATGTGAGACTCTTTGAGAAACCATTTATTGGACTGTTAACTGTGTTTATTATATTTTAGTTTTCTTTGCCAGAGAAAACTAATTAGTATTTAACAGTTTCACTTTTTAGTCCTCGTGGTTCTGATGACATAGTTTTTGCGTGTTGTTAATTTGTTTGCGATTTCAACATTTTTCAGTCAGGTCATCTGGACAGTTTCATTTTGGTGCTGAAACGTTTCGCCTTCGATCCGGAATGTTGGATTGTATACCTGGATTACTGAGCATGGACTTTGTTGTTTTCAACCAGTTTGACATGACTGTCTACAAGGAAGAGGGCCGGCAATGGAGGAGGGGGCGTACCAAAGAGACCATCTAGCACTAACCAAACTGGTTTGTTCCACTTTGGAGTAAGCTGTTGGGGGAAGAATCAGTTTTGTTGTGTGTTTCCTTGACTGATGAAGCCTTCAGGATGGAAGGTGAAACGTTTCAGCAAAAAAAGAAACTGTCCGGATGACCTGACTGAAAAATATTGGATTGTATACCTGGATTATTGAGCATGGACTTTGTTGTTTGCGTTTTATTTTATTGCGTTCTGTTAGCCTGTGACTCGCTTGCAGCAGATACTTTGCTATGGTTCTATCAAACCAGTTTTCATCCGATCACCTGCCTACCTTGCTTTTATTGTGAGAACAGACCGAAGTAGCTGCCTGCTATCATCCAGCAGTCTGTAAATCCAGAGCACAGTAAATTGAAGCTAATTGGAAGGTTGCAAAGATTACAGTCAGCTGAGCTTGCACTGTTAGTGCCAGAAATCCATCACTTCCCAAATGGAGTTTCACTCTAAAGCTCCGAACGCAATTTTGATGATGTTCCCTCATGCTATAATTTTATCTCATCCAACCTCTCAAGCCATTATGGGATAAAGCTTCCCTGCTGAGCACGCTGAGCGTCTGCAAACACATTCCTCAGACCTCCACTTACCCCTGACTGGTCATGTAATAAAACACAGCCAATTAGGCTTTACACCTTGCTGTGTGAAGCCCTTCCCCTGCTGCTGAGTGTGATTTCAGTCTGAATAACTTCCTCTGTAACTTCCCCTCCTGAGCAGAGGTGGATGGACAGGAACCTTTACCTAACAAACAGTGTGGAGTAAGCAGCGCATCTTCATTATTAGAGCCCCATCAGACATTACTGATTTAAATCATGTCAACCGTCATTTTCTATGGATGTCTGAGCTGTAACAGTTTACAAGGTGATGAAAAGAAAATAATAAATGTCACAAAAACAGCATCTTTTTTCATGCAATTGTTGAGGAGTATCATTAGGAGTCCGAGCAAGCAGAGGCTGGAACCCTTTTGAAACTGTTCTGTTTTGTTATTATTTTTATTGTATAAATAAAAGTAATGCTACAGCCCAAACCATAAGTAGTATTAAGATGAATTTACATAGTAGTAACTATGACCTGTGAGTACGGCAGAGAAAAATACTTAGACATGTTCACCTGTAGGGGGCGCTATAATTGGGGACTTTGGATTTGCTCGTCTAACTTAAACTGTTAAGTCACAAAGTTTTATGGCTTGTATGTGTATGATCCCTGCATGATACTGAGTCATACTCTATAGGCTACGCCCATTTCCACTTAAAATATTGTTCTCTTTATCACAAAATAAAAACTTTTGACTGGTTTTCTAAGGTTTTGAGTTTGATTGATATAAAATGCCCCATCTAAAATGTACATACCATTTGGATTGTACGTTTCCAAGGAAAAGTAATTATCTTTTTAAATCCTAGACAATACGCCTAGGCATATAAGTTTGGCTAGCTAGCTAAACACAAATTTAGTCATATATTTTAAAGTAAAAGTAAAGTGATGTGTTGTCATCATTGTATATTCCCATACAATGGCGAAATTGATTCTTTGCATTTAACCCTTCGCACCTGGGATACAACCAGGTGAGGCAGTGGGCAGCTATGTAGGTGCCTGGGGAGCAATTGGGGATTGGGTGTCCTGCTCAGAGACACCACGACATGTGGGTATGGCTGGGGATTGAGCCTGGGACTTTCGGGTCCCAGGTCAGCTGCCCTGCCTCCACCCCATCTCAACTCCTTACACTATATTTATTAAAATGAAATTCATACTAAAATTAGGGGAGTAGTTTGATAAACATTGGCGTATAGGGGGGTGCTATAACATGAAAATATTGTTTATGCAAAACTGGCTAACTGGATTTTTACAAACTCTGGTACAGACCTTTGGGACAAGGCCCTCAGCTAAAATCTCAAGGACAATATTTCACAAGTGATGTGGGCGTGGCCTATAGCATCTCGTTTTTTTTTTTTTTCTTAAAATCAGTCATGGAGCCGAAACTGTCAGATTTTGAGAAGTTTCTCAAAGGAAAAATAATAAAAAAACAAAAGGAGATTTTGGTAGGCAGGGCGGGGTGCCCTCCTTGGATATCGGTAGGGGAAACTGTGTGTGTGTATACAGTATATATGTGTGTGTGTGTGTGTGTGTGTGTGTGTGTGTGTGTG
>NC_056511.1:10722522-10740969 GCF_014905685.2 Nematolebias whitei | reverse complement strand
TTTATATATATATATATATATATATATATATATAAAGGTGTTTTAAACCCTTCCCACACTCTTGCAATATTCTAAATAATGTTTCTAAACTAAACGCTCTTAAAGAGCACAGAATGTCAGGATTTCAATTCTCTGTGCCTCCGCTGCTCTCAGCCACCTGCAAGCGTTCTTGGCCACGCCCACTTCTCGGCGCTGCACGGAGAACAACTGTTCAGCTGCAGGAGGAAGTTTACCCTGCAGTGTGGGCTGCACAGAGGTGAAGCAGGTGCTAAATAATTTAAAATAATTAATTTTAAATAAAAAATGTCATGCAGATCGTGCGGCTCATCCATCAATCAGCCATTTGTGTGTCATGTCCAATCTCATTTTGAAACACCGCAATAGAGCGAGTCCGCAATAAACGAATTGCGAAGTAGCGAGGGACTACTGTACAACTAAATATAGTAGCTGTGATTCAAAACGTGGAAAAAAGACCTTGTGTATTTTTTTTTTTAGTTTCATCATTTACATATATTTAAAGAAATACTGGAACCAGCCTACAGGGGGCACTTATTTAATTTTGGCTTCAGCTTCCGCATTACGTCCTGCTTTTAGTTATTAATACAGCTGATGTTCATGATCTTATTTTAATCTCTAAATAAGAAGCACTATGTTTTTCCAACAAAAAAAAAAAAAAAAAAAACTATTTATTATCTGACCGACTCTCACAGCGGTTTGTTTTAGGAGCTGGGAGCTCCAGAGATGCTTTGTTGATCTAATTAGCCGAGATTGTCCGATAACAAGCTGATGGTTCATGAAGAAACCTCTTAAATATTATTTGTACGTTTTCACGTAGAGACCTTTCAGGTTGTTTTTGACATTACTGAGCATAAATGTGTACAGTAAGTTTTAAGTTGATGTGTAGAAACCTT
Organism: Nematolebias whitei; assembly: GCF_014905685.2. NCBI lineage: Eukaryota > Metazoa > Chordata > Actinopteri > Cyprinodontiformes > Rivulidae > Nematolebias > Nematolebias whitei. The sequence goes on along the minus strand of NC_056511.1, from coordinate 10,740,058 downwards.
TTAAAATGCGTGCAGACACATGTTTGTGGTGTTATTGTTATTCAGAGAGCGCGCTACATTTATAATGCTGCTCAGATCTAACCGTGACAAGCCGACAGTGGTTAGTGTTGGCCTCTCTGATCTGCTTTCAGCAGGTGTGTGTGTGTGTGTATGTGTGTGTGGAAGATTTTTAAGAAGACACAGAAAATAGGGAAGAAGTGAGAGGAGGATGGGTAGGGACAAGAAGGTAATGAGAAGAAGGGCGTTGTGCAGAAAAAGTCGATTGCAGAGTGTGAAAGAACGGGCAAAAAGGTGGGGGAAGAAAAACACTTTCATTGCAGTAATGAGCTCAGGTAAGAAATGGGACACAGCAGCTACACACACACAGTCACGCTGCAGTTCAGCGCACCTAGAAAGAGGGAAAATTAATCGCACACTTCAAAAAGATGAATCCCTTGGTGTTGGTTCTGCTTCTAAACAAGGCAGGGACAGATAATGTTGCAGAGACGGAGAGAAATGACGTTTTACAAAATGCGCCGAGTGTTTTCATTGCTGATTGTTAGATTTGTGAGAGATTACAACCCACAGGGGAAAAGTTTCCGCCCGTTCAAACGAACCCTTCAGGTGCCCTTGAAATCCCAAGGACGAGTTCTCACTTTTGAGCTGTAACAGAGCAAGATCCAAAATCAGATTAGAGGTAGAAGAATGTTGAAAAATGGTCTCTGGGAGATCAGAGGATAAGATGGCGCTCCTGTCAAAACAATGAAAATAAAAGAAATTACAATTTAGGAGCTGTGTAAAAAGGCGTTCCCGCTGGGAGATCCCCTGATGAGGAGTTCTGTGGTTTCAGCAAAAGCAAAATAAATTTGGGGAAAGAGGTGGCAAGACATTTGGTAACTGTGCACACGATTACGATACAATACACCGCCAACGTTAACCGCAGTTCTGCATGTCCTTGAAGCCTGAGAGGGATCTGCAGTCTACAGTATTTGACCAGTACAAATACCTCAAACCTTCTGTTTGTATGAGGAGGAACTCTCCCTTTTTTCAAGACATACTTCAAATTATTTATGAACAAGAAGGGCAATGCACATTAATTAAGCATAAATGTGATATAAGCACTGTGCCTGAATCAGCAGGCTGGTTTTCATCAGGCAGACCGACGCTACAGTTAAAAAAAAAAAACATTACAAAATGCTATAGCTGTATAGAGAAATGTAATAGAAAGTTTTTAAACTGAATTATTAACAAAGAAACCAAATCATCAGTTGTAATCTTACAATACTTGAAAGTATTTTGAAAAACCTTTTGTGTTTTTACTGGAGTAACTTTAAAGTGTGTAGACTTGAACAGTATTTTGTGGATGCACGATATTGGATTTTTGACAAATATGTCGATATGTTAAAATTTATTTGGCTGATAACTGATGCCAATACCGATATTTTTATACCCTAGACCAGAGACAGAGACTACAGAGCTTTCTCTGTTGTGGAATTAAAATACTACATTATTCTGCATGGTCTTTGTCAGTTTGGCCTGCTACCAAATGCAGATGACAAAAAGGGGCTTAAAATGATGTAACACTTCAACTTGAATTATGTTTAATATCAAATTTATTCATGACATTTACTATCTCTAACACAATGACAACACTTGAACAGTGCAAATTTGTACATTTTCACAAATCTAAACTCAACGGCGCGTGTGATGTCATACATAACGTTGCGCGGGCGCTACAGGCATTCTTGTCACAGGGCTTTCATACAAAAACAGTGCCGTGTGTGTGTGTGTGTGTGCGTGCGTGCGTGCGTGCGTGCGTGTGTGCGTATGTATAGCGTCTTTTACATCTGAGTTATTTTGATGGAAATATCGGACATTGGCCATTAACTTTATCGCTAATATTTGCCGTTACGATACCATGCCGATAATATTGTGCATCCCTGGTATTAAGGCTGGGCGATATGGCCTAAAATCAATATCACGATACATTGAGCAGTTCACCTCGATAAAACTACTGCTTATGCAAATAAATGAAGAAAATGTGTACTTTTAGTTGTTACATGTTTTTTTTTACAAATAAGCATACTCTGCTGCTGCCGCTTCAACATTCGAAATTTCCTCCATTTTCTCAACCGCACCATCTTTTTCACTTGTTGTTACAGACTGGATGGGGTGGAGTCACGTGACTGCACGTAGTGCAGCATCTTAAAGGGACATGAGCATAGCTTACCTATACACAGCCAAAAGACAGAACGATTTTTATTTTTTGAAAACACCAAAAATACCAACATGGGTAAAATGACGTTGATCATTGTTATAAATTTCGGTGTTGGTTAATTTTCAGTATATTGCCCAGCCCTACCTCGTATTTACTGTTCAAATATAGCACTTTATTAATTTGACATTTGTTTTACCAGGTGAAATGTTTGAGAACAGGCATCTTCATAGATAAACATGTGACGAGGACTCCGTATCTGATCTAACACTTGAATTTTTGTGCGGAATAAGCCAGGAAATGATCATGTTGTTGCATCTTTTATTCTCTATATTTACTAAAAAGATAATGAAATGTAAATATGCGTGAACAAATGTGGAAACACCAGTATGTGTGCAGTACACAGTACGAATGTTGTCGCTAATGTCTTTCTTCAGCAGTAAGTATTGTATTTTGTTTTCACATCTTTCCTCACTGGTGTCACACACACACAGGGGTCGTCTCAGTGTGAAACCTCTCTGTGGTCTCTCTTATCCATGCATGTCCTGCTCCTCCATGCTAAAGTAAGCATAAGTGTGGCCTACTGCTGGATTTGACAACCGCACACAGACCGAACTCAACCATTTACTGTACTAATCAGTTTCTGAAAGATCAGACTGTTCTTTGCAGCGCTGCCGTACTTTCCTGTCATTTTCACGTGAAAGTTAAAAAGTCTTGCAGTTTTCCTGTTTGTGAAAATATCTCAACAACCTCTGGACTAACAGAAACTTCTAAATGCTTGTGCTCTTAGTTTAAATTTAATTTATTTTGCTGAAACGACTGTTAAGAGCAGCTGCTCGTTTGCGTAAAATGATAAAACATAAAATACTGTATTGTACTGTAATGAATGTGCAGTGTGAAAGTTCTGAGTTGTTTGTCCTTTAACAATTTGCTTCCAAGGATTTAGTTTTGTGTAATATTTTAGTGGTCTTGATCAGTACTTCTGTTTTCAAATGATACAGTTTTATTTATTTTTTACATTAATTTTTAGGTCGGTACTTGACTGTTTTTAGAGGAATGTTTTTGTTAAGCCGCTCTAATTTGTGAATCATTCAGGCATAAAAAGGCTCCAACACGATGTCAACACAAACAACAAACAGATTTAAAACTTGATCTTGAAGGACTTTGTTACTCGCAGTATCAGAAGAGCGTAATTTGAGCCAATTTCTTTAGCTGGATTTGTGGCAGTTGAACAGACATAAAATAGTATTTTAGCACCAACAAGATAATTCAAAAGGAGCTATTGGAGTAAAACTTTGTATAAAAAGATCCACTAACGGATGATTATTAATTTCTCAGGTCCTGTGGGTCAGGTCAGACTTTGATACTGTTCATCTGCGTTACATATCAAATACCAGCAAAACATCTGAAGAAACGATGAAGGTTCTCAGTCATCCAGGTCATGGTCAATCTAAAACAAGTTAAAAAAAACAACAACTGGACTTTTATTCTGGAGATCAACATGTTTCACTTCCCATCCGGGAGGCATTATCAATTCAAGACATTAGTTGGAGAAAAACATTTGAATTGACAGAACCTCCCAGATGGAAAGCAAAACGTCTTAATATTCAAAATTTCAGTCTTTATTTTTTTTTTTTACTTTTTAATCTAAAGAAATGTTCATTAACACCACTTTTAAAAATTAAAAGCAAAAGTATAAAGAACTCAAAAACTGTGTGTTGTGAATGATGCTCCTCTACGATCGAGTGTAATGAATTTTTGCTCAAAATGTGTCAAATTGACTGAGTCGTAGCTCTTTTTGGTTTATTTATGTTGCTAACAAACAACGTTGATGCTAGAAGAATCCGTCCAGATGACCTGACTTAACCTTTTTGGATTTATTTACCTGGATGATTGAGCTTACAGTACATCGGGACTATGTTGACTCTATCAAGTAATGCAAAAGTTTTAGGCAAAGATGTCATCCAATGTGTAGCATTTGGAGTAAGCTTTGTGAATTAGGCTTAAATTGGGTGTGGCAGAGGCAGAGACAGATGCCTTGAGTTGCTTGGCTGTGGTAGCCATCTTGGATTCCTTCTAAAGTTACCAGATTGTAAACGTTCATTCAGTGATTATTTCCAAGAATTTTAGTCTCATTCACATCATATCTTTCATTGGTTCTTGATATTTGCTAACACATCAAGCACACAGACACGAAGAAAAGCAATACGGTTTAAAACTTTACCCTTGTGTATTACGACTCTTCTTATAGATAAATAAAACAAAAGTAATGCACATATACTGAACAAAAATATAAACGCAACACTTTTGTTTTTGCTCCGATTGTTCATGAGCTAAACTCTAAGACTTTTTCTATGACCACAAAAAGGCCTTTCTCTTAAATATTGTTCACAAATTTGTGTAAATCTGTTAATGAGCACTTCTTTTTTGCCAAGATAATCCATCCACCTCTCAGGTGTGGCACATCAACATGCTGATTAGAAAGCATGGTTGTTGCACAGGTGTGCTTTAGGCTGACCACAATAAGAGGCCACTCTAAAATGAGCAGTTTCACTGTGTTGAGTGGGTCTGAGTGTCAGAGTGAGTGGACCAACACTCTGCAGGCCACAGTCAACAACCTGATCAGCTCTATGCAAAGGAGATTGCACTGCATGAGGCAAATGGTGATCACACCAGATACTGACTGGTTTTCTGACAAGACCCACCCACCCCCAATACTGTAAAACTGCCTATTTTAAAGAGCCTTTTATTGTGGTCATCCTAAAGCACACCTGTGTAACAATCATGCTGTATATGCCACACATGTGAGGTGGATGGATTATTTGTGCTCACCAACAGATTTACACACATTTGTGAAGCCTTTTGTGTACATAGAAAAAGTCTTAGATCTTTGAGTTCAGTTCATGAACAATCAGAGCAAAACCAAAATTGTTGCGTTTATATTTTTGTTCAGTGTACTTTTACCGGGCTGCGCGGTGGCGCAGTTGGTAGAGCTGCCGCCTCTTAGCGAGCAGGTCGCCCCAGTTCAAATCCCGGCTGGGGGCCTTTCTGGGTGAAGTTTGCATGTTCTCTCCGTGCATACTTGGGTTTTCTCCGGGTACTCCGGTTTCCTCCCACAGACCAAAAACATGCATGTTAGGCTGATTGGTAACTCTAAATTGTCTCCAGGTGTGCGCGAGAGTGTGAATGGTTGTTTGTCTCGTTTGTCTCTACACGTCTCTGTGATGGACTGTAGACGTGTCCAGGGTGTCCCCCGCCTCTCGCACAGTGATGGCTGGATATGGGCACCAGTGACCCCCCCAACCCGAAAAGGAGAAAGCAGGAAAAGATGATGGATGGATGTACTTTTACCACAGTTACTGATAAACTGCTGATATCTTATCATTCATGTCGACTTTTCTAAACTAATCCACTGAACTTGAGCTTTAATAAAACTCCACTGCAGCTGAAACACCCTGCAGCTCTATATGCTCAGCGGTAGTGGAGTCAGCGAGCCATCCAGTCCGAACTCTGTGTAAAAAGCGTAAGAGCCTGTTAGACAAAAGACATCTGAACAGTAACGGCTTCCTGTATCACAGAGCGAGGCGGAGGGCGCAATCATCACCACGCTCTACATGTGAGACTCACCAGAGTGCATCGGCATGTGTCTGCACTGCTTCCTTGCATGCTGTGAGTGCAGGCATGTGTTGGGAGTTGTGTGGAGCTCAGCATCATATAGTTATTCTCCTTTCAGCAGCACAGCTATGTCATGGTTACAAAAAAAGTGCCACTTTAACAATTTACCTCTGTCAAAATGTATTGGAACTGCTGCTTTCTTTTCTTCTCCGTAATTGTTCATTTGCTTAATTGTTTCAACAAAAACACTGGTTTCCAAGAAATGAAGTTGACTGTGTTAGGAGACAAATCAAGCATGAAACTTCTAAAGTGATCATTTGTAACAACCTTAATTAAAACACTATAAAATATTCATTTTGAATAGTAGTACAAAACAATATTGGGTATTACTTTGCATGTTGATAAATAAAGACATTCATTTTGAAATGGTCCTTAATTATTTGTATAAATGTGCATCATTTTTGTGCTCGTTTACACCAGAATATTGATGTCTAACCCAAAGGACAGGACTGCACTGCTGTCAGGTGTAATTATATGGTGTCAGTGTTTGTTGCTGCACTCCCAGCTGGAGTGAATGTGTGAGGTGTCCTGGGGCGAGAGGACAGCTAACAGCAGGAAATTGCTCTGCAGGGCTCTGTTGTGTGTCATACAGTGTCTCCGTGTCAGAATGATCGCCAACCTGAAGTTTAATGTCCAACTGATGTGTGTTTTTATACAAGTGTGAGTCTGTCTGCAAGGCTGGATTATTGTTTTGCTCCCAGGATAAAGATGCAACACAGATTTAAACACTTAACGAATACAATCCGGTAGCTGCTTTTCTGATGTTCGGCAAATTGGATTTTTTTTCCCCCCTGTAATAATCTGTCTTTGAGTCACAGCACTGTGTAAAATTAGACCAATTTAAATAACAGCAAAAACAAATGAGTTAAGAAGTGTTCATCTCAAATGAAGTAGCTCCACAGGCACTCTCTTTAGCTTAAACTGAATAAATCCACTAAATTCTTAACCTGAGCCAGTCTTCTGTGTCTTCTTGCAGAGAAAACCCAGAAGGCAGAAAAGAGGAAGCAGAATGGAGTAAAGGATAAAGGAAAAGAGAGGAGGAAGCATAGTACTGGCAAGAAAAAGGAAAGATGGAAGTCAGAGAACGGATCCCTGCTTAAAGAGCTAGGTATACATTTACAGTGTGTGTGTGCGGCTGAATGCAACCTCAATATTTCCAGTGATCAAAAGAAAAAACTCCTTTTTGCCTCTGTTTTCTGTCTTTATGAAGAACTAGCATTACATTGGCAGTCTTGATGCAATGCTAACGTTTTCTGCTAATTTTATTTTTTGAGTAATATTTAAAGTTAAAACGGAAAAGTGAAAAGCTCACGTGGCTCGCTTCAAAGTTCATCATAAGTAACTGATCTAGTGCATCACAAGCGCTCAAACGCTTGATGCCGTTTCCATATTGATTAATTTGTTTTGCTTTTTCCACAAACATCATACCTGCTTCACTTATTCTGTCCTGCACTTTCAGACATTTCTGTTTAAGCTTCAGCTACGTTCCTGTTCAAATTCTGTATCTGTTCATGTCTATTTATTAACGGTGTAACAGTGCATGTTTACGTACTGAACTGTTGCAGAACAAACATGGTGGACGATTTCAGGAACCAGACAAATAATCTCACCCCTCTCTTCTTTTTCACGTTTGTGTTTCTAACTAAACAAAACAAAGTGTTTGTTTGACATGTGGCCCGAGGGACACTATTTATTTCCCATCAGATGAATGACAGAGCAAAATGACTTATTTTTAGAGCAAGGTCACCAGTTAACAAATCCTAGCATGCTGTACAACTTGCTGCTTTAGAGCCTCCTCATTACAAGCTTGGTTTGTTTTTTCTGTCTTTGGTTCTGAGTAGAAAACTACTACAGTAGTCGCTCTTTTAATGTGGGGGTTCGGTTCCGAACACACCGGCAGTAAGTGAAATTCTGCGAAGTAGCAACATTATATTTATTTTAATATTTATATATGTATTAAGGCTTTAGAAACCCTTCCCACACTCTTGAAATGTTCTAAAATCTTAAGCCTACGTCATTTTAACAACGTAAGTACAGTACTGTATATGTAGGTACTAAATTTTATTTACCAGGCTCGGTTCGTTTCCAGTTCGACTCTGTTCCGTTTCTGCAAACGTACAACAAAGCCCACAATCAAGGTTCTAAAATCTTAAACCTACTAATTTTAACAACATACTTATATGTAGCTACTAATTTTTACTTACCGACGTGTCCCCGTTCTGAGGTCCTCATCGGCCGGTTGAAAGAACTGAAAAACATGCCGTTGAGCTTCAGATGGACCACTGGACCTGCACGTGTCCACTGACGGCTCATCGTCGGCCGGTTGAAAGAACTGAAAAAGGTGCTGATGAGCTTCAGATGGACCATAGGCCGCGCGCGTCTGCTCGGAGGTTAAAGCTGTCATTTCTAACCCGGGTCCGAAGCCCGACCCGATCCGACCCAAATTCCGGGCGGGGTGGGCCATGATAATGTGCTGGATGGGGGGGTGGGGGGTTGGTGTCAGGCTTTTGATTGCGTCAGACAATCTGCCGCAATCCAATTATATGGCAACATGGCTTGCCATATTTTCCAGTTATATGGCAACATGGCTTGCCACACAATCACCAGCCGCATGCAGCCATTTCACTGCGCGCTGACCGGCCTTGAAAGAGGTCAAATAAAGTTCAGTTAAGCTTCAGATGGACTACTGCCTGGAAGCGATCCATCGCCCAAATGGATGTTCAATCAGCCGCTGCACTCTGTGGACGCGCGCGGCCGATGACCCAAACAGGTGAGATCCCAAAGCAGTAATGTCAGAGTGGTCTTAATGCAAAATCCAGGCAGAAACAGGGTTTTATTGCGCTTTGACGGCCATGAAAGTACAAACACCCCCTCAGCTCCGATCTTCTGCCCCTTTTATTCAGCCGCACGTCCGTCAACCTTTAATAACTATACAAGCAGTCAAAGCATAATTAAAAATGTTGGGGGGAGTTTCGGGTTCAGATCTGTAATTACTATTAGTCTGGTCGGGTGGGGTTTGGAAATGATGGCTACGGGCTGGGGCCGGTCGGATCAGATTTTTTTGGCCCAAATGCAACTCGAGTCCATGTGAGCGGGCTACCAGCTCTCAAGATTCACCAGTGGGTTTTGGAAGTCTGGTTCTGCTCCAGGAGCACCAACCAGATCAAAACTTTACCTTTTTTTTTTTTTTTTTCAGCAGAAGGAAACAGGGCTGCTGGGTGGGGCCCTGTTGCCTTCTGGGAAATGTGGTCATAATGAGCAGGAATACAGTGGAAGCTTACTGAGAGAGAACTACAAAATGTCTGAAGTATTTTATTTTTTCGTTAACTTTATACGGTACAGTACTGTATCCAGTACTGTCCCAATCACGTGAGTAATATTAAAAGTTAATAATCATGTATCCAGTACATTTTTTTTGTGCAATATTATGCACTGTATGTCCACAAACTGCGATTGAGCGAGTCTGCGAAAGTTGAACTACGAAGTAGCGAGAGACTACTGTATTGGCCTTATTTTTCCTGTTGTATCTTTCCTGTGACCCTCTTACTAAATTACAACCAAAGCATGACTCAAGTGAACCATTACACCCCTGCCATATATATTATGAGACCAGTTTGAAAACTAATACCCTTCAACGTGTCTGCTTTGCCTGAAAAGTATCTTTCCTGACACTGAAAGCGTCAGTGTATTTGTTTTATAGAACAAAGCTGTAAAAGTGTGATGACAGCTGGTGCCAACAATCGGTGCAAAATCAGATAAAATAAAATAAAAAAACACTTTGATTCAAACGTTGCAGATTGTAGTATTAGGGGGTTTTGTTGTTTTGTTTTTAACATTTCACTCCCACGTTAGGCAAGCACAGAAAACCTTTTGAAAACGAGGGAGTTAGTTAAAATACACGAGTTCAAGTTTAAGCTAGAAAATATACCCTGATGTAAGTTTTTGTAGTCGTGTACACAAACAAAACGTTAATTTAAATGCAGAACGCTTCAAGGGAGCACAAGTTGCGACATGTATTTGTGTAGGTGAACAGAATAAAAACCAAGCACTTGTTATCTTCAGAGTGCCTCTAAAAAAGACTTTGATGTAAATAGGTTGCATTTATGCTGTAGAACATCAAGTAGGAGGATATGTAGTCTTATAGTTTCTTTGAATTATGATTTAATAGCTTAGGAATAACGGATATCTGAGAGTCCAAATGAGTTTTGATGACTATTTTTTTCTCGTTGCTTTTTATTCTTCATCCAAGTTAAAAAAAAAAAAAAACAAGCACAATATTAGAGAACCAGCTCACTGACAGCAGCTCTAAAACAAACAGAGAGCCCTGTTCTTTTCTGTAATCTTGAAAATAGTTTGAGACAAAGTTACTGAAAACTGTAAAATATTATCTCCTCGAATCACCTGAACATGCTGGGATAGTTTAAAAAGAAGAAAAGGGTTGCACAAGATTGTAATAGTTCAGAAGTAGAGACGTTGGGCTCAGTTTAAACTCTTTGTAGCCTTAATATTAATCCTGTAACATAAAATGCATGGATACAGTAGTCCCTCGCTACTTGGCAGTTCGACTTTCACGGACTTGCTCTTGCGTGGGTTTTTTTAAGTAAGACAGGACATGACACACAACTGGCTGATTGATGGATGAGCCGCACGAGCGGCATGGATTGTTTATTTAAAATAAATTATTTTCAATGATTTAGCACATGCTAAATCATTAGGTGCATATATACAGTACTGTTTATGTAGCTGCTAAATTTTACTTACCAGGCTCTGCAGAACAGAAACAGCTCTCCATTCCAATCTGACTCTGTTGGTTTCTGCAGACGTACCCTGCAGCAACGAAGCCCACAATCAATGCTCTAAACTCGTAAACCTACTAATTTTAACAACATACTTATAAGTAGTTACTAAATTTTACTTATTAGTACTAGCGCTGCAGAACAGCAACATGAGCTAGTAAGTAAAATCTCTCTACTAAATTTTATTTACCAGCACGTCCCTGCTCGGAGGTCCTTGTCAGTCGGTTGAAAGAGATGAATAAAGTTCTGGTGAGCTCCAGATGGAGAGCCGGACCCAATGGGCTCCGGAAACACCGCTAGACCTTTGGTGGCACGTGTCCCCACTCGGAAGCCCTCGTGGGCCGGCTACCAGCTCTCAAGATTCACCGAAGGGTCTGGAGGTCTGGTTCTGCTCCAGTTCGGTGGGTTCCATGTGGCTCTCTGCCGAAGTCACTGTAATAAGCGCCAAACTTTTACAATCAGATCAAAACTTTCCCTCTAGTTAGTATTTCAGCAGAAGGAAACAGGGCTTCTGGACAGGGCCCTGTTGGCTTCTGGGAAATGTGGTCGTTATGAGCAAAAGTACAGTAGAGGCTTACTGAGAGAAAACTACAAAATGGCAGCGCCTGTCTGAAGTATTTTATTTTTTGTTAACTTTTTACTGTACAGTATCTAGTACTGTCCCAATCACGTGAGTAATATTAAAATTGACAATCATGTGTCCTGTACAGTTTTATTTTTTATTTATTTAATTTTTAATATATTTGTTAATGTGCGTTGACAAACCGCGATATAGCGAGTCCGTGAAAGTCGAACCGCGAAGTAGCGACAGACTGATTTATGTGACGCACAGAAGGGTGTTTAGTAAGGGGACATTAATTTAATGCAGTGCATTCTTTGCTAATCAAATTGTCAAAAATAAATTGTTGCTCCATCTCAGATCTTCATATAAACAAGTTTTATGTGACAAATACGCTGTTCTAAAAATAATAAAACTAAATTTTAACATGGTCTCATGAGACGGTCTGCTGCACTGGGATTTGTTTTTAAACTCTGATCCCTGATGAGTGTATTTAAGACATTTAAACGCAACATTTTTTATTTTTTGCTGATGTCTTTGAGCGAGATAAACAACCCTATGATGTTTAAGCATCTCTTTTGCACAGTGATACAGGATCTTCTTCCTTAGACTTGGGCTGGGTGTTGCAGAGCCAATAATGTTTTCCTTTGGATGTGGATTTGATAAATAAGCAGGCAGATGATAACACGGGACAGGAGAGCGGTTTTTCTGTGCCTCACTTCCTTCCCGCTCTGATTAAATCTTTTTCACTCTTATTTTTGTCTTCCTCCCTCCTCTATCGTCTTACAGTGAATTTGTCCCTCATATCTGGCCATCTGGCTCAGCGTTATGAAACTCCCTCTTTCTGTTTATTTTTCCTCTATTTCTCTTCTTCTTTTTTTTTCCACCTGACCGCCGAGGGATAAGAACTGCAACTTGATGCGACATGCATGCTGGGAAATCGTCACAAAAAATGTGTTTCCATGACAAATAAGTCTCCGTGTGTGTTTGTTGTGCTTCTGTTGTTTGCAACTGTACCATTTGTGTGCGTGTCAGTGTGTTTCTTTGTCAGTGTTATATATAGTATAGCGTTCCCTGTCTCAGTGTGTCGTCTCTGTGTTTGTCTTTGCATGCCGTATGTGTTCATATCTCACTGTCTAAGTGCGTGTGCGTGTATGGGTGTTGTGTGTCAAGCCATCTGTTCTCTGTCGGGTCTGGTCCTGACTCTCAGAGCTTTGACTTCCTCCGTGTTCTGGGATCAAGAAGGCATGCACGTACTAAAACTCTGTCTTTGATGGACTGTCCTCTGTCCACACGATCCGTTAGCCAGCGGCACTCAGGACAAACAAACAAAATCAAAGTCCTAGCATTCCTTCAAGGAATGCATATCACCTGCTGAATTTCATGCCAGAGTTTTAGACTTGGAGATTTAGACAAACCTTAATTTTTAAAAACGCAGTTCAGTCTCGCATAATAATAATAATAATAATGTCATCACAATGTCAGCACTGTATGTTTCCATACAATGGCGAAATTAGTCTCTGCATTTAACCCATCCACCACCAGGTGGTGCAGTGGGCAGCTATTGAAAGCGCCCGGGGGACATTTTGGGGATGAGACGTGCTGCCCAGATCACAAGATGTTCTGAGTGAATGAGTCCGCTACGACCACTTCAACTCTTAGCACAATGTAGGTAAAACTTACTGAGTTTTTATTTTTATTTGATTTAGTAACGTTTATTTAAGCAGGCAAATCCCACTGAGATCACAGACCTTTTTTGCAAAGGAGGCCTGGATGTTTTAGGACTGTGGGGGGAACCATAGTACCCGGGAAAAACCCACGCAAACATGAGAAGAACATACAAACAGCACTAGACAGAACTCAGGTCCAAACCAGGGCTTGAACCCAGGACCTTCTTGCTGTGAGGCAACAGATAACCACTGTCATTGTGAGTTAGTACATTTTGTGATGGCTAATGTTAAATAGCTGTGGTGGCCATGTTGAATTTGGTTACCTCTAAAAGCAACATAGTTCTAGAGGTGCATCCAATGATTAATTCCTTAAAATTTAAATAAATTCCATCAAGTGGTTCATGGGATATTTTGCTAACAGACAGATATATGGGTATGCACACAAAAAAGGAGATTTAAGTTTTAGATGCATCATCTACAGTGAATACTTGAAAAGCTGTCAGTTATTCATTTCACCTTTTTTAATCCTTAAATTAAGGATTCAAGGTTCTTTATTTGTCATTCGCACCACGTGTGCTACCAAAATTGTGTACACAGGGTCCCAGTTACATCCAACAAAAGTATAAATTGTAAAAGAAAAACAATAATAAGATCTAAGATATGAACTAAGAAAAACATTAACAAAAAATACGCTAAGCACTAGTAGCATAAAAACAATATGCCGAACAGCAGCATGAACATGAGACAAAATGTGAAATGCTTGGCTTGTTTTACGGACCGTCATATCTCAGTCTATTGAGACCCAGAAAGTTTGATTTTAAATGACACTTTATTAAAATATTAAATAAAATAAATTAACATTTTAGTTTATTTAAAAGAAATTAAAGTCAAGAAGATATTTTTGATGTTTTCAACGTAGACGAGAAGAGGATGGGTCATTAACTTTCGGATAAAACGGTGAAAACGAAAGAGTAAAAACGCTGATTTTTATTTCTTTATGATCATTTTATATATTTAAGAACAGTGGTCTTTAGATGCAGTAGAGAAAAACAATAACCTAAAAGTTATTCTAATAAATTTAAAAAGCTGTAGCAGGGAAAAAAGGAGGTTCATACTTTTTTTTTTTTAACAAAATAGCGAACAATTTTATGTCATAATAGATCAACAAGAGCTGAACTCTGAATAAGTTCTAACGTAGTTCTTACTGAGGTGCCACGGTCTCACACAGGTTGTGTAAACTATTTACATTTCTCTTTTCTTTCCTGAACTCTAATCTCGTTTTCTCTGTCCCACCTTCCTGTCTTCCTCACACTTCTTCCCTGCGTCTGTTCTTTTCCCCTTCGTCACCTATTCCCTCCCTCAGAGCTCTCCTGATTCCTGCAGAGACGTGCTGCGTCATGGAAACAACCGGCTCTCTGTGTGCATGTGTGGGATAGCTGGTGTTAAACGCACCCGAACAGCACCTCCTGCTGTCCTGCTTGGCAGATCATTATAGGCAGTGAAAATTTACAAGGAGTTCAAGTAAAAAGAAGAGAGAACGTTTTATTGCAACTCCCTGCATTTCTGATATTTGTTGGGAAGCCATTGTTCCCCAGGTACAATGACAGTCTCCTTGTGTTGTTGTTTACAGAGTGTCGCATAGCTGAATAAGAGCACGAAACTTCACCAGCAGAGAGCTGAACTTTTTAATGACAGCTACTCTTAACATTTCTTTTATGGGAGTTTAATATATTGATCACAGAAATGAAGCAGAGTTAAATATTCTGCTTGGCAACACATGAAAACTACTAAACTAAACCATAACCAACTACAAGCTGCTGTTTTTATCTCCAAATGCATCACATTATGTGTTCTTTCTGTTGTCTCTGCAGAGTTTGTTCTCCTAATGTACCTGCAGAGATGCTTTTTTTATTTTATTTTAATATGCTTCCACATATTAACATCAAATCAGAATTAAAACATTAAAAACAGCTCATATTCGGTGTGATAGTCGCTGAAACTCATCACCAACACACATTCAGAACACCAACATGTCCTTTAAAAACTGTGGCAGACGATGTGCATTCCCTCAGAGGACTGCTGATTTTAATTTATTGGGGGTTTTTATGCACAAAAAGTGGATTAAGAATGCTGCAGTGTTCTTGTGAGATAGATCAAAAGTACAAAGATTTAGCTGTAATAAATCCAAACAAGTTGAATTAAAGCTGGAACCTACAACTCTTTATTTTTTAAAAGATTTTTGAGACGTACGGAGTGAAATGTTGGTAAGATGTGCTCTCCTTGAGCTTCACAACATCAAAAATGCATTGTGCATGAGTGTGTGTGTTAGTAGAAGAATTAAAATGCCACAGACAGACAGTCATGTGGTGCATTAGCAGCACTTCTCACAACCAACAGAGATTCAAAAAAAAAAAAAGAGCAATGAAAATCTCCTAATTATACAGACACAAGCAAACACTTAAAGCAGGGAGCTTTGTCTGCAGCCTCCCACATGCATGACTGTACCGAACCGAACCACTCTGCACACGGTTCTGCTCTTTAAACGCACAAAAGATGGGAGAAAACCAGAGACAGTAAATAAAATGTAAGCTTGTAAACTGGTTGTTACCTTAATTTCTGATCAAATGACAGAAACATGTTTAGATTTATAATATATTGCTGAAGTGCATCTCTCTCTTTCACTAGTTTAGAAGCATAATGTTCATTTACTAATATAGCTGTCGTCATATGAAAAGGCTGAATGTTCTACTGTCAATTCTGTTTACAGAAACTAAGTGACTTTTATTTAGTACTTAGCAATTTAGATTGTGTGGTATCAGCTGGATCATGTCTGTGTCACTTTAAATTTATTCAGAGCTGTTCTTGATTATGTGTGAATTCTTGAACTAAAGTAGCTTTTGGTCATTTACGGATCAAGGTGAATGCAACACAAAACTTTTAGGATCTTTCTTCAGCTTATCGTCATGCCTTTTTGAGCGTTTCAGCAAATATGACTTCTGATGGCGCCTTAGTGTGTTTTCTGTAAAGTTTTGTTTTTTACTGCCCTGTTCAACTCTTCACACTAAAAGCAACTTTTTCTGTACTTTTCATTAATGAATTTCTGCACAGCCCCTAAACTATATGCTTTGTTTTTCCCCCCTTTCTCTCCCTCCTTTTCATTCTTTATGTCCACTCTTTTCCTCGTCTCTCTCTCTGCATACCCCTACCCTTCCTTTAGGTTTGTCAAAGTCCTTCCCATTGGACAACTCGTTGTTCGACAGCTGGCTCGCCCAGTCGGTGCAGATCACCGCAGACGACATGCTGAGCCAGTGGGCTCTGGGTGCCCAGCATCACGACACAAGTGGCAGCCTGCTCTCTGACCAGGTAGAACTTGAACTATGGTGACTTGGCTGCTTTTGAGCCGACTTGTGCCTTGACTATAACGAAACCAGTTACAGGTGGGAGTTTGTGCCACTTATTAGCAACAGTATGAGCAGTCCATCACTTTTTGAACTGAGGCCAGTCACTGATGGACAAACTTGTGACAGGAGCCAAAATAACGTGCACACCAGTGTGTCACTAACTTTTCTGCTTCTGAGCCACAACAAAACAGACTTACTGCTTCAACAACCATTACTTTAATTGATATCTATTTATTACTGCTGCTAATATTTAAAACAGTTACAGTGAAATATGTCTTTAATGATTTTATATTTCTGAAGATCCTCCTATGACCTTCCGCTTTATTTTGTGACCCATTGGGCCCTAACCCCAACTTTGGAAAACAACCTTTTACGGTCCAACTCGGACACCCACAGGTACTTCAAGACTAAATAAACTAGAAAGTACATTTTTATGACTGCTGAAATTTGCTCGTGAAGCAGAAACTCTAGCCTAAAGTAACAAAATGCCGACTAAACACTTAAAAGAATGAACAGACTTGCTCCAAGCTAAAGGAGAGTAAGACGACAAAAGGGAAGCAAATATGCTGAAGCAGGTTTCAAAGAAAATGAGGTTTTGAAAGAAACGCCAAAGTTCATAACACCCATGTCCTGAATGAGCCGAATGTTTCGATACACTGCATGAATGGCTAAAAAAGCGCAAAGTATGCAAAAGTTGTTAGACTGCAGAAAATAAAATGACTAAATAAAAAACAGGTAGTCTGTGTGAATGATGAATCGGCAACAGAAAAAAGCTGATTGGCATTAAAAAAAAAAACTCAAATGTGAAATGTGAGCGTGTTTGAATATTCCTGACAATTCTTCAGTCGTCTTACTTTTAAGGATAATACCAGAATAATACTGAAGGCAAATTAAAGCTCTTGAATGTTAGAAATGAAACTATCACATGTAAAAGTTTGACAAAAAGTGCATAAACATTTCTCTGTTGCCACCTTAGCAACGGTTTAGACATTTTTTATGAAGATCTGAAAAAACTTTTGATGGGGAAACTTTTAAAACAGTTCTATTGTTCTGAATGTACAGACCAAAGTACTATAAATGTCTTTATAACATGTTAGTGATGCAGAAAGAGATCAGATTAAATCGACTCGAGTTTTTATACAAGCAGCCGATGTGGTGTGCAGCCGGTTTTACTGATCAAATTTCCAAATCTGAGTTGTTGTTGTTGTTGTTGTTGTTGTTGTTGTTGTTGTTGTTGTTGT
>NC_056511.1:10708384-10722512 GCF_014905685.2 Nematolebias whitei | reverse complement strand
GTTGTTGTTGTTGTTGTTGTTGTTGTTGTTGTTGTTGTTGTTGTTGTTGTTTTGTTTAGTTCTTTTCATGCCGTATTGGAACCAGCAAAATATCAAACCCCAGACATAAACAGCAACATCTCTGAGCTCCACCCAACTGTCCTAATCTGAACTGTCTTTGCCTCCTTTCTTCCAGCTAATGCAGGGCGAGGAGAGCCTCCTCAACCTTATGATGGAGAACTCCATGCAGTCGACCTGGAAAACACCCCAGCTGGGCCGCAAACCCAGAAGCAACAAGTCTTGTGGTCGAGGTCAAACCCCCGCGCCTGCTCAGCCTCTGCCTGCTGCGGCTGCAGCCACAGCCAGCAGCCCCTCCACAGCTAAGAGCCTCTGGGCGAGTGAGACAGAAGAAAAGTCCAGCCATAGAGGCAGAAAAGGGGAACGGCCCAGAGGCTCTTCCAGGACCTCGCATTACCATGTTCATCATCACCACCAGACCAGGAGCTCTGACCTTCACAAGGACCCACCACCACAACCACCCATCTCCAAAATGGATTCCTGCCACATTTCCGAGGACTACGGTCTATGGGACAGCATCCATTTGGGGAATGGTGTTGCTTCAGGGGCTGGATCTGGTTTCACAGCGAACTCGTCACCCCCTCCAGCCTCCAGTCCTGGAATCACAGAGCCTGACGCTGGAGCGATCCTACGCGGTGGGGTCCCGCGGCCCCGTCTGGTCCGCCAGGGTAAATCAAGAGCGAGGGGAGGGATAGGCAGGCTGGAGTCCATGGACCTTCCTCTCGCAGGGAAGGGCTCGTCCCTGCTGGACGCTGCTGAGACTGACGGGTACTACTCTGATGGCGAGCAGAGTGATTCAGACATGCGCTCTGGCAGACGTAAACTTCGGCTGTCGCAGCTGCATTCTGGGAACGAGGACCTACTGAGGAGAAGCGTACTAGCATCCTAAGAAACCGAGACTCAGAGTGACGAACACAAACATAAAGGCAGTTATCCAAGCAGAGCGCTGCTGGATGGCTGTTTTTTTTTCCCATCTGTGCCCAGTATAAACGACAAACCATGGCTGGATATCCGTGTTCAACCAAATCTCTGTTGCATCTATCAACAGAGAGCTTCAGCCCTTAACCTGATTTGTTTTTCGGGGGAATTTGAATGTAGCTGTATGCCAATCGTACAGTAACTCTTCTCCACTGGACCACGGTTTGTTGTCAACGTTCAACAAACAAGAAAGGAACGTCACCGTTTGTCTTTTCTGTTTTGTATATCTCAGATCCATTTTGCTTCTGGGTGTTGAAGTGCCCATTGCTGGCCCCCCCTCTGGGGTATCTGCCAGACTTTAAAACACTTTGGGGCATTATTACTATTACTCAAGCTGGTTTCAGGGTATGCTTCATTCTTGGCTGTTACGGCCCAAGTTGCATCCATGAGTTCCTGTTTGTGGAATATGTTCAGTGAAAGACATTTTTCTACCAGAGTTGGTCTGAATATGTGCAGAGGGTGACATGGGACATTTATTCAGCCTTGCAAAGCACAACTAGCTAATCATATGAGCAGCACTCGAGTGCTGATCCAGGGTTGGGGTCAATTTGATTCTTGTTGACTTAAAATCTACCCTGAAGCATTCATCATTTAATCTGTTTCCAGCCCCTAAAAAGCACTTATCCAGCTTGTCAATTTTTTCCTTGGCAAACAGATTGACACCAACCCTGCTGCTGTTTTCCACTGTCGCGGAGACACAAACATCTTTAACACAAACTACTCAAAAGAAAATCCCTTTGCTCACATCAACAGTTTAAAAAAAAATGTTTTTGATCTATTGTCAACTGCTGTTAATCTTGTCTTAAAAACAATTTACCCCCTCTAAATCTTTACAAAAATCTCATTGCAGAAACGTTGTGCCTTCTGCCGCTTGTCTTGTTAATATCTTTCCTCGAGCCTTTAAAAATCAACCAATCAATGAATAAAAATCAATCAGCTGTTTCTCAATCGGATTTGTAACAATCAAAGCTAAACTAAATCCCACTGGATTGGTTACTGTGCGTAGCCAAGACTGGGTTCCTTGTCACCTTAATAATTGAATAGTGCCTAAAACAAGACTAAATGCAGCATTTACCATTAAACAACAAAGGATCTGCGACATTTTGCAAAGCAGAGCCACACTGCACCATCAGTGTGAAACAGACCTACGATATGACCCCCCCATAAGTGTCACTGCAGTACAGAGTCCTCAAAATACAAGAATTTGGTCAAGTTGGACTGCGAGCAACTACCTCACTGGAAAGGTGGCCCCAAAACAATACTATTATTAAAGTTTGATATGTTAAAATTAACCATAACATTTATCTATTTGAATCTTTGGTACTTTTCTTTCACAACCAAGCAAACTAGAACTTAACTAAAAATTGATTAATTTGCAGGTTGAAAGGAGCGATGTGCATCAGAAACAAGATGAGTGAGTTCTGTTAGTTCAGCTCTTTTGAAGCAGGGTTCTGTAGAAAGGTCAAGTCAAGGTTCTTTGTCATTCGCATCACATGTGGTACATGAGGTGGAGCGAAATTGTGTACACAGAGTCCCAGTTACATCCAACAATAGCAAAACTATAAAGTGTAAAAAGAAACTGTAAATAAGGATCCAAGATATACGCTAAACGAACGCCATGCGGTACGCTAAAAGATCTAAGATATACGCTAGTCACTAATGGTGCAAAACAACGAACAGCAGCAGAACAAACATGCGTCTTTGTGGGTGGCTGAGTACGAATGAATGAATGAATACAGCAGCATGGATAATCAGTAGCACATATCAAAGTTGCATTACAGTGATTTTTTTTTTTAAAGGCTAACCCTCTTACTTGTTGTAGACAGCTCTGTGGACAACCTTGGTTTGGAGGAATAGTTTAATTCTGACCAGAATGACGAGCAAAGAGCAAGTCCAGGGCTATTCAACTGGTGTCCCAGTGGCCAAATCAGGCCCACTGGTGAGCTCAGTTCAGCCCACCAATGGATTATTAAAAAATATATATAAAACTAGATTTTAAACCATAAAACAAGCTTAATTAATGACTAACTGCTGGATTTCCAGCCCCTGAGCCCTTGGCTTTCAGTAACTGTGGCCCCCTGAGCAATTTAATTGAATATCCCAGAGCTAGTCCAACAAGAGCAACAAAAATATATTGTCTTTCATACTGAGTCATGCAAATGCCATTTTATAAACCTTTTCATTGTCAATGTCATATTACACACAACAGCAGCAAGAAGCACACTGTTGGCAGGACTCTTACAAATATTACTTGTGACATTAACTGCTATGTAACGATTTATAAAATAGTATTCATATTAATAACAATTGTTTTGAGACTGAAGCTTTTTGTTTAAATAGCCACCATTGGTCCTAGCTCTGCTGATTATCCGTTAGCTCATCATCTGGCAAAAATTAAAAGTATTTGTCCTAACTGATGTTCAAAGAGCTGTCTACAACAGGTAAGACGTTAATTATTCATAACCTTCTCACAGAACCCAGTTTCAGAAGATCTGAACTATCCTTTTAAGATTTTACCGTCAAAGTATTTAATTGAAACCATGTGAGGCATTGCTATCAGACAACAGACATCAAAATAATTTAGTTTCTTAGGTTTCTCATCTATGCAGTCTGTATTTTTGATGCAATACGATCATTTTTCGGAGGTTGTGACATCAGCATGGCAGCAACTCGAGTCCGACTTGGCCAAGCCCTTGTAGTGGCGGCTCTTCTGCAATCACACGTTGACGACATTAAAATAACGACATAATTTACGTCAGCGCTCTTTGAGGTGTGTTTCATTTTTCGACAGTTTTACAGAGTTTTTGTTGTTCTCGTAGAGAGTTGTATTTTTTACTTAAAAAGGCAGTTTGTGGTATTCTCAGGGGTTTAAAAAAAATAAAAATAATAATAAAATGTAAAAAACATGTATGTAAACTATATATCATACACAATATATATACAGTCAGATGTGTATGTCTAGAAACTTCCTTATTTGGCAAGCTTCGTTATTTGATTTCCAACACGACTACTACTGAACTAACTACTTCTCAAACTGCGTTCAGCAGTCCTACAGATTATTTTATCTTCGTTACCAAATTCAAAAAGGTTATATCGTCAGGGGAGCGATCAAAACCAACATGAACCTGTGTGGGCCCAGAGTACGGTGAAACAAAGTGTAACGAATCCTTTTTAAAGGGCTGCTCAACACAGGTTTGAACTTTTAAATGGAGTTACAATTTCATTCTACTTTCCATTTCTTCCTAAAAAAACAATTGGTGTTTAGGAGCGACCACGCCAAAGAACACATCTGCGTGTCCAGTTAGCATGTTTACACACGTGCTCCAAGGATTTTAAGGTGGACAAAACGTCCGACATGAACGCCGTCAGCTCAGGCACGTTCGTGTCATGCGGACTCCTTTAGATGGAGGAGTACCAATAATTCTACCACCAGTACATCCAATCTGGATTCTCCCAGATCAACAAATCAATGTTGGTCGTGTAACACAGACGGACATATTTAGCCCCTACAGAAGAAAATAAAAGCCAAAAGCTGCTTAAACAAACCTACAACACAGCTCTCTCTGTCTCTCACACACACAAGGTGGTACAACAGGGTTCTAATGTAAAAGATGACTAGTTTTTTATGTATATGTGAGCGCATCAGGAAGCATGAGCTTACTCAGAGTGAAACACCCTCTATTAGCAGGAACGTATTATCACGTGACAGCGCTGCGTCTGTCTTCTGTGTCCTTCAGGTGTAGCCATCGTAGAAGATTCCCATTGTTTGTGTTGTGAGAAGATACTAATCGAAGAGGTTGCACCATGCAGCTGTGAGATTTTAAACTTCTACGTTGGCCATCACAAATGACCATAACACACGCACAAAACAAAAATAACAGCATCAGAACGGTTTTTATTTTTCAAACGAGGCTATAGGTTCCTCCGTCAGATGGTTGTTAACATTCCTGTGCTTCTAAGACAGGAAGACGTATTCTTGGTTTCAATATTCAATGTTCAGAGTAGCCTGATGTTGTAGACAGTGGTTTTAGATAAGGCCTCACAAGTACGGCCTTGACATGTAGTAGTAAATGCTCTGGCTGCACAGCGCTAACAGGGAAGGAAAGCAATTATTTTGTGTTAATAACATTAGAAAGGTGGTTTGGTGTTGAGTCTGAAACTTGCTTCATACTTCTGGTTGTAATCTTCTCCCTCGAGTCTGTGCAGCCTCAGCAAACAAGAACTGGTTATTATTCTCTATTTACAGTGTGGCTTCAACGCCCTCTCCTTCCGCTTCGTAGATACTGTAGACTGGACTTTTTATTGCAGGTTTTGTTTTTATTTTATTTTTTATATAAAATCAACATCCTCCGTGTGGTACGGTGGTGTGGGCGTTAGCTCACAGTCCAACACGTGCTCTGGTGATCTTTGAATGTTGCAACTGCCGTCAGGTCAGACATTAAAGAGATTTCCATCGGTGAAAACCATCATCCGTTTCTGCATCAGCAACGGTTCGAACATTACGTGCCCTGAATGAGCGCTGCGCTGCTGACCTGGTGCATGTTTGAGCAGAAGTTTAGGTGCTAGCATGAATGCTACGCTACAGAACAAAACAGCTGATTGGTATCAACTGATTAACAGCAGGTCAGAAAACCGCCGACACACTGCTGCATTCCTGGAGACGAAAAAGACCTGAATCCATTGATGCTGGTAGTTTCAAACCTTAATTTCATGTAACATGTTGTAAAATTCAAAGACATCACTGCACCAGCAGGGTAGGGTTCCTCAAAACCCCTTCAAATATGTAAAGGTTACGTTTGAGTTTACCAAGCGGCGACCTCGTTTGCAAAATCCTGACAGAAAGAAATCTAATTTGGCCGCAGCTGAGCTGAGGTGGTTTTGGGGAACCAAAGGACCGTCGGTGCGCCGTTAACGCAGCGTCTCCTCGGCTGCGGCTGGCCTTTCCTCCGGTTGGAAACTGGTTTGAGGCTGACGTTGGATCAGTACAAACAGGACTGACCGCTCGTTTGATGCCACAACACTAGCAGTTCAACTGAAAGCATAATTTGAGTAATAACACGGTTAGCAGAACTAAAATCTCGTTACTTTTTTATATTCTTTTGTACGATTTTCCACAAAATCAGGTGTTCTGTGCTTCCAGATTCTGTCGTCCTTGTTTTACTGTCCTACGCCAGCCACCCCACCCACCACTGGGGCTTTTACACAATACTCACAATTACAATAATGTATTATACTGTTCAATTACTACTGCTAGACACTTTCATATTCAGTGTTTTGAAAAAGCCTGCTGCAAGCTTTTTTCCCATTTTCTTTCGTAATGCTTAGCTGGTCGCTGTGTCAAACCAGAAAGCTGACTCATAATCTGCTTCCACTGTTTTTAACGCGCTTTTCGCTCTCCTCTTTGTTTCGGCTGAATCCGGACGCGCTGTACAGATCAGAGGTTTAGTCGTGTAAACAGAGCTGCTGTGGAGGAACAAAAAAAAAAGTTCAATTACGTTTCAAACAGGTGGAGTCAGCGAGCAACGCTTTTAATCTGAAACTTTATATTTTAATTAGACTTTTCAGTTGTCGTCGAGTGAAAGTGACAGGAAAGCATTTGTAGTTTAAGGCTAAAACTATAAATATGTTTAACTTCTTGATGCTAACGTTTCACTGCCTGTTTTTGTTTTTACAAATAACTCGTTTGTGAACGAAAATTGGCAAATTAAGATGATCCAAATTGATTTATTTATTTATTTTTTTTTACAAAAAGAAGGTAGTTATTGCAAAAAATAGAAAAAACAAACTATTTTATACTGAACTATATCCAATGGGGCAGTTTGAAGCTACAGTCATTTCTTCAACAGGCCTAAATGCAGGTATGCAGTCAATGTAAACAAAGCTCATTTATCTGCATACTTAAAAACTTCGGCTGTTTCCATAGGTAAACAAAGTCACATGGTAGATGGCAGCCATTCACAAAGTTTACAGACAAATCTTTCATTTAGGAGTCGTTAACCATTAGTTTGTGATTAATGTGGAGAAAAATAAGATTATTTTATGAAGTATTGATGAAATTGCTGCTAGTACTTTTAAGTGGCTGCTTTTTTATGTATATGTTTATTTTTGTCTACATTTTAATGTAGAGTAACAAAAATCCAGAGAAGCTGAGGTTTGTCTGGAGATTGTCAAATTTAAAAACGGTCAATTTCACCCTTACACCAAGACATTTATGACCAGTCGGCTTTTTTCCCCTGACGCTGTGGGTTTTCCGTCCCCGTCCTTGATGGAATCAAAAAAGGGAAACAGATCTGCCTCCACCCTCTATTTTTCAACACAAACTGTGATCGATTCTGTATCCAGGGCAGCTCAAAATGTTTTTAGACTAAAGCTCCCATCTGCACAAACGGTGCACCTTATTCTGCCTCCCACCACCAGCAAAGTCCACATTATTTCTCCATCCCTGCCCTCGACTCCATCAACTCGCTCCTCTCCTTGCCCGGTGATCAGCCTTTTTAGCAGACACGTGGCTTTTAAAAAAATCGCTTTCCATACATAAAATAATGAAGAAAAAAAAAAAAAAAACTTTGTAGCTTTAAAGGACAAATGGCAACAGGTACGAGGAGGTGAAACCGTTGCACTCAGAGCTGCTATACGCTGATTTAAAGACTCTGGAAAATAAAGAGAGGAGACATGTTGAGAAACAAGAGAGGGATGTTCACTGAACTGAAGCCAGGGAGAGAAAGAGAAAGAGGACAACTTGTTCTTTCCACTGCTTTCTGTTTGCAGCCTGTCTGCACAGTCAAGTTAACAAGCAGCTAATATAAACACCACCAGGCCCTCGTCGAACTCTGGTTCTGTGCTCGTGAAGCCCGTCAACATCAATCTAACGATCAAATCAGGAACCAACGCTGGGAAATTATGCATCCAACTGAAACTCATTTTTATTTGATTATGGGTTAAATCATTAACTATAACTTCCAAGAAGCGTTTGAGATATCAAAGCCTGAACGCTGTAATGTGAAAACCGGAGTTCTTTCTGCTTCATGTACTGACCCCCCCACACACAAAAAAAAAGCCGTATTAATACCAGATTTATCATTTAATGTCATAACGACCCTGATGTTTTCACAGCAGGTTTACATTTTCTAGTTTTTTCCATTTACTCTCATCAAATTTCGTTTTCCGCATAAAACAAAAACTAACATATGACCATTATCAACCAAAAAGAAAGCCAGACTTCTTGTTTGGTGGATTTAATTAATGCGTTTCAGCTGATATTTAGATGAAAGTCAACTTTTCCTCCCATGTAGTCCTCTGGTTGTGGCCCAGAGAGGATCACGCTCTCCAGACAAAGTGAATGTGTAAATACAAGCAGAGTCTATCAGCTGAAGCAACCTTCTCCCACGGCTACATTTAGTAGCATTAATTACAGACTCAGCCAGGATTCTCACACTGACTCTAGAGAAAGTGTTGCTGCTTCTAGATGGAAATAAAACCTTTGTGGACCAAATGGAGACACGATTTAAAATTATGTAAAAACACACGAAGAGTCCCTTTGTTGAATTTGTCAAGGTTTCTAAACTTGTTGCTCTTTCTGCTTTATTTTTTTCTAGATTTTGTGCATTTGTCGTTTTCTCTCCATTTGTTTGGACTCAACCGTTTTACGTCTACATTTAAAATCTAAAGTCTGGCGTTCCTTGAAGGAATGCGTGTCGCTCGTCGTCTGTCATGTATCAGACGAAGATCATTTTATGTTGAAAAATGCTGTGAATGACTCAGCTACTACCATGTCACGTTTCAGCTCAATACCTGTTGAGATGACTTCGTTCAGGGGTGTCCAAACATTTTCATATGTAGACCAAAACCTTGAAGATGAAAGGAGACACGAGCCACAAAAATAATAATAATAATATGCGTACATACTTTTAGTGATTTACTCAACGTAAACATTTTTGGTCAGAGGACAAAATTTACTAATTTTCGTGGAGAAGTTGTTCTAAATTGTTGTACGGTAGTCCCGCGCTACTTCACGGTTTGTTTATCGCTGATTCGCTCTATTGCGGTTTTTCAACATAAGATTGGACATGACACACAATTGGCTGATTGATGGACGAGCCGCAAGACTGGCACGGAATTTTAATTTAAAATAAATTATTTGAAATTATTTAGCACCTCCTGCAGCTTTGTGCAGCCATTACTGCTGCACGATAAACTTCCTGCTGCAGTTAAACAGCTGTTCACCGTGCAGAGCGGAGAAGTGGGCGTGGCCAAGAGCGCTGGCAGGGAGCTGAAATCATGACATCCTGTGCTCTTTTAGAGCGTTTAGTATATATATATATATATATATATATATATATATATATATATAATAAACTACTACTTACTACTTGTACTAATATCCCTACTTGGCGGTTTTTCACTTATCGCGGGTCTTCAGGGTACAGATCCCCCGCGATAAACGAGGGACTACTGTATATCTAAAACATTAAAAATAAAATATTAATGTTTATGAAGCTTTTATTTGATTTTATTGATTTATGCCAAAGGATTGTATTAAACTTAATATTCCTCATTTTGAGACTTTTTAATCCGTTTTGCTGTTAAACCTAAAAATTATATTAAAAAAAGATAATTAAAATTGCAAAAGGTCCACATCTCTTAAGCCTACAGGCCAAAATGATACCATCTTTAAACTGAAAATGTGGGCCGCACAAAATCACTCCAAGGGCCACAAATGGCCCCCGGGCCACACTTTGGACACCTCTGACTTGGTCGTTTTGTGTTGAATCATGTTTACGAGCTGTGGCAGCCATCTTGAATTGGATCGACTCCAAAAGATAATCAGTTGTAGACGTACATCAGATCATGACTTTCTGTATATTTCACAAAAATAGTGGTTCATGAGATATTTTGTTGACAGACACGGGCAAATAATTATTTGTCCTTCACGTTTCAGCGGCGGACGATAATTACCAGACAGGAAGATGAAAGTTTTGGTTTAGAACAGATTTTGCCAGCTCACTGTGGTCTTTACCCACACTTATCTCCTCCTCTCCCTCTGTTTTCTTTTCTTCATCATTGCCAGTAATTGTCTTGCTGTGCTTAGCTTTTTTTTTCCTCCCTCTACCGTTATTTCTTGGCATCTCCTCTCAGTGCACAACAGACAGTTTCTGACTCATTAATCACAAACACTTTCGCTCGCCTCTCCTTGACCTATAAATCAAGTTTTCTCCCTCAGGTTTAAACACGACTAAACTAAAAATGTGCTGAATTTTAACTTTTAAAAAAATTCTGCAACTTTAAGGCACTTCTGAGTAGCTATTTTATTATATTGCATCAGTTATCTAAAGTAATATATAATCAGTTAGCCTTTTGTTTAAACCGTTTCCTCTCGTAACATTTTTAATCATCTTTCTGCATCTTATAGATTTATTTAGACACGATGAATACCCGTCATTCAAAGCAGAGTTGTAACATCCTCCTCCTCCTGTTGTATTTGTCCTTATAAAAGAAAAAAAAGTGGTAAATTTTCTGCTCCTGTCCATTTTTTCCTTCACTCTGCATCAGTTCTTCTATACAATAATATGAATGTTGCAGGAGTTTATCCTTCTGTATTCTTTGTTTCAAAGAATGTTGTGCCATTTGTTAATAGCAAAGAAAAACTATTGAACATATATTAAAAAAGAGCTATTTTAAATTATTTTTGGCTTTTTTTGCTATATTTATTTTCTTGTATTAGAATCTTATTTGTAGGAGGAAAAAAAAATCAAAAAATGTATTTTTCATTAGTGCGAAAAACCTATTTTCTTCCTTTTTGTACAATTTCGATGTTTTAAGCGAGACTTTGAAAAGCAATATGATGATGATGACGAAGATGTTTCCTGTGACTGTATCTGCATGCTGTTTGTGTTGCCTTAATGATGGCTGCATCCCAATACGGCCCACCCCACCCTGCTGCGTATCCCACTCCCCTCCCAGACAAGACCTTCCCCCTGAAAGCCCACTTCATCTGATCCAGTCCAGTCCAGTCCAGTGCAGTCAATAAAGCAGTGCTTTCTGTGTACACGACTCTCTGCCTCTCTGTTCATCACACAGACTTACAAACGGGGGCCTCGGTGGCGTCTTAACTCATCTGCCACACAGAATATTGACCATTAGTACCTTTAAATACATTCTAAACTGTATTTAACAAAGTTTAGCTTTTAGTTTTGCTGTTTTGAGTCATCGCAGGCATTTCAACCTCTTCTCAAAAGTGTTACAGCTGTATTTTGACACATGCACAGCCGCTGCAAGAAAGTGCTGTACAGGTGAGGAACATTAACAACATAAAACAAAGAAATAAGATCGATAAAATCAAACAGCATCTTGGAGCAGCAACACAAAAAGCTCTGAGCTGCCGTTTCGACCTCTGCCTCCAGGAGCAGCTGATCTGAGGCACCAAGGAGTGCAGGTGGAGCGAGGCCACTTCAACTTTTAAAACTAGAAGGATCTTGAAATGAATGGGCAGTCGGGGGGGGTGGTGGTGGTGGGGGGGGTGCTTCCTCTTCTGAATTCAGTCAAAAGCTGAGCAGCAGTGTTCTGGACCAACTGGACGTGTTTCATTGAGGACCAGCTGAGGACAAGTGTTAAAGTAATCAAGAAATTGGTCCAAATGTTTCCATTTTCATCTCAAACGTGTTCATTAAATCCTAAATGTGGGGGGGGGGGGGGGGGGGGGGCAACAAAACAATACGCACAACCTAAAATACAATTATGGGATCGGTGCACGACAATAAGCTGAGATTGTCAAAAACACAAAATGCAGACGCACGACTTGCTGGTTGTTTTCAAACAATTGAGACTATAATGAATTATTTTCTCACAAATGCTACGTTTTGTCTTAAAATATAGATTAGCTGCAGCATAAAATGAACTTATTTTACCTTTCACTTAAACAATCAACAGCCATTTGTTGAGTAAAAATATTCATTAGATTTTAAAACTTCCAAACTATTTTTACACGACAGAACTCGATTATCTTAAATATTTATGTTTAAGCGGCGCAGAACTGGGCCAAGTACCAAACCACACTCCACAATGTGACAAAGACCAAATGTTGACCCACACTTGTAACACCCCAAACACCAACTGGATAAATCCATAGCTGCTCAGGTGATCCACAGAGGATCACACCCCCCAGAGGTTCTGCTGCCTGATGGCCCTCCTGCATGAACGCCTTCGAGCTGCTCTTTAACATGTAGCTACATTTTGGGTTAGTTAGTCTTTGTCAAAGATGGCTTCCAGTGGAAACTACTTACATTATCCAGTAAAGACTTAAAATACAGTAAATACTGGTAATAAAAAAAACATTATATTTGAAAATCTAAAGAAATGTTTACAAGCAGTGGCAGCCGGTCCTTTGGGGCAGGTGGGGCACAGCCCCAGCAAAAAAATAATTCGATTCACCCACAAAATAGTTCCTAATAAACATCAATTACTCATTTACTGAGCTTGCTGTGGATTTCTTCAGCTTTGTTCTGTGTATTTTTTCAGACAATTTTAAATTAAATTTAAAAGGTGATTTTTAGCGGCGACTATTTTATTTTTTAATATTAATTTTATTGTTTGTACACATAAAAAAAAACACGCATAAAGGAAAGAATAAAAACTAAATGTGCAGGAGAGGTCATAAAAACCCAAAATGGATACACAAGCACCCCCCCCCCACACACACACACACACACGCACACATCTACCACACCTCAGCCCACACTAAAAATTCTGTTTGAAGCGTTCACACACTTCTGCAATATCTACTAAATATACAGCTTTTACACTACAGGGTAACTCGTAAAATAAAGGACTCTTGAGTCAGATTCAAAAAGTAACACGACCTTAAAACAATTCTGAGGCCGACAGAAATCTGGAGTTTGTCAAAAGGTCTGAGACAAACTTGGGACAAAAAGTAAATAAATGCTTTAATGACAGCGTAAAGCGTTACTTCTGCTGGAGCAGGTCAGATCTTCTCAACCATCCAGACCTCGCCACAAAACATCCGAAGACTTGGCCAGAAGTCTAAAAGAACAAAGAAGCGATGCAAACACAAGCAAATCATGAGAAATTAATTTCTTACTGCCGGATCCCTCTGAGCAGGGCGGAGAGGACACGCACACGCTGCCAACTCCAGGCTGGAGCGGCTTCGCTACAAGAATGTAAAAGTGCGTCATTGGCCCCAACGACAAGAGTTAAGTGCCATGACATAAATCTGTGGAATGACAAAGACTGAGCCAATAAAATTATATAAACTTACAGATGTATTTCCAAGAGGCAATGAAAAAGGAAAGAATGGGACAAAATTGTACCTTTCTGTTGAACTTGATCTTTTTTGGGTGTACTGGAGATTTGGGGGGAGAAAAAAAAAGTATTTTCTTGATGCCAACGTCATTTTATATCACAAAAAAGTAGACTTTCCTGATAAATATTTATTTAGTGTGTTAAATTACTAAAATTAAAGACCAAGAAGTCCTTGAAGGAAGACATTATTCTGTCTTTGATCCAGTTTACCTGCGAATGATCTACAGAAACCATGCTGATAGTGGGCAAGTCGCACGTGCACACAGGTGATGCTGTGCTCGTTGACTCCGCTGTGGTTTCCACACCAGGTCACTCACTAGCTGCCTGCATGTGCATGCAGTTGAAATGCAACTCACAGTGGCAAACACTTCAGCAAGGAAACTGTTACATCTCTACTGAGATTGTCATCATTGTATGTTCCAGACAATGATGACAATTTCAGACTACACCTCAGCCCCATCTACCCCCACCTCCGCCCCATCTACCCCATCTCGGCCCCATCTACCCCCACCTCCGCCCCATCTACCCCCACCTCCGCCCCATCTACCACACCTCCGCCCCATCTACCACACCTCCGCCCCATCTAATAACACCTCGGCACCATCTAACCACACCTCGGTGCCATCTAATAACACCTCGGCACCATCTAACCACACCTCGGTGCCATCTAACCCCACCTCCGCCCCATCTAACCCCACCTCCACCCCATCTAACCCCACCTCGGCGCCAACTAACCCCACCTCGGCGCCATCTAACCCCACCTCGGCGCCATCTAACC
>NC_056511.1:10659418-10708374 GCF_014905685.2 Nematolebias whitei | reverse complement strand
TCTAACCCCACCTCGGCGCCATCTAACCCCACCTCGGCGCCATCTAAACACACCTCGGCACCATCTAACCACACCTCGGCTCCATCTACCCCACCTCGACCCCATCTACCCCATCTTGGACCCACAGAGTACACACAGCATGTTGGTTTGGATTGAGGATGAGACTGGCAGCAAGAGTGAGCAGCATAAACGGCACTCTGCAACTCACCATTGTTACCGTTGTTCATCTACTCATGCAAGCGCCGAAAAACTACTACACTCGCATGCTTTTACCCTGATGCTAGGCGTTTCCAAAAACCTCCACTCTGAGGCCTGGATTCAAAAAGCTTCGGTGTCAAAGAAATTGAGTGTTGCTGTTGTGCGCGCAAACAGACGAAATAGGGCTGGGCCATATCATATATCATTCACAATAATACCGGTAAAAGAAACTTGTCCGGGAAAATAATATATATCACGATATGCTAATTTCATGGGGTAAATACGTCATCCCACCACACAGCGGATTATGTTCATGTGGGTCATGCAGTGATATTCAAGTTGTAAAGGTGAAGGCATGAATAGAGACATCTGAGTTGTGCACTGTTTTACAGTGGGGGGGGGCAGACAGATCGGAGCTGAGCGCTGTTTGTCCCGACAGTTTTCGAGCCGTTCAGCATGAAGTTTCAGCGTGAGGGAAGAGCTGCGCAGTTCAGTTCGGTAGACTGTGCTCTCGGTTCTGTTGACGCGGCGGGGCACCCCACTTGTAAAATGGTAGAGGAAACACTGATATGGTCAAGTCGGACCGCGGAGCCTTACCAGAGTCTGACTGTGCACGAACAGCGACTGGGAACGGTGCAACTCAAACCTCAAGACCAGCTACTTCCTGAGGATCAGGAAATTGGCTGATGGCTGTTCTGCCAATGATCAGCAGTCCATTCAGGCAGCATTTCATTAGGTTTCAGCATTTGTCACGAGTTTTGGAAGTTAGCTCATTTAAAGGCAACATTTTTTGTTTTTCTTGTATGTTACATTTATGCTCATCAGGTCTTAAGCTTCATTTTATTTAGTTATTTTGGAAAACTGCACCTGCACTTTAGTTTTTGTGGTGCATTTTGTTGTTCTACATTTTGTGCAGACTTTTTCAATCTAAATAACAAGGATCATTTTTATTTTTTATTCTTATACTTTGTGATTGAATACTTTACTTAAAGTAATTTCAGTAAAATTAACTCCTGTTGTTTTTTTTTTTGTTGTTTTTATATAATACTGCAAAGCAACATGTTCATTCATTCATTCAAGTTTATTTGAACCAGGACTGCACATTAAACAATGTTACATGTTAAAAACGAAGCAACCGTTGCTTTGTACATAGGTTTTAAAAACGTTAAGTTAATTTTGTCAAATGAATATCTATGATTTCTGTTTTGTTTTTGTTGTTGTTATATCACAAAATTTATTATCGCCAAAATGCTCTGAAATATCACAATATTATATTTGAACCATATCGCCCACCCCTAAGCCAAAATGCAGCAGAAATGTTACATTTTCACTCAAAAACAGGATTGTATAAACTGGGCCTGATACGAACATTGTCTTAAGCTGAAAAATGAACGTTGCAGCCACTGGAAATGATTCTCAGCTTCTTGGATTTTAGCTCAATATCTGAAAAAGAGTCGGTTAGATTCATTTTTATGTTGGCTGATATTGATTAGCTGTAGCAGCCATCTTGAAATTGATTGCCTCAGTTAATTATTTCCCAATGGCAACTTTTTAAACAAAGATCTTGCGCGATCCTTTTGTGCTCAGAATGTGTGTTGAGGGTCGGTGTCAGTCACCACCACACCAAACATCAGGTCATCACCTGGAAAACTGAATGACTTAAAGCCATTTTGTGTTTTTTTACGATCAGTTGGCTGAAATGAGAAAATGCGCTGCAGATGTATTCATTAAAATTAATCTAGTAGTGCATGCAATACTTTGCCCTTGTATATTGATTTCAAAATAATGAAAATGAGGATTTGAGCGTCCCACAAAGAAAGGAGTCATAGCAAAGCTTATTTTGAATTTAAAAGCAGGAATCAATAAATCATACATTCTCTTTTTCCCCCCCTCGAGGCATCCCCTAGCGCTGCAGTCCTAAAAAGATGTTTACGCCGTGGCATGATTACGCAGATAAATTTTAAATAACTGCTGAAGTCAATCTGCAGCAACATAAAAAATGCAGCTGCCAACACTTTAACGGAGCAGCTCCATTGATTCTTCAACAAACTGTCAGATTAATTGGCTGCTCATACAGAAGCCTGTTAAACGGCTGCTTTGACATTTTGCATTTTCTTCTGTCGTTTTTCTTTTCCAGATATATTTGTCACGTCGAGGAGGGAACCGTTTGCTAAATCGTGTCTTCTGGAACAGAACCGCGCTAATTAACGTTCCTCATGACTTTGTGTACGAAGCAAAGCTGTTGAATTACATCACCTCAAATAAGTTTCATTCTTTACTGACAACTAACATATCAGTAAAACGTAATAAAAACGTACAGTCGGGAAAATGTATTGTGCTAAAAACAATGGGATAAAGTGTTTGCCTGGTTATTTATATTAATTTACAGGAGTGTACATTTCAGAACATAACCATTTAAAATGTAGTTTAATGGTTCACTGTAAACTGATCTGTTTGAACAGGTTTGAGGACAAGAACGCCGTTTTCTCATTTTAGAATCATTCAATTATTAATAACCTGACAGAGGAAAATCAATTTAAAAAAGACAATTTACTTGAGTTCAAGGCTCTTGCTCATTTTCTCAGAGTCTTTGGTGATCGGGAAGTGTTCCCCATGGTTTTCTCTTCTGTTCTGAAACTTTGCATCAGGCTTGGATCGCAGCACCGCGGGGATGCAGCATCAGTCAGAGCCCTGTGTGACAGCTGCCTTTGAATTAATGAATATTTCTAAAATACGACTTGACGTTTGCGTCTCGTCACTTTAAGCGAGACATCGTCTTACGAACTGTGCAGCACATTTAATTTTTTGTATTAGTTTTGAAGCCGATTTTGCTAAAACTAAAAAAGTTATTGTGTCGAAAGATAAATCCCTTATTAAGCTGTCATAGAAGATGACGAAACGAGGAGGTACTTTTGCAGGTTAGCTTGAATTACACTGCATCAGTAGTCGGAAATAAATGTGTAATAATGTCCGAGTATAGGCTCAACACTGAACTCTGTCACATGTGAGCAACTAGGAGGCAGTTTAGATTTAATTTAACTTTGTTAATAGGATCAAACAGCCACTAATTGAACTGACATAAATGTGCAGTGTGTCACCTGCCTCTGTCAAATACATCACCACATCATCTGCAAAACAGACAAAGGATTATTTTATTTCAATACGAAGCGAATATTGGTTGAACAAATGCTTTTTAACAATATTCCTTGAGGCAGATGTGTCAAGTCTCTGGCTTTTCTTTTATAATAGTTTAGTACAGTTGCTACATCATCTTAGCGTATTAGGCATTAGTTCAACCTTTATTTATACAGGTTAGTGTCATTGAGCCTCGAGGACTCATTTACACGAGGGACTTGTTTTAAACAAAGAATGATAACAGTAGACAATCACAAAAAAGCATATACATTGAAAAATAAATGGAAGAAAATATTTTAAAATATCCGTGCGCTTCCTGTACGTCTGCGTGTACTTCCTGTACGTCTGCGTGTACTTCCTGTACGTCTGCGTGTACTTCCTGTACGTCTGCGTGTACTTCCTGTATGTCTGT
The DNA here is from genome assembly GCF_014905685.2 of Nematolebias whitei. NCBI lineage: Eukaryota > Metazoa > Chordata > Actinopteri > Cyprinodontiformes > Rivulidae > Nematolebias > Nematolebias whitei. The sequence continues at coordinate 10,704,629 of NC_056511.1, read as the reverse complement.
GCATACTGCCTGTCTGTGGACTAACACAAGTTAGATGACAGTTTGTCGAAAACATGCTATTTTTTGACACTTTATCTTTCATCTATAACTATTAGTACAACTGTTGACCATTTTAGATCAGAAGCTCTATTTTCATAAAGTGATAAAAAAAGGCAGTTCAGACTTCAATTAACCTTTACACAAGAGTCGTTACTTAAATCTTGGTTTTCATCAATTTACTTCAAGTTGTTTTACTTTTTGTACGGAAGATTTCCAGCACTGGATTTAGATGGTTCAGCAGCTGCTTCTGGAGGAGCTATGTGTCATCAATGTGCGTGTCCGTACAATGATGACATTTATTCTCCGACTCGTCACACGTGAGGTTTGCCTAAGTAGCACAGAGAGAAATTACCTCAACCTCCCAGGGAGGAGTTAGAGAATCGTTGTCTTGTTTAAAGACATACTGGAGAATCAAACCTGCAACTTTTTGCTCGCAAAGAAGTTGCCCTTGGCCTCAGTGTGATTTTGACCATGTTTATTCTAGATTTTCTAATCAACCAACCAGAAAGCAGCATTAAAGGCGATCAACAGAATGCCTCCACGCCTGTCAGTCCATTTTGTTTTGTTGTGGATTTTCTCTCTGACCTGATCTAAAATCTTGAACTAACTGGCAGAAACGGGGATTAAAATGGTATTTAATGCATGGAAAACATTATTCGAGACGCTTTTTAAAGATCTTGGGAGCTATCTGTGAGGTTTAGTTACAAAAGCCAAACAGCAGTTTGATTTCAAAATAATAAAAATCCTTTTCAAAACATTTCTTAAAAAAAAGAAAAAAGAAAGAATATGAAAATGAGAGTTTTTGAAAGGAAGATCAAATCTCTCCAGGTGTTTCTTTGCTTTTGGCACCACATTTGATTGTCCTTATTACGAATACGCCCGTGTGTTTGGCTTGTTTTCAAGCTGCGTTTGTGAAAATAAAAGAGATTCAAGAGCTGGGCTCATTTGAATCTAAAGGATGAGCTCAGACTGCAAGGTCAATAGAAGTGAGACGTAAAACAGCTGAAGGAGATGCTCAGAAAAGAGTAGAGGCTAAAATAATTGAATAAAAACAAGTAGTGAGTTCATTAAATTTTGCTTCCTGCTCCAAGGTTCTAAAATGAACAACTTGTACAATCAAGTTTTACTACACGTTCTTCAGTACTGTCACTTTTAGGACGTTCAATTAACTTTAAATCCAGTAGTTTCTTATGATGGTGTTTAAAGGGTCAAGACCAGCAGCAGGCGGAGACTTCAAGAGGTCACTTGGGTTTAGTTTGTTCCTAATGAATACTGAGCAACATGTTCCCCTTAAAGCAATAAACAATGAACTTGGCTTCTAAAAAAAAAAAGACAGAGACACCAGATCCTGCAGACATGAAAGACAGTTTGTTGTTTCTGCTCTTGGTTTGCGTCACTCACCACAGAGCAGCATGGAGCCACAGATTCCTGCACAAAAGCTCCTAAAGACACAAATCAGCTTGGAAGAGATCATTTGGGTCAAAACGACTGTTTTATCAGTATGTTGCCCAGAAATATCCACTCTTGCATGCAACGTCTGTGACCCACTCAGTAACTGCAGAGTCATCTGAATCTTTCTGCAGGTGACAGGACTCGAGAGTTGTGATGGAAGTCTGAGGTAAACAGAAACGGCACAGTCTTCCCCAGAGCTCGGGGTGACACAAACACTTCCACCTCAAACTGAACTTTTTGTCAGCTCCATATAAATTCAGGCGACTCTGTAGGCGTTCACCCGGTTGTTGGTTTGTTTTTTGTTTTCTTCCCCCAAGGCTAACCTGGTTCAAACACACCGGAGAAATTGTGGAACATGATCCACACACAGTGTTGCCTGTTTTCTCCTGATAAGAACAGGCGCACTAAAGCAGGTTGTCAATTCAAACCCCAGGGTGGTAAGCAAACTGCTGCGGTTCCTCAAAGAGACTTACTGTTCAGTGTTATGGGCCAATAACAATGGCTCCACGAGTTTCCTAACGCAGCGACAAGCTGATCGTCAACAAGGGAACAAAAGTCTCCAAAGGGTTTGTTTCTACATTTGTATGCAATATTTTCACTTTGATAAAACGCCAATGATTTTCAGCCAGAACATTTGACTTGTCTTGTAAGGTCATACTGAGTGGCCATTTCTATATTTCTGGTGTTCACGTGACAAATAGGAGCTGGATTTCTTCAATGCTTTCCTGCAAAAGGCATTAAGCTTTGAACGTGCATACACGTAAACGTTTAAAAGGATCAATAATAAAGATATGCTTGTATAAACCTTATCAATGAGGCATTTGTTGCATAATTAGCACATGTTGTGCCCGTCAGCTGCACGAAGCAACAAGGTCCAGTGTAAACACTCAAAGTCCTCATTGTTTTCTCTTTAGATTCATTCAATTAAGAATAATGGGAATTTTTGGCTCTTATCAAATGTAAACAACGGGAGCTGGCCTTGAAATTCTGCCTATAATGTGTTAAACTCATCACACCCTAAAGAAACATCCCGTCTAAAAATGAAACAGAAAAATGCATTAATGCTTTTTTACATTAAGTCTGGTATTGTTATCCTTTATTATAAAATGTGTCAAAATAATAATTAAAAAAAAATCCTGCTGCTGCCATAGTTCTGATGAATTTGGAGAGTTTTAACTTCTCTCCATTGGCTCCTGTCAAATTCAGAATATAATGTAAAATATATTTTCTGAACGTACAAAAGTCTCAACCACCAAATTTCATCTTATATTTAAGAATTTATCATTACATATTTTCTTAACAGAGCACTTCACCCCCAGACTGAAGGTTTACTTGTGGTTCCTAGAGTTTCTAAAAGTAGAGTGGGGGGCAGAGCTTTCAGTTGTAAGGCTCCTATGGAAAGACAAACATGAATTTTAGGAAGACTAGAGTAAGGACTTGCCTTTTTGATAAAAAAAAAACACCTTTAGTTAGGTTTATCTTGGGTTCCCTGAGCTGTCCCTTAATTATTCTGCTATAGGCTTAGAGACCCGGAGGACAAACTGACCGCATTTTCTCACCACGTTTGTATTTGCAACCATTGCCGACCTCAACCTTGTGTTCTCCATTTTTCTTCCCATAGAAGGTTCCCCTGGACCTGCCTGTGATCATCTGTTTCTCTGTCCTCTCAAACCTCAGGCAGATGCTCGCCCATCCTGAGCCTGGTTCTGATGGAGGTTTCTTCCTGTTAAAATGTGGTCTTTCTTTTCCGCTGTCAATCACTTACTGCTCAAAATGGGAAAATTGTGCCAAAGTGAAAATTAACCCAATCTGCTGATGTCTTTGGACAGTCAACGGACATTTTTAAAATGTGATTGTTTTGTATTAAAATTTCTAGATCTGTCCAGAACTGAACTGGGTTTTTGATTGTATTTTTTTGTACTGAGCCCAGGCTTATGTTGTAAACCGGCACCATCTAAAAATAAAATGAACTGAGGAAAACTGACCTCTGCAGCGAACAATCCAAACAAATGCAGTAATATTACAAACTAAAACATATCAGAAGAACCTCTACCGTATAAATCAGCCATTTTTATTACTGCTACGTTGCATAAAAATGTCAGAAACACCAAAGTAAGAACCAACGAGACATCGCTGTGGTTATGGCTCGTCACCTCAGTTCATGAAGCAGCAGCGCATCAGGACAGATGACGACGTAAAATCTGACATCCAGACGGTGCGTCTGCTCCAAACCATGTGACTCACAATCACATTTTAATCATTTATTTTTACAGTGGTGTTTTATGATGCCTCTCCGCTGTGGGCTCAATGAGTGTAAACTGATTCTATTCCCACAAAGACTAGTCCAGAAAATATGGACTTAAAACCAAACTGGTATTAATTTTAAATATTAAAACATTTAAATAATTTCACAACAAATACAAATAAACACTCATGTATGTGCGTGTGTGTTATACTTCTTTGTGAAACCAAAAAGTGTCATTGAAAACAAAGTAAACCATGAATTACTTACTAACTAATCTGATAATCCACAACTATTTTAGATTAAAATAACTTTTTGTACCGTTTTTGTCTGTTCAAATGTGCTTATTTTGCCGATTGCTGCCTCTTTTGTGATAAAGAACGGTAAACTTTCATTACTGTGGATTTAAGACGTAGATGGAAAAATGTATTTTGAAAATGCCACTTACAGAAGATTACCAAAGCAGTAAGCGACAAAGTAGAATCCGTCCAGAGGACCTGACTCGATCTTGTTCGATTCATCTACCTGGATTATTGAGCGCGCTTCAGGACAATGTGAAATAAATTTTGACGTTTTTATTTATTTTCATTGCTAAAACCAAGAACAACCGACATGGAACCAGTGATTATGAATACAGATTGCTTATTCTTCCCAGGCCTTTTTAAAGCAAAGAGAACATTTAGTCTTTTACCTTTAATCAGGTTTTTTTAAACTATGAATTAAATAGTTTTTCATAACCCACGTCTTTTATTAATATATTTCAATTTGAACTGTAAATTACTGTCAAGACATCAAAGCAAGTTATTTTACTAAAGTGATGAAATGAAAAGTGAAAGTATAAAAAGACTTCAATAGCTCCACTAGGATAATTAGACACTGCATAAAAATGTGTATATTTGATAACGAATTCAACTTTAAAGCTAATTAACTAATAAGAAAAACTGTCATATATTCTGAATGAGGACTATTTGAGTGATCTAATTTTTGATCATGAGAAACATCAGGTTTAGAAGCTTAGACAGCTTTGCAGCACAAAATCTAAATTATTTATAAATCATGTTATTGTTGTTAAAATATGTTCATTAACAGGTAAACGGTTCGCAATGTTTAAAAATGGCAGCAGTCGGTCGTGCCTGTACATAATATGGAAAATGAAGATGCAGCCGTTCACAATTTATCAAAGGTCATGCTGAATAATCCAGGTAAAAAAAATCCAACAAAGTCATGTCAGATCATCTGGACGGTTTCTTTGTGTTGAAACGTTTCGTCCTTCATCCAAAGGACTTCATCAGTCCGAGGAGCCACAACAAACTCAGTCCCACAAGCTGCACACTCCCATAGTGGGCCAACCAGTTTGATGGTGATAAGATGGTTTCTAGAGTCCGCCCTCTCCCTCGTCGACTCCTCTGAGGCAGCCATGCTCAAAGTGGTTCAAAACATGAAAGTTCATGCTCAATAATCCAGGTAGAAAATCCTTATGGGACTGAGTTTGTTGTGGCTCCTCGAAATGATGAAGTCCTTTGGATGAAAGACAAAACGTCTCAACACAAAGAAACCGTCCAGAGGACCCGACTCAACTTTGATGGCGTTCACAATTTAGTTTTTCTTAAGAGAAAACTAAATTTAGCTCTTATAATATTTTTAAATACTTTAAAGGTTTGTAAAATATATGCTTAGTTAAGTTAAGCAATTATTATATTTTGATAAAAGAAAAAAAATGAACATCCACCTAAAATAAATTGTAAAAATTGGTGTAGTATATATCATTAGCTGTCCTAAGATCTTATCAGTAAAAACTTGCTATGCAGGTGACTCAGTTGGTAGAGCGGTCAACTCTCAGAGAGAAGGTTGTTGGATCAAATCCCGGCTGGGAGCCTTTCTAGGTGGAGTTTGCATGTTCTCTCCATGCATGCGACAAAAAATATGCATGTTAGGCTGATTGGTAACTTTAATGTGTTCCTAGGTGTGAGCGAGAGACTGAATGGTTGTTCGTCTCTGTGTGTCCCTGTGATGGACAGGAGACCTGTCCATGGTGTCCCCTGAACCACACAGTGACTGCTGGACAGCACCCCACGACCCAGAAAGGAAGAAGCAGGTAAAGATAAGGCCAAAAGAAGAGCTAATAAGTTGGGAAGAATAAAGACGATTAGGTCATCAGTCACAGATCATGTGTGATGCAGAGTAAATGCACATTTAAGTTGGGACTGGTCAGCAAGATTTGTCGAAATATAAGTTAATGTTAAATTATTTGAGTGATTTGAGTTGTAAATATCCAATCCAGTTTCAAAAGAAAAAATCCTGACCTTGTTGTAATCAGGTGACTTGTTTAGATTCATCTTTCTGTGCAGTTTGACTTGAAGAGTCACTGCTTTTGAGAAAAGATCTGGACTTTTTATTGAGAATTTGATCAACTTGATGAACCTCAGCTGCCTTGCTGTGCTGCCCTCTGGTGGTAAAATCTGGTTCTACCTCCTATTGTTCCTATAACATGACCAACATAAAATACCTTGTAGATCCAGGAGATCTTATTAAAAGGTCCAGGACAAACTTTGGTCAAAACCTCACCGTTTATATGCTGAATTTTTTTTTTGCTTCTTCCTAAAGAGTCTGGGGCTCTTCATGTTCATTTGAAACTAATTCTGAAATATGTCTCACTAATTTTAAATATACAGTAATCATCATTACCACAAAAAACATTTTAATTATTTTCAAATTTCCATAATAAAAAAAAAAAAACTAAATTAAACAAGCCGACAAGATTTATTTTTGGCACACTTTCAGCTTACAGCTTCTTGTAATTTAACACTTTTTTTTAAATTCTCCCACAATTTCCTAATAATTTCCCCAAGGTCTATAAAGAGCTGTGAAAGTAAAGTACGCAGGACGTATTTACACTAAGCTTTTACAAGTTAAATATGAGCTCTAAATTTTCTAAAATACTACGAGCATTAGGAGAAAAAAATCTTAATCCCATTTTCGAGTAACATTCCACTAATCTCAGTCTCCTAAACGTCAAGATTACTGAAAAGCTTTTGCATCTTTTAGGTCACTGCATTTCACAGAAACATTAAGGAGCATGCAGAAGAGGAACAGTGGTTAAAGCAATTTGATGTTAGAAATACACTGTTGGTAGTAAAATTAAATTAATTTTAAATTAAAACCTTTTCTCTGTAAAATACGCTGTTTTGAGCTCAAAACTTCTCTGACTTCCCTCTAATCCTGCACTGATCCAAGAGTCGAGATGGTTGTTTGTCCCCTCTGCTCTAAAAAAAAAACTAATCCAGAAGTCTTCAAGTCTAATTATTGCAAATACATTCGATATTTTGTTGTGTAATCAAGTCTACAGTTGAGATTGTATCTTTCCAAGCAATAAGTTACATAATTTACTTGAAACGTAGAGTCTTTAGGTATTATTTTCTTTATTTCTCAGCTGAATCTTTTTGAGGAATCTTTATTTCATTAAACAAAATATGCTGCATTTTGGAAAACGATCTGACTTTAATATTCATAAATCAAGTTTGCTTTGTCAGGGGGCAGATGTTCTGCTTCAACATCATTTAACATCAGTATGTTTTAAACTAAAACTTTACAAGATTACACTATTAAGTTCTGCTTTGGTCACTCTGATCATAAAAATATGTTTTCTTGGTGGTTTTTAATAAAACAATGCTACAAAAAAAGGTGCACAGTGCCAGTTATAAATATGATTCACTGCACAATTTCTCCACTTGATGCAAAATAAATACTAATTAGAGAAAGTGCATTCCTGCGAAAATCTAGTGTGAATGGTAATTGCTGAAGGACTTGCTGAAAAACAGCTGAGATAATAATAAATAAATAAAAACGTCCTGGAATGTATAGCTGAAATGGGAAAACAAGCCTAAGTTAGCAGAAGAAAGCAGGAAAAAAAAACATATTTGCTGAATTACATTTAAATATGCAGAGATGAGCCAAAAAAATTGGAAATTAGCTAAAAGGCTGAAATTAGCTGAAACAGCTCAAAAGTAGTCGAAATGGCGGAAACAAGCATAAACTACCAGGTAGTTAAGACAATTTTGTTCCACCACATGTACCACATATGACAAATAAAGAAACTTTGACTTTGAAGTGGACGGAGCTGAAATGAGCTAAAAAAAAAAAGTGGAATTAGCTGAAAAAGCTATAATTAGCACAAAAAGAGCTAAATGGTAGCTGAAATAGCAGACAAAGCTGAAACTAGCAGAAAAAAAAACTAAAGGGACCATAACAAGCTGAAATTAGCAGAAATAATTATTTTGGCAATTATCTGGGGGAAAAAAACTGAAATTAGACTAAAAAAAACTGCTGAAAAGTAGCTTACAACCAAAAGAAGCTTAAATTACTGGAAGGAAGTGCAGAGAGGACTTGTTTTGCTGAAAAAAAATATGCTGAAATTAGTATAAAACTGCTAAATAGTAGCTGAAATAGCAGAAGGAAGTTCGAAGAAGCACAGAAATGTTGTAGTTAGCAGAAAGAACTGAAAGGAGCCCAAAACAGCTAAAAATAGCAAAAAATATATATTTAAATTTGCACAAGGAAGCTGAAAGAAGCTGAACCAGAACAAAATGTGAAAGGAACAGTAAAAGATTGTGAACAGATTTTTGAAGGATGTAAAATGAGCTCAATTCATTTTCTATGAGAAAAAAAATGGCAGAAAAGGCTAAATATTTCAAAAAGCTAAAGTCGCACCAAAAGTCACAGGATTGTCCTGAAAGTTCTGAACATCTGGATATATGATTTGTTGAAATAGCACAAAAAGTGGGGACCGAGAAAGATGCTGAATACTGTACGGAAGAAAAATGGATCTCAAAAGTTTCACACAATAAGTAAATATTAATTAGCAGAGTTTACATCACAGCTGAGCAGCCAGTTGTGTTTCTGGTTTGTTCTGAATTACAATAGTTGGTGAAATACAAAATCAACTAAACTTACACCACAAAGCCACAGTTTTATGTCTCATATGCAAGAAAAATGTGTACAAGTTTACGTCCTAAATGTCTTGATCCACCATCCGACCCAGCCACTAAATTATTTCACCGAAACCACAATTTTTAATAAGGTGTTTTAAACAAACCGTCACAAAGTTATTTTTCCAGCTATTTGTTATTTCTTTTAAGTTCACACAATTCCTCACAATAACATACTTGACAGCTAACTAATGCATAACAGTCATCTTTCTTTCCACCACAAACAGTCCACACTTACAGCTCCTTTTAACCTCATCTAAAGTCTTGAGAAAAACACTTAGCGTGTTTTTAATTCACACAAAATACACTTTTTGTTTTAATATTCATGATTCCACACAAGCAGCCAAAATGCTGAAGCACCACACAGTAGTGTGACTTTTAACCAAAAAAAAAAAAAAAAAAAAAAAAAAAAAAAAAAAAAAAACTTTAAAAAAATACCAAAAAGGGGTTAGAAATAAAATTATTAACTCACCCAGCTTCTTTTTCAATCCATGGCATTTAGCATGCTAGCGTCCATGCTAATGTTAGCTAAGCTAATGCTAAGCTAACTCTTTGAAGCGTGTAGCTTCGTGTTTCTTCACCTTATTTAATTGCTTCAAACATCTATATTTGTCATTGTATTTATTTTTACACATATCTGAGTTTAGAAGTGGAGGTCAAGTACTCTTAATGAAGTTTTTATCTTCACCTAGCTTGTTGTCCATAAAGAGTGTGACACCCGCCATGTTTTTACTCTTTCAGTTGAGCGCGCTTCCTTTAGAACCAAACTGCTCCAGCTCTGTCTCTCTTAATTTTATGGCTGAATATATATTGTTGTTTGTGTAATTTCTTTGCATAAAATTTTATCTTTATTTTTATTGTTGTTTTGTGCTATTTTTAAGTGCTATCCCATAAAATAAACTGTATATTCTTAAAACTTACATTTCCACAGACACGTGTTCATGATTTTTTTGAAAAACATTGTAGGTTTAACTTGATGCTGCTCAATAATCCAGGTAGAAAAATCAAAAAAAGTTCAATCTGGTCCTCTGGACATTCAAAATTTATTTTTTTTTTAATGTCCAGAGGACCAGATTGACCTTTTTTTTTGGATTGTAGGTTTAAGTGTTGCAGCTTTTGACTCAGTCCAACCAAAAGCAGCAGCATCAGTTGTAGGAGTCTGCTGCTGGCTCTAAATGTCATATTCTGACTGAACCAATGACCCATAAACTGTGTATACATGAGAAAGAACAGGAAGTGGCCGAAATGAAGATGATGAGGTTCTCCTTAGGAGTGACAAGGATGATTAAGATTAGGAATGAGATCATCAGAGGTACAGCACAGATTGAACAACTGGGAGATAAAGTTAGAGAGACCAGACTGAGATGGTTTAGACATGTCCAGAGCAGGGACAGTGGGTATACTGGTAGAAGGATGTTAAAAATGCAGCTGCCAGGAAAAAGACAAAGAGGAGATGTATGGATGCAGTTAGAGAGGACATGGAGGTAGCTGGAGGGAGGACAGAGTGAGATGGAGGAGGATGTGTTGACCCCTTAATAGGGAAAAGAAGATTGTTTGTCTTTAACTCAACTATTTTAATGGCTTCGTAATAGATTCTGTATATAAAATACAGGCACTGCATTGTTTGGGACAATGCAACGTGATGCTGAGAGTTGAAAACTTTACTGAAGAAGATGAAACTATGGTGTTAAAGCTAAAAGAAGCAGAACGCGAGCAAAAATAAAAACACCAACAATACGCTAAAAGTAGCAAAAGTGACAAAAAAAGTTTGTTGACTTTTCAAACAGAAGCGTTTTATGAATTCCATTCATGTATTTCTACGAGGTAAATAACTGTATAGAAAGTTCAATATTTTTTTTTGAAATGTTTCAAAAAGTTACACCCAAAGTTACAGCATCCATCACCGGAATGAGGTGAACATTTTCATATATGAATAGCTAAATACGCAAAGTATTCAGAAGTAGTACAAAAATATACAGAACAAATAATTGAAAATCAAAACTGGAAAACATTACCATCAATGCCCTTCATGACGGCAAGTAAAAATTATTTAGGGAAGTAAATCTGAGGAGTTTGGAACAGTCCAAAGCCTTGGTTATGGTGCACGGAAAGAACTGTGGGTTTCTATGGACAAACAAGATTTTAATTAAAAGTAATCTGCTCCTTTCATAAAGCAAGATGACTTCCTGTCCAGAAAGATTCACATTGTGAGCACCACAAACTCTTATTACTGTACTTATTGCATTAACAAAGCTGTGTTTCTGCTGAGTTGGGTTTAGTTCAAAGTGCTCCTCCTAATCCTGTGTAGTCCGATAAAATCACCACGATCCATTCAGACAGAGAGACACTCAACTTGTATGTGATTTAAGAATAAATATACCTTCTTAGCCTTCCTCTAATTTGATCAAATCTATTCATACTGAACAGGATTTAGTTGTTGCTATAACTGTGCGCCACCTAGTGGGAGTTTCCTGCACTGCTTCTGTTAAAGTTACATAATCCCAGTTATCCGTTATGTAATCCCAGTGTAATGCAGGTGTTTTCAGGTACTGAAATAAAAAATAAAGACTATATATTTCTTTCACCCAGAAGTGGAAGGTAAATAAGATTTAATTCAGCAAACAGGAATTTATAGTTGTAGTTTTCAGATACTGTCGTATTTCTTCTCCATGTGCACGATTTGTAAGATGGGGAGCTGCATTATTTCAACGTTTTAGTGATCAGGTTTTACAGGAATACGTGTTAAAAGCAACCACATATTTAGGCATGAAATGTTAAAACAATCTGGAAGTGTAGGATCTCAAACGTGTCATATTTTAGATCATAAATTACACACCAGCCATGTTCATAGCTACATCTGATAGGGAATCAATTTATTCTGATGGGGTATAATTAAAAACACTTCACGGTCGTTTTCAATAAACGTTAACATTTAAGCTATTTTTTTGGACAAAGTATTAAGACACAAAATGCGTTTTATTTTCTGGTTTTCTTTTATGTTAAAAGATAATTTACTGGACTTTGAAGTGAAATTTCCATTTAAGACATTCCTAAGCTCCCCTTGCTGTTTGGGCATCTGTCATGCACTCAGAACCATCAGTGACGCTCTGTCCCCCACAAGATCTCACAAAGCTGGAAACTTCTGACTTGTCTGCAATGAGGATCAGTGTTAAAGCCTGGTATTCATTGCAAACATTTATTACATTTTTTTTAATGATGCAAACAACAGCAAGTCCCATCCATGTTGGAACAGCTCATTAGTCATGAGGGAATGAGAAGAGACACAAAGGGACAGAAACAGTATATTATGCGTAATGCTATTGTTTCCTTTAAAAAAAAAAAACAATACACGACAATCATTTCTTGTAGATTTTGGCATGTTCCCCCCTGTAGAGTAATAATGGTCTTAAAAAAATCTAAACAAGGCATGCATAATAGTTCTCGGTAATGCACATAGATCAAAGGATACCATTTATAAATACAAAGATCCATGTACGGTGTTCATGTACATTTCATACACATGGTCCCTTTCCTGAAGTTGTGTTAGCTACCTGTCCCCACTGTGGGACTGTGTCCTCCATTTCCACTTGGTCACTAGACGATCAAAGGATCTGAGCTGTTCTAATATCGATTTCACGTCTGTCCATTTACTCCTCTCATCGTTTACAGGGCGATCATGATCAGGTCATTAATTGCAAAGTTTTATTTATTTTAAACACAAGTCTTTGCATCAGCTGATCGTTGTGCTATCTACATTTGAGTTATAAGCCGGTATTGTTTCCTATTAAAAAACAAAAAATAAAAATAACTCCTCACCCCCCGTGCTTCTGTTTAAAAAGGGAGCCCACTGACGGCTTGGATCCAGTCAGAGCTACTCTGCCTACCAGACAGAAGCCTGGGACAAGAGTATATTAATTTATACAAAAGATATGGATCTAATTTATGACACACAACTACACCGTTCTTAGAAATGGAACAGCTTCATAGATTTTTAGCTGTATACATGACCTCATCTTTAATTTACTGAAACCATGTTAAAGACAGAAGTTTAAAAAAAAAGGACAAATCAAAACAGCGATTAAATATAATGTTGGATGAATTTTTTTACTGTTAAAAAAAAAAAAAGGTACTGCGATGTATACAACTATGCTGCTGCTCGCTTTCATTCGCTTCAGATGAGTTGTAGAGGGAGTGAAGGGGCTTGCTGATAAATCGATGAAATCATGTACAGATTTACATTTATGATGCATCTATCATTACACTCGAGATGGCAGGAAGGGAGGGACAGAGTGAAGACGACGACAGACACCATATAGAAAAGATTCATCCGTTTGCATGTGAACACACTTTGCTGTGGAGCCGAAGCTACGTTACGCTCTTACAAAAGAAAGAGGACAACAAATGTGACGGTGAGCCTTGATGTACGAATGCTGGAAGTGCGGAACCAAATGTTCGACCAATAAAAGTCTATTGGGATCGAGTTGTACTGGTTTCTCTGAAGACGGAGGCAAACTTGATTAACTGAACGTGGGGGCTAACTATGATGGTACTGGTGGAAACGGGGGGCGCGTCTTTGAGTGGTTGGATTTGGCGCCCCCCCTCTCAACGGTGGTGGTGGCGATGGCGGTGTTATCGTGGGGGCTTGGCCTCTTTAGTCGATGTACTGGGACAGCCAGCGGAAGCCCTCGCCGTAGCCCTGCCTCTTCAACACACTGCACATGAACACCTCCAGCGGTCTCGTGTTCAGCTCCTTTATGGGAATGTTTCCCTGAGGGGGGGGAAAGGCAAAGAGAATGTTACACAAAATTATCCTTTTTAGGAAAATGTAAAACAAAATCTTTTTACAGTAGTCCCTCGCTACTTTGCGGTTCGACTTTTGTGGACTCGCTCTTTCGGGGATTTTCAAAGTAAGATTGTACACGACACACGATCGTCAACTTTAATATTACTCATGTGATTGGGACAGTACGGGATGCTGTACAGTAAAAAGTTAATGAAAAAAAAATACTTTGGACAGGCGCTGCCATTTTGTAGTTTTCTCTCAATAAGCCTACTCTGTATCGCCACTCAAAAGGACTACAATTGCCAGAAGCCAACAGTGCCCCACCCAGAAGCCTGAGTTGGACTCGAGCTGGCCATCCAAAGGTACGGATCCCTCCAAAAGCTTTTTGGTGCTCAAGGGTTGCAGAGAGCCAACCAGAACCGGACCAGAACCGGCAGGGTAGCTCTGCCAAACCGGAACTGAGCCAGACCGGAACCGAGCCACTGTGTTCTGCAGAGCTGGTGAGTAAAATTTTGCAGTACTGTACAGTACATATATGCATGTTGTTAAAATGAAGAAGGTTTAAGAGTTTAGAACATTGCAAGAGTGTGGGAAGGGTTTATAAAGCCTTAAAATATATATATAAATACTAAAATAAATATAACATCCCTACTTCACAGAATTTCACTTATTGCGGGGGGGGGGGGGGGGGGGACATAACCCCCGTGATAAACGAGTGACTACTGTACTGTGCTTTGCAGGACAGTCTTCAACAAAAATATAAAAACATATGTATTTTCAACAAAGACTGTTGATTTTAAACTGTGAGATGGTCCAGCAGAGCATTTACTGAATCCATGTCTACTGACCACCCTCATATGAAGTCAGCAAGTTGGTCAAACCTCAAAAATAACGTGCAAACTTTATGGGATATTGTGAAATGTTATGCTCAGAGTATGTGGTCCGAACACCTCTCAGCTGTCCCACGTCACATTTTAGCTCAACATTTGTTAAAAATAAAAACGACAGTTATAGCCATTGTTGTGCTTTTGATGATCAGGTGGATGTTGCGGACGGTTGTAGATGTACAGCCTTTAAAGACTTTCTGGAAGTTTCATTAAAATCCATCCAGTTCGTTGAGATATTTTGGTGGCGGACACACACACACGAGCTAAAACATTACTGTCCAGGCAAGCCTTTCGAGCGATAACAAAATTCTCTCATTTTTCTTACATTTCTATTTCTACTATCCACAATTTTGTGTACTCACCTTTCCTGTCGTCTGTCCGTACAATCCAAACATTTCCCTCAGCCTCTCCTCACTTACGGCTTCTTGCCTGTCGATTTTGTTGCCCAGGATTAAGATAGGCACATTTCCGATGGTCTCATCTGTCATTAATGCCTAGGAAGATGAAGAACAAATATTAATGACAATAATAAGTTGATGGTTTGATAAAACAGAGTATGAGAAAAGCAGAATTAATTGTTGTCCCTATAAAAAGGTAAGGATTGATTACGTTCAGGGAAACTCAAAACACAAAGTGGTGTCTGTTTGATGTCAACAATATTTTATTTCCATACAGCATGTGATTTTCATGAGATTTTTTTAACTACCATGAGACAAGTAATTCACTAATAATGTCACCAATTCAAGTACCAAGCAAATGTAACAGAGGACATTTCTTTATTGTCTTTTAGAGTCCAGGTAACGTCTTAAGTCGTATATTTCAGTCTCAGGACGAACTGCCTGAGCTGTGCACAACTTTTACACCATCACAGAGGTGTTTAATGTGATGTGACGGCCGCAGGCTTTACTGTAGACAAGTTTCAACTGACACATTTTATTGCACCATGCTAGTTTGAATGCAGCACTCCAGCATTAAAACCAACCATCATTTTACGTGAAGTTGTGAGGGTGAACAGTTTTATTTTAATAAAAAAAAGGAGGAAGCAATTACTTACATCAAGCTCTGCTTTTGATTCACCCAGTCTCAGATGGTCTGCACAATCCACGAGGAAGACGATACCATTAATGGCAGGGAGGTAGTTTTTCCACACTCTGCGGGCTGCAGCATAAACCCAAATGATGATCAACACCTCGACTCGTCAATTCATGTTAGAAAACTCAAATATTAAAACCATATAAAATCATAGAATAATCAAACTGAAACAAAAGAACACAAACCTTGTGCGTGTCCTCCGAGGTCAAAAGTGGTAAAAGTCATGCCAGCGATGGTCAGCTCTTCTGACGCTGCAGGACAGAATTCAGACACGGAGCACAAATGAAAGCTTTACTTAATTTTGCAGATTGTACTTAAAAATTCATATTCACAACAATCTGCATGAATCTCTGCATGAAAAGGATTTCATGTGTGACAAAGCAGCAGCAACTCACTTGGGTGTAGAGTTGGCACATGCTGTCCCAATCTGTCATCTTTGAGCATGTGCAGTAGTGTCGTTTTGCCAGCATTGTCCAAGCCAAGAAATACTAACTTGCCGGATTTCTTGTACAGTCCTAAAATAAAACACAACAGCCTTTCAGACACAAGTTATAAACAATGGGCTAAAATTCAGTGCAGTAGTTGCTGAGCATCATCTTCAACACATAATCTTGAGCACCAACATCTAGCGAAATCTCACAAGAGATTGTGCATAAGATCATTTACAAATTGCCATAGCACAGTCTTTTCATCAGAGGGATTATTATAGGTTTAATATGCTGACATGAAAAGCAGCAAGTGATAAAAATTCCATCCAAGAATGCTAGGTCTTTTATTTTATTAATCCATTCTCTGTTTTGTTGCAATAATTATTAAATTAGAGATACAAAACGTGAACACAGCCTCACTAAAATTATGTTTTGCCATTCTCTACTGTGAAAAGTAAAAATAGCTGTGTGATTCTGCAGAGAAATTACACCTGGATTAGAAAAATCACTAGAAAACCTTTTTGGCTCATCTACTGTTTTAGCTAGCAATAAAACTTTTTTTTTATTATTCACTATTTTCAGACACTGCTGCCTTTCCGTTTTCTAAACATTACTCTGAGGAGATACATGTGAGAAAGCAAATGTCTGGAAGTGTTGAACGAGGTGCAATAAAGACGATTTCAGCCAAGTCTCATTCAATGAACAAAACATTTGTGAAAGTTCTTAAGGACTTGTGCACATCTTGATGTGATTTGTAGCTTTACTGTTGCAGATGTATCAATATGAAACCTGATCTGTGTGTTGCTGGAGTTCATGTAAGAAAATGGGTTTATTGACACTCATCTCAAGGTAACGTGTGGATTACTTTAACGTAGGATAAGAAGTACAATATTCAGCCACTCCTTGATGAGGTCTGTGTTTAACAGTCTGATTCAGCAGCACAGCGATACCCTGAAGATTTGTAAAATTTCTGATCGAGTCAGCTCTATTGAACCTTGTCATTACTCAAAGCAGCCCCGATGTAACCTGTCAAACTGGGAGAACAGGAACCGCTCTGGCATGCGGCTCACTCAAACTAGAACAGAGCACTCGAGAGAAGACCATCTGACACACATTAAAATATTTCCCTTCAGCTCTCAAATGGACACAGCCACCACACAAAGCCGAAAAGATTTTAAAAAATATATACATTTGTCTTTAAGAAATATATTCGTCGCACACATTCAGTGTGTTTATATGTAAAATTGGTGAATGTAGCCATTTTACAATATAAGTTGCATGTGTCGGTCCAATAAATAAACATTTCATAAGAATTAGACTGAAATTCTAGCCCTAACCCTAATTTCGATTTAATGTAAATTCATGTGTCAGAAGATAATCAGCACTCACCTAAAAACTGTAGTACGCTATTGAAACCGCTATAAATCCAATCAAATAGGAAGGACATATCCGGAGCTTTTCAATTCTGAAAGACAAAAAAAAAAAAAAAGCAAGACACATCAAACAGTGAGAAAACAATCCAAACAAAATGTGAGGAATAAAAAATAGAAAGCTTTAGTCAAATTGTCAAAAGGTTAACACATTACACTGAGTGTGAGAATTCTGCTACCTTTCCATTTTTCTTAATAAGTAAAAACGTTATTACCGGTAATCTTTTAATTAATATATTTTTACATTTTATATATTTTTTTTATTATGGCAGCATGATGGATTAGTGGTTAGCACTGTTGCCACACAGCAAGAAAGGTCCTGGGTCCAAGCCCTGGCTTAAACCTGGAGTCTTTCTGTGTGAAGTTATGGTCTCCTCGTGTTTGCGTGGGTTTTCTCCGGGTACTCCGGTTTCCTCCCGCAGTAAAAACACGCAAGTTAGGCTGCCTTCAGGCCCAGGCCTCCCTTGCAAATTAGATATGTGATCTCAGTGGGGTTTGCCTGGATAAATAAAGGGTAATGTTTGGGTTTTTACAGTGCACTAAGCCTTAGCTTTACTTCACACAGAATGAATTGAGAAACAAGTATCAGTTGTGGTGTTAAATGCATTTTTCAGCACAAAACAAGGAGCGAACAAGCTGCTTGACTGTTTTTGTAACAGAAACATAAAAACTGAAGAGCAAACCTGGATGATTATGTTCACAAACTAATTCAGATATTTCCAACCTCAACCCATCAAGCAGATACTATCAACGAATGATTAGAGGAATGAGTAATTTCTAGAGCCAATGATTGGCTTTTTTATAGCAACAGAAAATAAGTTTCAGAACCCTGATCGTGGGTCAACTAGCAATTTCTTAGCAGGCAACGTGATGCAAAAAGGTTGTTCCAACACACAAGCAACTGGCTTAACCTCTCACCCTGAAATTAAGCAGCCTTAGTTTTGATTTTTACAAGAAAAACAAAATGTATCCAAGAAAGAATTTCTTATAACAGCATCAAATCAACAGCTTCCAGATTATACATATCTTGTTTTAGCCTAAAAAGAAATACTTACTTTGTTCAAAAATATTTCTTTAGCCTCCTTTTAAAACAATAAATGCACAATTATGGCAGTCGCAGTGACTAAACATAACAGAAAGAAAGCCCACAGACAAAGCAAACGGATCTCTTTGTAAAATTAAGTAGAAATTTTCATCCCAAAAAGACAAGCCAGTTGTTTCCAGTTTAACCTACTTTCTCATCCTTTCATTTCATTTAGAGGCATCAGAATAACCTAAGCTGGGTGTCAACCTCTAGTCTTACTTACGTAACATGCAAACTTGAGGGTTAAAGTTTAAGGCAGACAAAGGTCAAGATCAGGCAAATACTGAAAGTGCCACCACACGTCAGCTGGTTTCATGTGGCGTGATGACCAACAAGTGGGAGAAGGCAGATTTCTTTATTTCCATGTTGCAAACAAAGAATTTGTCTAAGTGTCTCCAGAGCTCAACATGCCACAACTTAAGCATATGTTATGAATGAAATCAGACATTAGCTGCACCTTTGAGAATATATGCTGACTAGATTTTAACACTATTCTCCATTAGTAAAGACATTTTGTTCCCTCAGCACTTTCGTAATGATAAAAACTGCAAGTACTAATAATAATGTACTCACAGTTTGAGAATAATATTTATACATAAGCATCTCATAAAGATCCATTTTTAAAAAAAGATTTAATAAATTACTATTTCATTTTAGACTATGCATAGTTATTGTAAATTAATATAAATACTACAGGGACAATATGAATAAAGCATACTTGTTCTGTCTAATTACTGCAACCCTTTATCTAATGGGGACAGTTTTGTACTTTCCACGAGGTTCTGTGTAGGTCAAAATGCTAGAGAAACACCAAATCAAGTAAATGTTCAAGATCCTAGTTAAGATTAATTTAAAAAAAAACTAGTGTACTGACAGCTTTGTCAGAAGTCCAAAAATGGTGTTACTCCATTGTTTACACTGGCTTAAATTCTGTGATTTGTGGAAGTTGTATTACTTCCCTGATGAGACATTAAAATTCGATTAAAAAAATCGTTAAAATTTCAGCGAAGTAATTAAATCTAAAGACAGATTTGTACGCTACAATCTTCACCTTTGACCTGCACAAACGTGAAGACATTTATGTATTTTTAGGCCACCATTTGTTCCAAATTAGTGTCTGTCAACATGTAAATAGGACGAATTGATGACATTCAATAAATATGACAGTGTGTCAACATGTCCGCAGTGGTAATACAAGCCAATTGTTTACAGTGCTTCATTCGTAGACACGGATAAGTGAACGATTTTATTAAATTTACACAGGCTATCAAACTGGCTAACAGGAAACTAACCAGCTACGTGTCAATTTCTCCTGGCTACGTCGCATCTATGCTAGCTACGCTAGCTAATTAGCAGGAAAAATAGTTCGTCGATGCAGTAAAGACGTCGAGGTCCGTCCTGGTGTGGTGTTTTTCCATTAGTTTATTAACAAGGCTGTTAGCGTACACACAATAAGCGTCCAAGACTAGTTTATACTCAGTTCGACGGAAGTTCAAATTACACAACTTAGCCAACTTGGTTAGCAATGCTAATGTTAGCATCGTTAGCAGCCGGGGGTAGCGAGCTGAAAAGCCGAACGCAGAATTCCCTCTTAGAACAGGGCCGAGAAAACGTGGTGAAAGACCTACTTGTTGTTCAGGTGTAGATTGATTCGCCGAGTGCGTTCGTTCCAACAGTCACATCAATTAATCTCGGTCAAGAAGAGGAAAGCGGCTGTCTGATCGTCCCCAGCCCTTTTCGTGTTTTGTTACTGAGCCACGACACTGCAATGGCTGTCGGAGAACTCCGCTAAACTCTGCCCTGCCGCTTCCGGTTTATGTTCCACACTCATCGCTCCGACAGAGCCGCTCCTTCAACTCAAAACCCAACTCTCAGAATCTAATCTTTAGAGGGAGCAAGAGAGATGAAACCAAAACATCATTTTGTTTTGCAGCCAAAGCCACACTGTGAGGAACATTTAGGTCGACCTCATTAAAAAAAGTACTGTTTGTATTATTGTATCATATTTAATTAAAAGTGAATAAACACAACAACTCGAAAAAGTCACTCAAACGGTTGATGTTCAAGCAGTAAAATTATTCCAAATACCTAATTATCAGTTCTTTTATAATATGTAATTACTGATATTATAGCTTTTAACCTGGACTGAGCAAATGTTAACAAAAAACACGTTTAAAATATAAAATAACAGATCTGTGCTGGCAGCATCCTCTTGTTTCTGGTACACTGAAAAAATCCAGCGCACCGGAGGAAATGCCACGTGTACACACTGCGCATGCGTGCCAAAATTCTTACGTTGATCCTGCAGGGTTATCCCAACTTCCGGTGAAAGGGGAGAAGCGCCTCACACGATTTTACTCTGACCAGGCCCATCGATACCAACTCGTTGGTAGTTGAACGGGGCTTTTGGTAATAATCATGGCTCTGTAATAAGCGAACAAAGTGCCTGATTAACAACTGTGAAGAAACAAGGAGATTTGACTTTAGGTGCCGTTTTTACGCTCATCGTTGGAGCTTCAGGTTTAAATCCCGTGACGCCCAGCTAAGCGGCTAGCTATAGACGAGCCTCTAAATTAGATTCTGGTGTATGTTTCAAGATGTCAACAGCGGGGTTCAATTCTCAGAATGGGACTGGGACGGGGCAGATGTACGCGAATGGTAAGTAACTTTAAAATGTACGTGATCGGACCTCAGCTAACGGTGGCTAGCTGGTTAGCTTGTGTCATTTATGGCTAGTATCCGTTAGCTGTTCGAAACATTGTAACGACAAGGAGCTAAGTAAAGATAAGCTGTCACGTACGTCCACGCTTAACAATGGTTAATTTTGACATGTGTTTCGACATTGTCCTGGGTGGACCAAAATAGTCGCCATCGTTAAGGTAGCTGTTTAGCTACACAACTTGGCTAACGTAGCTAGCCAGTTGTGGTTAGTTTTGATTTGTCGAGGTGGCAAACCAAACGGATTGTCCGAATGTTTTGAAGGCACCATGACTTATGTGATTGATTGTTCAGACGATCCTCAGCGCACATAAAAGCTCCAAATAATGTATTTCTTCTTTACAGGTAATATTTCCTCAAGCTTCTCGTAGACGTTCTCTAAAACGTGCAGGCTTTAATTTGCAATTTTCTCACGGCTCTTTAGGTGTATCCCCCTCCCCCCAAAATTGGTTGAATTGTTTTCAACAGTTTGGAAAAGCTCTCTGCGTTCTGCTGTAGATGTGGCACATTGGGATTGATCCAGATCAGCCAAAGCAGCAATTTCTCTAACCTTATGTGTTTTAGATTGTCCACTCATTTATACTGTTTCTCCTAGAACAGCTAATACAAATACTCCAGAAGCTGTTGATGACAGTTGGCATAAGCATGATTCAACGATGTATGTTAAGGACTTTTCTTGGATTGTGCAGACTTACAGCATCTTAAGTTTACAATCCTTCTACTTGATTTCTAAAGCTGTACACATGGTTCTAATGAAATGCATGAATGCATATCTCTCTTTAAACAGAGCAGCTTTTAAAAGTTGCCAATCAGTGATTTGTTTAATGTAGAATGTTCTCTTGCATCAGACAGAATCCATAAAATATGCAAATTAAGCTTGGACTTGCAGATAATGCATGTCAATTACTTGAAAACCCGATTCTCCTGTTATGTAAATTAGAATGTGTCTTTTTATTCTGTCATGAAACAACAAACATCATGCAGATACTCGGTGTTTTTGTAACACCTCAACTGTGGATCTAAATGAAAAAGCCGCTAAATATGAGCTAATAACTATGCTGAGTCAAAACAAAAGCGTCGTCCCATTACTATCTTCTGCATTATTTTCTCACGCACTTTTGATAACGGCAATAATAACTACGATAGACTGGAAAGTTGTCAGTCTCCATCATCCTTTTTGTCTTTAAAAATCAGTTTGAATAATTTATTGGAAGGATAAAACGGGCGACTTGACCGACTAACTGGATACACGTAAAATTTTTCAGGAACAATTACCTCATCACAATAATTGTCACGGTCTCGCTATTTATCATTTTCAACAAATGTGTATTTCCGTGGCCTTGAGGTTGGAGTGAAAATGTGTTGCAATTTTACACTTTTCTTGAGTCTTTTTTTATCGCCGAACGACAATAACGTGATGTTCCTTACAAGTCAATTATTTTCTCTTCTGATATAGTTAGTTCACACTCCCAATTTATTTATTTTTTTATTTGCTGCTTAGTAATAAAGCTTGGTGTGCATTTAAATGTGTGATTGACTGCATTGTCTTTTTCCACATTTGATTATGTCAAAAAATAGCTGTGTCCAACTTGAACCTTCAGATCTTTAGTGTCCTAGGAAGACCTCTAGAAGATTCTTTTCTTTTATGAGGTACCTTTCTTTGGCAGGATTTTTGATTAATTTGTTTTATATTGTTTATGGAGCTCTGCTGTTTGTGTTGTGAATGACTAAGCGAGTTGTGGTGACCCTTTGTGCACCATGCAATTTTTTTATTTATTTTTTGTTAGCCTGCAAACAATCTTGCATTGAGGCTGTAATTTGAAAACAGTTTCCAAATAGACTGCTATACAGATGACATTTATTCATTCAGAGTTTATATTGCTTTTTACTGTAGCCATTTAACATTTTTTCATTCTCTTAAAATTTTGCACCATCCAGGGAACTGATCATTTGTATTGGAAAATATATTATTTGGAAGTATTAAGAAACCTGTAAAAGTAAAAAAAAAAACATTTAATGCAGCTGTATTCATTAAACCAGGGTTAAACTTTGCTCAAAACTGCACCGTCACCGTGCGGACAGATCATGTTGAATTAAATCCAAGTGAACAGATTAGACTCTCAGCTGTCAGTTTGTTGGATATTTGGTGGATCCAAATGTTTTGTTTTTTTTTGGTGGGGGGGTTGTGTGTGTGGTCATGTCACTGCCAGGTCTGTGCTTCTTGTATTTGCTTTTGTGCTACTTGAATATTTTTAATTGGACAAAAATGGGGGCCGAGATGGTGTAGAGGCAGGGCAGCCGGCTTGGGACCCGAAAGTCCCAGGTTCGATCCCCAGTCACTGCACATCACGTGGCGTCTCTGGGCAGCACGTCTCATCCCCAAAATGTCCCCCGGGCGCTTTCAATAGCTGCCCACTGCACCACCTGGTGGTGGATGGGTTAAATGCAGAGACTAATTTCGCCATTGTATGGAAACATACAGTGCTGACATTGTGATGACATTATTATTATTATTATTATAAAATAAAAAAGAAAGTTAAACAACAAATGGAAGTCTTTGTTTAGATTCAATAAAAGAGCCAAGAGTGGATTTGTAGCAACTTTTATTGTAAGATGAGCTTATGGGAGAAGATATTGAATTATTTTTCAGCTCATGTTTGCTTGAAAGGGTTTTTAGGCTTAAAAATGGTTGTGTGTTTTGAGTAAGATAATTATGTAATATGTTCTATTTGCTTGTCACTAGGTCCATCACAGAACCCAGTTGCCCTACAGCAGCCTCCAGGAGTCAACTATGACATGAATCACCAACCAGCCTACAATCCAATGCAGGCTAAAGCTCCACCACCCCCTGGCCCTGGTCTCTACCCCTCTGGACCATATCAGTCAGTCCCCCCCGTCAGTTTCTATCATCCAGACCCACCAGTTGCATCTTATCCTTCCTCTCCAGGCCAGCCACTGTTATCCAGACCTCCAATGGGAGGTCTTTCATCCTATACCCCCCCTCAGTCTGCCAGCCCTGGTCCTAGGATTCCCCCTCCACAACAAACGCCACCTCCTCCTGCTGTCTCTTCTAGTGGCTACTACTCAAACCCTCAGCAGCCAGTGGCTCCAACATGGCAGTACAACGCAGCAACTCCACCAGTGGGGCCAGCTGCATCAATGAGAGCGCCCCCCAGAGGGCCTTTGGCGAATCATGTGAATCCAGTTGTGAGCTTAGCTGCACCGTCTCCACTGTCTTCATCAGCTTACAGCTCTGCACCACCATCAAAAATGTCCCAAAGTCCCACCCAAATCTCAGGCCCAGGAGTTCCCCCCACTTCCATGCATGGATACACTCAGCCAGGTAGGAACACAAACACTCCGCTAATCTGTTGTGTTCGAAAGCACAACGTGGATACATTTTGATCTGAAGTGTAGCAACATTCTTTCATTCTAACAAATATGTTGAGTAAAGATTTGGTTCAATTCAGGTTCTCTATGCAGCACCAGTTTACAACACAAGTTATCACAGAGCATTGTACAAAAAGAAAAGCCACATGTTTAAATTGTAAATTCAATTCTGATCCAGATTAAAATTAAAATGCAGTCATTTCATTATCAATCTTAAACAATACATTTACATACAGTACATGGTGAAATGCCAATTAGTAACACGTTATCTAAGGAAGCCAGCAGATTGCATCAAATCTTCATTTTTGCCACAATCCCCCATCCTGAGCAAACAGTGAAAGGTGAAAGAGTCTTTTTTAACATTATTCCCTTTTTAGTAGAACCTGGCTTGGGATGGCTAGGGTTGAAGTACAGGAAAGAGACAAAAGTCTTGGTCCAGATCTAGTTTTTAATATGCAACGAAAAACAAAGATGTAACACATGCTAATTATATAAATAATTACAAATACAAACATGGAGAGCGTAGAGTGTAAAAACAGCTGCAGAGTGAGAAAATGTGGTCAGTTTAAACTGCGGCATAACTAAGGGATAGCTCAGGAAACCCAAGCCAACCCTAACTATAGGAGTGATCAAAAAGGAAAGGCTTAAGGCTAGTCTTAAAAGTAGACAACGCCTTACAGACTTCTGTTCTACATTTAAAACTCTAGGAACCACATGTAAACCAGAGAGAAATGCTCTGTTAGGAAATTATGGAACAATAGAATATTTAAAGTAAGATAGAGCTTAGTATGAAAAGATAAGTTATCAGTGTAGTTTTTTATAAAAAGTAAAATCTTGCATAATTATTGGTTCACTGTTGTATATTAAGTGCATCCATTTTAAAACTGACACTATTTTTTATAAACTACCCACTGCTAATTGTTCCCACCCAGTTACTTGATAACATACATACTATCACTTGTCGGTCCTGTAATTGCCATTATTCAGTGACGCGCTGTAGATATGCATATCTAGAGTTGTGATATGTTGGAACTGGACGTTGCCCTCTGCTCCGAAGATGAACATGTTGGCTGTCTGCTGCCTCTGGCTCCCTCCCAGGCGCAGACACTTTTACTCAGTTTGTGCAAAGTTCAAATTGGAACATTAATATGTCAATTCTGATCTATAAGCATAGCATAACTTTCTGAGCTAAACACGCTTTTGTTTTTTATTATATTAATTTCAAGGTGCACATTGTGTTGCTGAAATAAAGATCACCGTTCTTGTTCAGATTTTTGAAAAATTAGGAAACAAAAGAACACAAGAAATTCTGAGTGTTTTGTTGTTGTTCTAAGAGGAAGTGGTTTTATTACACGGTAACGGGCATGACGTTTAAGTTGGTTGCTTAATTTCTCACCACGTTGTGAAAGATTTGCCAAAGAATTGAGTGATTTTTGCCTCTTAGCGCATTACTTGCAACGGTCACATGACTGTCTCGGCTGGTTATCAGAATATTTCTAAGTTTAAGGAAAATGGCACCATCTGAGCATATCTAGGAAGTAAAAGGTGGCAGTGAGCCTAAAAGCCCACTGAAGAAAGGATTTGGCCTTTTTAAAGATTGTGTTAAATATAAACTCTATCCTGCTTTATGTTAAAATGTTCATTTTTCCTGAACTAATCATTTAATGGGGCAGATTTGGTTTAATCTGAGTTTAAGTGAAATTGACTGTAATTTGATTTTGTGTTTAAAAACCTGTGTTTTCAAAAACTTGTGGCCGTATAGTTTCGTTTTGTTGTTCGGATCATATACTCTGTAATAGTTTATTCTTATACACATTACAGTTTACTAGAGTTTCAAAGACGACAAAGAAAACGTTGATTGATGGAATTTGGTTCAGCGCTGCTAACAAAGTGTGTACTGGCTTAAAGGAGCTGCACAAACCTCAGAAACTTTTGAACTCTAAGAAGCTGTCTTTAAATCTCCATCTTAACTGCAGGTGATTGATTCACACTTGGCAGGTAATGCGTATCCCAAAATGTTTTCGCCATCGTATGTCGCTCACACACTCCCGCAGTAAACTGTCAGGTCAGTGACAGCAGGTCTGTTATGTTTCTGTACAAATTACGTTAAATTCAGACATTTGAGTTATATTATTCTAACATTAACACGGTTTGGAGTCATTTGAGTAACTTTTCTGTCAAGTGGTTTCACTGTCAGAGCAGGAACTGAAGATTTCAAAGCTTTCATGGTGTGCTGACAGATTTCTACAGCTCCCCTGACATCTGTGCTCTTTGATTTGGACTATTTTTTAATTTTTAATTTACTCTTTATTTATACAGGTAGTCTCATTGAGCCACAATAACTCATTTTCAAGAGAGACCTGTTTAGGAAGCAGATGATGGGGTTTAAGGGCCTTGCTCATGGGCCCAGAGTGGGGCGAATGAGGGTGAGGGCAGGTGTGGGTGCTTCACCTACCCCACCCACATTTTTGATGTTGTCGGTACCAGGGCTTGAATCGGCGATCTTCCGATCACAGGCCCACCTCCTCTAACCTCTGTGCCACCACTCCCCCTAACTTATAACCATGTAATGTGACCTAACACCTACAGACTGTTGTCATGTGATTAACAGAATATTAAAGCTTACAATGACCACAGCGGGTCCGATCAGTTCCAGAAAATATTAAACTGAAAAGAAACCACGTTGCGTCCCACAACCCACTGTGGTGAATTAAACAATGTATCCACAAGACGATATGTTTTTACTGAGGATTCTGAGTAGTTGTTCAGTCATACTTTTAGTCAACCTTATCTTCAGGATATTCCTATTCAATTCAATTCAAAAATACTTTATTAATCCCAGAGGGAAATTATTTTGTTGTTGTAACTCGTTATCCTCATTTCATTAAGAGATGTTATAGATGCTGATGGCTGTAGACAGGAAGGATCTCTTGTAAAGGTCCATCCCACAGTGGATCCTAAGAAACTGGCTGCAGATGCTGTCTGATCCGTCCACGCAGACTCTGCTGGTCTCTCAGTTCCCATGGGCTGTAAGACCGCCCAAATGCCGGGCAGAACTCCTCCGAGAGCGATGGCCACTCCTCCCAGCAGTCTGCCGAACTCCTCTTCGCTGCAGACAGCCAGCTGTAGGTGCTGAGGGACGATCCTGTCCTTCCGCTGTCATGAGCCGTGTGTCCTGCTAGTTCCAGGATCTCAGTGGTCAGGCACTCGAGCACAGCTGGCGGGTAGATGAGAATGCATCCACAGAACATCCTTTCAACTCATTTGAGATTTGGGGCTGTAGTTGAGAAATTATTTGAGCTTTGAGAAGTTAATCAGCTGCTGCTGTTGTAGAAAACTGCCTTGTTGCCATGGTTACGCATCATAACAAATGTCCAAAACTAAAAAAAAGTTTCAGTAAAAGTCCTTCCAGCTGCACAGCATCTGATACCAGAGGAAACAATCATCCAAAAAATGTGATTTACATCCAGAAAAAGAGGAATTAAAGTTTCCAAAAGCAAAATCTCAGAATGAAAGGAACAGAGCTGCTCCAACATGCAGCCACCTTGAACTGCGCAATTCTAGAACACTGTTTAGAACTGTTTGTGTAGAACACAATTCTTCTATGAATGACTGTTTATCTTTAATTAGCCATTAGCTGTCGCAAGCTTTTTTTTTTTGTTTCTCGTAATGTTCATGATAAAAACGCTGCTGCTTGTTGGGTCACATCAGTTCAGTAAGTGGATAATCAGGACAGGTCGCATTCAGATTACCAAACATATGCAGATAGAAACAAGTCCAGACCACCTCCAAACAGTCTAAGGGAAGCTGTTTGCTGCGCATTGAGGCCATTCGGACCCTCATTTAGCTCTATCCAAACACATTCTAATCACTTATTGAAGAGCCAGGTCAGAACTAGGTCCAAGAGTTATACGAGTTTTGTTTTGGTCTTATTATACTGCTCATATCTGATACCTGAACGACTAATAATAATGGTACAGTAAATTATAAAGTTAACATAATATTCTGGTCATCGTTTTTCACGGCCCGTTGTGAACCCCCCAGATATGCCTGTTTTGAATCAAACATTTCCAACGTTGATAAATTAATTAAAAGGTTCAAATTGGACATCCTTACAATCAATCAACTGATCAGTACGCCTCTACTCAAAAGTACGTCTTAAATAGTGTATTTGTGAAGTAAAGCCCTATTCTGACAGGATTAGTTTTACCTAGTAACCACATGCTATTTGTAGTAATTACGGAGATTGTCTGTGTTGTTAATCCCATGCGAATCAACCACGTCAGTAATTTGTAAAGTAAAAATTCCCCCTACTATATTTTGCTGAACTCAGAGGGCCTGTGGTAATACTAATCCAATGTGAATAGGCATCTCTGTGATTTGGACAGAAATGGGCAGGATCCGATACATAATTTGGCGTTTTTTGTTTCCTGGGCACATTTTTATTTGCTTTTGGCAGTGGAGGCTGCATTGGAGTGCATAAATAACCTTTTGTGTCCCGGACCAACGAAAGCTTATCGACCCATATAGTCGCCAAAAAAACCATCTTGAACACACGAGCGGATGTTGCGCAATACGCAGCACGTTAACATCATATCCGGAAGATGTCCGTAAATTTCAGCTAAATCTCAGGCTTTGGTTATCCCGTTTGAATGTGTCGCATAAAAAGCAGACGTTGGGGAGTAATTTATTTATTTATTTATTACATGTGGTCCCTAGGTAAAACTAATCCTGTGTGAATACATGAAATAATTTTTCATCTAATTTTACAAAGCACATTTTTTTGTCAGACAAAAGCCAGTCATAAACACAAATAATGGGTCTTTTTTTCCTTTTCTTGATTTAGGAACGGTCACATTGTATTTGTGAACATAATTAAGCAATTAATGGAAATCTTTTTTCCTTTCCACCAGGCCCTGCACCTCCTCCTATGGCTCCTCAATCATACCAAAACAGACCTGCCTATGGGCCTCCACCTACAGGACCTCCACCAACCATGAAGCCCGCACCACCTTTAGCCGCCCCCACTATGGCCAGTGCCACACCTGCACCACCCAAGGCGGATGGTAAGTTTTTATTTTGTGCATTGTATTAATTTTAAATTAACTGCTCATATAAAACTGTCACTTTACAGTCAGGGGGTGTATGTCCTTCTAAAAGACAGCCGTTGTTGTTCTCACCTCCCTATGTTGTTTCCCTCCCCCATTTTCCTTCCTTAACATGCCAGCTCAGTGTGAGGGGGCTGTCAACGACGCTTTTCCTCATGCTGAGCCCGACTTCCAGGGAGAGGATATTGAATGTCCAGGTGTGGCTAAAATCACCTGTTTGGTGTCATTTACCTGTTATATTGTTGTGTCAGTGATGTGGAAATGCTGTCCTTTCTGTATTATTTTGTCATCCTATGATTGAATGGTGACTTTTTTTTTTTTTAATCCCTTACTTTTCTGGAACGCCTCATAAAAGTAACAAAATTACTGAAAAGTTCAGATGTTGTGTGTCAAACTGACTGATCACATCTCTGGTCAATATCTTTGGTAGTTTTGTCTTTGTGTCATCTAAATGAAGCCTTAAAATAGCATTAGTTCCTATAATTGACATTATTAGTGTTACTTCTGCCTTGTGTCCATCTACACCTCGTCTTACACCATCCCATCACCTTTTGGTTGCACACTAGGTCACAAATAGAAACATGCCTCCTCAAATAATTCATAATATGATTGTTTTGTTCCAGGGGCGGTGGCTGGCGGTGTCCCACAGGCTCCAAACAGCTATAATCATGTCGACAGCAGAATGGGTAAGGCTTTTGTGCAGACACAAAGCAATATAATAATAATGATTTGTTCAGAGTTGGGTCTTTATGTACCATGCTGCTGTAAATGTGTCACATAAGAGGTGTTATTCTGTGGATGAAAAATGTCTTAACCAAATACAGTGTTGCATTCTGGGAATAATAACAGTGAACGTGCCTCTGGGAGAAGAGTGGAGGCTGCAGACTGAACTGATTGATTGACTGATTGCAACTTTGGGTGTGGCCTTTTCCAAGAGCTCTAAGGTTTCTGGAATAGTCGTATCTTAA
Organism: Nematolebias whitei; assembly: GCF_014905685.2. Classification (NCBI taxonomy): domain Eukaryota; kingdom Metazoa; phylum Chordata; class Actinopteri; order Cyprinodontiformes; family Rivulidae; genus Nematolebias; species Nematolebias whitei. Next base: position 10,674,023 of record NC_056511.1, on the reverse strand, counting down.
CTTGTTTGATTTTTTATTTATGTTACCTGTTTGACCCCCAGCTGGCCCGACTCAGCCTGGTCCACCTGGTCGGCACTTGGGTCACTACCCTTCCCTCCCACCTGGGTACCAGAACACCCCGGCTCCCCCTGCATCCTCCTCCATGCACCCAGCAATTCAAGCTGCCACCCAGCCTTACACTCAAGCACCTCAGCAGTACCAGCAGGTGAAATTTACACTGTTTGAACGAGCTTCTCACGTATCGGCTACTCATGTCATTGACAGATTCAAAAGTAATTAGGTTTCATTTAACCAGATAATATTTTTTATTTACCTTCTCTCAGCCGCCCGGTGGTCCAGGTCCAGCTCAGCTGAGTCCATCATTGGCAGCCATGAGCCTCCAGTCGAAAACCCCAGAAGCCCTGAGGGTGGTCAACCTGCTGCAGGAGAGGAACCTGCTGCCAACAAGCCCAATTCCTGCCCCCACACCCTGTCTGCCCCAGGACCTGCAGAAGTTGAACTGCAACCCAGAGTAAGTCTTGAAGCACATCATGTTTTTAATCTTTGAGCAGATTTTAAATGGGACTTCTTTATTGCACAAGTAACCAGAAAACAAATTTAGCAGTGTTTAAGTTTCCGTCCTTGTTCTTACTGGAGACACTGAACATGTGTGTTTTTTGTCTTCAGGGTTTTTTGTTGCACATTGACCAGCATCCCTCAGACCCAAGCTCTACTTAATAAAGCTAAGATGCCTCTGGGCCTGCTGCTCCACCCATTCAAAGACCTCTCAGTAAGTGTTGAAGTTAATATTTAATGTCCATTTACATGTCTTCGTCAATTAGTCTGTAAATCCGAAGGATCACAGAAAATACGACTGCATTCCCTTTACACTAGTGTTTTGGGTTCCTCGTTAGTTTTAAGATGTGAAAATGAAAGGCATCTGATGGAGGGGGGAATACGTTCTGCTCTTCCTTGTATCCATATTAGATGAATCAGCCTGCTTTAGTTCAGGGGTTAAAGGGAACAAATGTTTTAGATGCCAAAAGAAGCGACTAAACTGACTGGTTTCCTTCAACAAACCCTGAGTTTGTTTCTCTGTGTGAGCACACAGCAGAAGCTGTTAAATATAAACAAAACATGAAATCCAAAATGTTTATTGGCTTCTCAGGTCAAGTACGTTGCATGATGTAACATATTTCAAGTTGTGCTTCTGTAGCCTTGCTCTCATTGTTAAATCACATTTAAAATATCACTATTTTAACGTAAGGAGGACTAAAGTGAAGCTAAACAATGAAGTAAAACCAGAGTAATTAACATAAGCCAAAATACCGTTCTAAACGCTTAAAAACAGCCTTTGTTCTTCCTTTACTGAAGGGAGGAGACCCCACTATACTGAACAACTACTGGCCAATCTCTAAACTCTGTGTTCTTGCTAAGGTTTTAGAAAAATTGATGAACTCTCAAATCAAAAAGTATTTGGATTCTTTTTTAACATCTTACCTCCCCATCAATTTGGTTTCAGGAAACAACACAGCACAATGACTGCTTCACTGAAGGTTTTTAATGATGTTCAAGCATTGGATGCTAAGGACTATTGTGCTGCACTTTACTTAGACCTGTCTAAAGCTTTTGACACTGTGGATCATAACATCTTGTATCACAAACTCTCGGAAATTGGTTTCTCAGATCACACTGTTTGTTGGTTCTCTAATTACCTCTCTGATTGGTGGCAATGTGTTCAATATAATGGTACTTCTTCCAGCTAAATGTTAATAATGGTGTACCACAAGGCTCAGTCTTAGGACCCACCCTCTTCACAATCTACATAAGCAATGTAGGTCAGATCAGTGGATGGAGACGCGTCCTGAGCTGCGCATCGCCCTGTTTATACCAATAGTTTTAGAGGGGGAGGAGACAGAAATGCAGCCGTGCGCTGTCTGTACTTACAGGTTTTTTTGGGGAGGAGGGGGAGAGAGACACACATGATTGCGCTGTTTATACCAACAGTTTTCAAGTGTGGGGGGTCAGCGTGAGGGTTCAGCACGAGGGAAGAGGCTGCCTTTAGCTTTTTAGCTAGTGCACCTGCATTGCAAGCTGCTAGTTTAGTGTTGCATCAGTGTGGGGTGGGGGATTCAGTAGACAGGGCGCTCTGCTCTGTTGACGGGGCAGTGCGCCCCGCTTGTATAATGGTAGGGGAAACACAGCAGATCATTCCTGATGCATCCTTACATTTCTATGCCAATGACACAGTAGTCTTTTGTCGAGCTAGAACAGTTGCTAAGGTTTTTCAGCTCTTAGAGTCTGCATTCAACATCATCCAGTCAAATTTGTTCCATGTCAAACTGGTGCTAAATACTGATAAGACCAAAGGGATGTTGTGCATTTATGATCATCTGTTTTGATCCTGTCAGGTTACATCAAAAAATTGTACAAAATACTTAATTTAGAAGCAAGTAGGGGTATGGAAAACAGCTTATTTTAGTTTTCTAAGACTTATGGCAGTCCCATCCTGAATTCAGTGTGTTTTGATTTTTGGATTTACCCGCAACATCTTTTTTGAATTGATTAAACAGTGTCCTCCAACCTTATTTCCAAAATAAAATGTGTCTAAATAAGCCCCTTGGCATCAACTGTCAGCTCGTTGGTTCCTGCTTTGATTGAACACAAACGGTGGCGTTGCACATTTTGGGCAGCAACAAGAAAATTATTTTTTCAACGTTCCACTTGCAATGAACTAGTTTGCTTACCTCACAAAGTTTGTTTGTGTTTTCTGTTTGTTTGTCCCTGCAGCAACTTCCTGTAGTGACATCTAGCACCATTGTCAGGTGTCGATCCTGCAGAACCTACATCAATCCCTTCGTCTCCTTCCTGGACCAGAGAAGATGGAAGTGCAACCTGTGTTATCGAGTCAATGATGGTAAGAAACTAAAGAGACGCGAAACTGAAGCGTCTGAAAGAGCTGCTGTCTGTTGGAACGCTCCAGGCGTTTAGATTTACCAAACTATTTCAGCTTAAAGACCACATTACTCATTCCTAAATAACTTACTTAAGATTAAATATTTGATGCATTCCTGTTAAATACTAATTTACAAAAAAATTACATTTAAATAACATTAACAAATTTAAATTATACGGGGGAAAAAGGTTAATTTGAGACTGTTTCTGGATGATTTGTGTAGTTCCAGAGGAGTTTATGTACAACCCGGTCAGCAGATCATACGGAGAACCGCACAAAAGGCCCGAAGTCCAGAATGCCACTATCGAGTTTATAGCTCCTTCTGAATATATGGTAGGTTCAGTATGTTTTTTTTTTTTTTTTTAGTTGAAATATCTGTAAAAAATGCACCAAATATCCTTATACTTTTTTTTTTTTTTTTTTTAATGCGTGTGCCTGTATGTTTTTGCAGCTGAGGCCACCACAACCTGCTGTTTATCTGTTTGTTTTGGATGTATCCCACAATGCCGTGGAGACGGGCTACCTGAAAGAGTTCTGTCAGTCTGTGCTGGACAACATCCACTCGTATGTAGAGCCCAATTTTGTGTCATTCCAGTTAGATCTGTTGGTTATACAAACATTTTTGTCTAGTTCAGGCTTGAATCGGTCCCACAACATGGAACAAGTCAAAAATTGGTTGGGACATTAATAAATAAGCACGCACGCCAGTGGGAATGCTTATTTCACTTGTTCCACAAGAAGAACCTAACGGTAGTTGTGTGTGTCTTTGTCCCTCAGGCTTCCTGGAGACTCACGAACAAAAGTTGGCTTCATAACGTTCGATAGCACCATCCATTTTTACAACCTCCAGGAGGGACTCTCCCAGCCACAGATGCTCATCGTGTCCGACATTGAAGGTGAGACGCGGCCGTCAGCAAAGACCACGCTTGTTTTTCCAAATGCTTTCTAAATACAGATTTAAATGTTAGCCTGGGTTTCATCAATTTGGTTTAAAATCTAACATCGTGTGCTCCACAGACATCTTTTTACCAACACCAGACAGCCTTCTAGTAAACCTCAATGAATCCAAGGAGGTAAGACCTGCACCTTGAATAATACTGAATGTTTCTATATCGTTTGGATTCTGTGTAGTCACTTAATACGAGTGTATAGAAAACAATACACCTATCTAAGTTTTTGACCAACGTCGTTTCATAAGATTCAAGTCTTTTGGGTTTTGTTTTTCAGCTTGTGCAGGATCTGCTGAAGAGCCTGCCTAATTTATTTGAGAAGACGATGGAGACCCAGTCTGCCCTGGGTTCAGCTCTACAGGCAGCCTTCAAGTTGTTGTCTCCCACCGGAGGGCGAATGTCTGTGTTTCAGACGCAGCTGCCTAATCTGGGTGTGGGGGCTCTTCAGTCCAGGGAGGACCCCAACCAGCGAGCATCTTCCAAGGTAGAAACACTCATTTTATTCTGAAAAGTGTGTCAAAACTCTTTATTCTGCCTCAGTATTTAGTTACCTGAACACCAGATTTTACTTCCTATATTTTCCGTGGCTGTCAGTGGGAACTGACTGCTCGAATTAAGTGTTTACTGACTTTGCCTAAGTATCGTCACAGAGAGATTTGTTCATTTCAGGACATCCAGCACCTCTCCCCAGCAACTGATTTCTACAAGAAGCTGGCGTTGGACTGCTCCGGTCAGCAGGTGGCTGTCGACCTGTTTCTGCTCAGCTCTCAGTACTGCGACCTGGCATCACTTGGTGAGCGTCACATGGACTGACAGGGGGGAAACATATGTTTTAGTTAAACAGAATTATATGTAAAATCTTGATATACAGGTGGGTGGGGGTCTCAGGGATGTTGGTCAGTCATTTAATCATTAATCAAATCTCTTCCTGTTTCTCCTCCAGGCTGCATATCCAGATACTCGGCAGGGAGTGTTTATTACTACCCTTCCTACCACCACCATCACAATCCAGGTCAGGTGGAGCGCTTCCACAAGGATCTGAAGAGATATTTAACAAGAAAGATCGGCTTCGAGGCCGTCATGAGGATACGTTGCACCAAAGGTTAGTTGGCACAAAAGTTGAATATACCTTTCTCAACAAAAATTTATTATGATTATCTGTTGTGTAGCTTTCTTGAAAAATAAAAGCAAGCTTAATAAGATAAATATTTACAGTATTTTCACCGTAAATGTTGCACCGCCCTATAAGTTGCATCAGTCCAAATATGTCTAATAAAGTGGAAAAATATAAAAATACGTCGCTTCGCCGTATACGTCGCTTCGCCGTATACGTCGCTTCGCCGTATACGTCGCTTCGCCTTATACGTCGCTTCGCCGTATACGTCGCTTTGCCGTATACGTCGCATCCATTACGCGTCACCGCTGACAACCCGGAAATGTGGGCCAGTTTTGTGCCAAAAATCGATTGGCTGCCGAATGGAGGCTGCGGAGGCGTGCACGGGAGGACTTTAACAAGAATTTAACAATATTAACACTTTAAAATAATTATTTGTTTGCTCGAAAATAATTATGGCAAAGGTGTGTCACAGTCTAACTTTTCCTTAATAAATGCACTTTGACGGTCAAATCAGCTGCATTTTCAAAAGCTGATACTCGGAAACATGAGGGCAACTCGCTGTGCATTTCTTCGAAATTTAACAAGATAAGCACCTAAAACAATTATTTGTTTGCTCGACTTTATAGTAAAGGTGTGTCTCAGTTGAACATTTACTGAATAAATGCACTTCAATGGTCAAATTAGTTGCATTTTGCCGGGGCAGCGAAGCAAAATGAAGCTGATTTGATGGTTGCTCCAGGCAGATAACGGTGGCAGGCTATGGCAAGCCGATTGTGTCATTAATAGCCATCTTTACCTATAACATTATCGAACGGCATGTCATACTGCTTGAGTGCCATCTAGCAGCTGAAAATGGTAGTGTTCATTATTTTGAGTCAGAATGAATGAAATCTGTCATATTTCAGCCAAAAACTGTTTTATAAATATGGGGGGGGGGGAAATCCATAAATATGTTGCTTCGGCGTATAAGTCGCAGGACATGCAAATTATGCAAAAAACTGTGACTTATAGGGTGAAAAATACAGTATTTTAAAGTTGGGTGTGGATTGCAGGAAGATCCTTTTTGCAAAAGCCTTTCCTCAAACCTTTAATCGTTTTATTCACAACTAAGTTATTTCTTTAGAACCATAAAGCGCATGAAAGTGATAAATAAGGATTAAATTCACAGTAGTGTTATATTATCTCTTGATTCCAGGTCCAGGCTTGTTTTGCGTTGGGCACATTTGTCAGAGTTCAAGATAATTAATGTTCGTTTCTCTGCAGGTTTGTCCATCCACACGTTCCACGGGAACTTCTTCGTGCGCTCCACAGATCTGTTGTCCCTCCCCAACGTCAACCCGGACGCTGGCTTTGCTGTTCAGATGTCCATTGAAGAAAACCTGGATGACATGCAGGTCGTTTCCTTCCAAGCTGCGCTTCTGTACACCTCCAGCAAAGGTACACACCGAGGATGCCGTCTGGTGCTCTGGAAATCAGAAAACAGTTTTTTGTGTTTTTTTCAATAACAACTTGTCTCTCACAGGTGAGAGGAGGATTCGTGTGCACACTTTGTGCCTTCCTGTTGCCAATTCTTTGTCGGATATCTTTGCTGGAGCCGACGTTCAGGCCATCACTGGGCTGTTGGCTTCAATGGGTAAGCGCTGCTGCACGAGGCACATCGAAATGAAAACTGTTTGATCGAGATGCGTCATCTGGGTTAACCGAATATCACAATAGTACGAGTTACTCTTAAAATAAAAAGCTTGGATTTTGAAATTATCATGAATAATATGCTCATTTATTGAGAGCAAATACAGAAATACATAGATGTATGTACAGATGTTAAAAACGACACTTCGGGGAAGTGTTCTGGGGTTTATATCAAATGCTACATCTCTGACTCTTAACTCTCCAGCTGTGGACCGCTCTGTGTCCGCCAGTCTGAGCGATGCCAGAGACGCCATGACCAACGCCGCCATCGACTCGCTGACTTCATACCGGCAGTCGGTGCTGACCATCCAGCAGCCCGGCTTGTTGGCTCCAGCCTGCCTCAGACTCTTCCCACTCTTCATCCTCGCTCTGCTCAAACAGGTCACCTATTTTATCACTTTTATAAACTTCGTCTTTTTATTTCCCCCTTGATTGTCATTCTAGTTTCACACGTACTTACATTCTGATAAACGAGGGATGGTTTTATTAATGACTTGTTAAGAAATCGACATTAATTTAAGACAGCACATTAAGAACGTGCTTTTACTCTTCGGATTTGGCTTTGAAACATTCCTGTTTTATTGTTGATTCTGTTTGCTCTGCAGAAAGCCTTCAGGACCGGCACCAGCACCAGGCTGGATGACAGAGTGTTTGCCATGTACCAGCTGAAGTACCAGCCGCTGGCCTTCACCATGCTGATGATCCACCCCGCTCTGTACCGGGTCGACGACCTGACCGATGAGGTGAGGATGACGAACTTTCATCTGGGAGAAACTACATTTTAATAAATCCTTGTTTCCTTAAACTCTGAATATTTTGTTCACACTGGAGGGTAAATCAAAGGATTTTGTAGTTTATTGATGTGTAAAAATATTCCTTGTCATGTTTTGTTAAATTGAAGCATTAGTTCCTAACCTTCTTTTCCTCTTGTCCTCAGGGAGCTTTAAACATCAACGATCGGACCATCCCCCAGCCCCGAGTTCTGCAGCTGTCTGTGGAGAAGCTCAGCAGGGAGGGAGCGTTCCTCATGGACGCTGGAACTGTACGTTTTACAAACGAACTTCTGGAACAAGCTAATAAATTCAAAGCTGATATGTTCAATCTGGCTGCATGTTGGGCAAACACCCTGTTAAGGAATTACTGTACTTGCCGCCGTACATGTCTTACCACCGTATAAGTCACATCAGTCCAAAAATGTCTAATAACGTGGGGAAAAAAACAAGTCGCTTCGCCGTGTAACTCAAATCCATTATGCGTCCTCGCTGATGCGTCACCACTGACCACCTGGAAACATGGGCCGGTGTTGTGCCAAAAATCTATTGGCTGCTAAATGGCGACCGCAGGAGCGTGCACTGGAGGACTTCAATAATTAACAAGATTAACACAAAAACAATTGGTTGTTTGCTCGACATTATAGTAAAGGTGTGTATCGGTTGAACTTTTCCTTAATAAATGCACTTTAATGGTCAAATCAGCTGCATTTTGCCCGGGCAGCATAGCAAAATGCAGCTGATTTGACGTTTGCTCCAAGAGTTCTGGAGTGAGACGAAGGTGGCTTGGTATGGCAAGCCAAGTGTCTCGTTAATAGCCACTTTTACCTTTTAATGAGCTTGGCTTGCCATATTACTCGAGGGCCCTCTAGCAGCTAGGATTCAATATTTTTTCATGTCAGAATCAATGAAATCATCAGATTTCAGCCAAAAATTGGGTTTTAAATGGGGGGTGGTGTACATTAGTTGCTTCGGTGTAAAAGTTGCAGGACATGCAAATTTATGCAAAAAGGTGCGACTTATACAGCAAAAAATACGGTAACTCACTGAACGGCTCATTTAAGGATTTGCTGCTTATGTTTTCTGTCCTTAAATGATTTAACTTTGCGCGAACAGTCCTGATGTAGTTGTGATGTGTCCTTGGGGATGTCCAGCTTTGGAACGAGGCATCAGTGGTTTAATTTTGTTCCGACAGGTGATGTATCTTTGGATCGGTCGTAACTGTCAACCTAACTTCCTCACACAAGTCCTGGCAGTTCCAAACTACGCAGCGGTGCCTGATAATCTGGTAAGAACCACCTTGTTGCAACTTTGACCTCATCCTGCCACTGTTCAGACCTTCCCTTCACCTCTAATTTAAAAACAGATGTATGCAGAGACGACTTAAAATGTTGATCGTTGCTCTCCTCTCGCAGTACCTCCTCCCAGAACTGGACACCGCAGAATCTCAGAGAACCAGAGCTTTTGTCGGCTGGCTCAGGGATCAGAGGCCGTTCTCCCCCTCCTTCCACATCATCAGGTGGGCACAAACAGGGTGTTAAAGGAGAATAAATTATTACATCTGTTTATTAGTCTTTAGTTTGACGTTGCCTCAGTCATGATGTGGAAGGGTGTATATTCTATAACCGTCCATTTAACACGAACACGTCTGCATTTAGCATTGTATGTACACGGATTAGTGACCATTCCACCATCTGCTGCCTTAATTTTAAGAGTGAAGTGTTGCTGTCCACTACAATCATGGTAATCCTGTTTATGATGCTGATTAGCTGATTGTTAGACCTCTAAGTGCTCACTGAGGCTTTCTTTGTACATCTAACGGCCCAATTTGTATGGGGATATTGTAGCGCTTTGTTGCGCTAAGTCATTAAAGCAAATTGTATTTCTAGTACATTTTCACTTTGGGTACAAGATCTCTGTTTAAGCTTTGCTGGCCAGTAGTTTAGTTTTTTGTTTATTTGTCATATGCAGGTTAACACAAAGTCAACAACGCAATGAAAGGTTCGGGATGAGAAGAACCATTTTAACTTGCTAATAAACCGAGAAACACCAAAGCATGCAATAAAAGTACAAAATAATGTACCAAAAGTGAAAAGAAATATATTTACAAAGCCCGAAAGAAATATAGTAAACATGGTAGAATATAACGGTGCAAGATGGATTAATTAGTATTTCATGGGTAGTAATATTGCTTAATCTGCTGTGGGACGGACCTTTACAAGAGCTCCTTCCTGCCTACAGCCATCAGTATTTATAACATCTCTTAATGAAACCAGAATAACAAGTTACAGCATTTAATTTCCCTTTGGGATTAATAAAGTATTTTTGAATTGATTGAATTAAATGCACATTATATATATCGCACATAACATATACTACACGGGTTGTATGACAGGCTATTGCGCAGGTAGTGAGTAACCGTGAGATGAGCTGAATCATGATGGTAAGGTAGAGACATGCACGATACAGCCACACAGTGCAGCAGCAATAAACATAGATGGTAAAGATCATCCAATGAGTGCAATGAATGGGGTTGACGTCCAGAGTCATTTGTGAGGAATTTATGCAACACGGCAGACAAACGAACACGGATGCAAACAAAAACACCGTCGCCCTTTTGCCTTAGGCAGAGAGCGATTAGATGAGATGTAAAGTCAAGTCAGATTTATTTAGAAAGCACATTTAAAACAGCAACTGTTACGCAAGTGCTTAAAGAGTGTAAAAACTCTTGATTCAGCTGTGACGTTTAGCAGGGGGTGGTATATAGAAGACTAGTCACTAAACATAAATTTGAACAGAGCTGTGTAAAATATAGATCAGAGACTTGAAGTGTATATTACATAAGATAAATTACCTTTAACGTGGAAAAATTGTCACGTGTTTACAATAAAATCATGTCATCCGTATTTTTATTTTTAGGGATGAGAGCCAACTGAAAGCCCACTTTATGCAGAACATGATTGAAGATCGAACCGAGTCGGCTCTGTCGTACTACGAGTTCCTTCTGCACATCCAGCAGCAAATCTCCAAATAATCGAGCGACAGGCTGGAGGGAACCCTCTGAGGAGAAAGGACGGACATCGTGTGTATGTGTGTGTGTATATGTATTTGGATCTGCGTGTGTGTTTAGAGGTCAACCTCAGCTTCTTGCTCCGACTCCAGCCGTGCTCCACCATCAACTCTGAGATGAACCTGAGCGGATCTGAGGCGTCTGCCGAATCAAATGGAGCGAGCGGCTGTGGGTGCGAGGACGTGACGGAGACTTGATTCTGATGTAATCTGGCACTTTTCTAATGAGCTGAAGCAGCGTGTTGGAGGAAAACTAAAGCAGTCCACTGTGATGATTATGTCGGTGATTGATTGAATCAGTGTTTATTCTCACAGAACAATCCTTTCAAACGGAGGTTCGGATAAAGCGCAGGCAAGCAGATGTCTTTTCTAAAACGTGTACGTACGAGTGCTTGAGGTTAGGTTTATATTGAAGGTTGGAGCTCAAAGATTTTTTTTTTCTTTTTGAGTTGTCATCTGGAGAATTTGTGCACACCACACCTGAGCTTTACCATACTAATGTACCTGAAGGACGGAGAACGTTTTGTTTTTAATTTCAAAGTCATTATAATCGTTTGCCGAACAAATGTGTCGCCTCTGATGTCTTCGCTGCCTGGAACGTGTCGACGGTGAGAAGTTGTCTCGTTGGCCGGATCGGTCCTTCAGAAACGTCGTCTCTTCTCTGGACATTCAGACGTCTGACGACTTCGCTGTTCTGTTTGTTTTTTTGTTTTCTATCCCTGACTGTTTAATTTATGAGACTCCCAATCTGATTAAATTCTCTAATTGCCTTGGATGGGAACTCACTTTTTATTATTAATCCTCTGTTTAAATACTGACTCTATATATATGAAATATTTTAATATAATAGGATATGGGAAATTCTTTAACAGTCGTAACAAAGCCATTTTGGTCTTTTAATCATGCTTATTGATACTTGTATATTGAAAAGACTGCATTATATAAAGGAGAAGAAATGATTTTAGTATAAAGAAGCTGCAATGATGCTAAGAAAATAAACTCTTTGGGACTTTTTAAATGTAGTTTGTGTCGGTCAGTGAGCAATGTTTATTCTGTGAAGGTAAAATAATTTTGGACCAATAATTAAGTTTGAACTGAGGTTTCAGCTGATTTTATGTGGTTTGTAATTGTGTATTATATGACAAGAATGTATTTAGGCGCAAATATGTTTTGGTCTTAATGCATAAAGTTGTTTTTCATAGATTAAAAATAAAATTAGCTTTGTTTTGTAGAGACAATTGTGGCTAGTCAAATGCCGATCTGAGAGCTTCAGGCTTTAAAAAAAACATTCAGTACCAACTAAAGAATATGCATTTTCTGTCTAAATGCAGTGTATAGAGTGCTGAAAATTACTGAGGAAGCTCACAATGAATTAAAGCTGAAATAAAATGCTAGCTGAAAGAATCAAAGATCAGCTAATGTTGAGCTAAAAGCAAAAGTATAGTTGTAAAGCTAGCTAACATCTGAGTCAAAATGGCTAACTAAAAGCTAAGAATGTAAAATAGCTAAAAGCTAAACTTGTCAAGTGGCTAAAATGTAAGTGTTAAGTAGCTAGCTGAACACTGAGTGTCAAAAGGATTGTAAAAGGCTAAGAGTTGTAAATAGCTAAAAGGTAAGTTGACAAATACTGGCTAGCTAGAAGCTAAATGTTAAATGACTAGCTAATTAATCATGTTAAGTGGCTAAAGCTAGGAAAAAAGTTAAGTGCCAATTTGCTGTTAAAAGCTAAGAGTGTCAAGATGATGTAAAAAAGATAAAAGCTAAGATTGTCAAAAGTATGGGTAAAAGCTTAAAATGTCATAAGGTTGTCTTGAAGCTAAGAATGTCAAATATCTAGCAAAAAGCTGAGAATGTCAAGAGTAGTTGAAAGCTTATTGTCAAATGGCTGGCTAAACATGAATAACAGCTAAATAAATGGCTAAAAGATAAGTGTCATAATTGTAAGTAAAGGTTAAGGTAGCAGAATGTCTAGCTAAAATTGGAAAACAAGCAGAGCAAGTGTGCAAAGAGCAATATTTGAAAAAGAGAGCAACGTATATTTTTGAAAGTACATATTAACTCTTTTTACTAAGTCATCTCATAATATTAATATAAACGTGAGTAATTTATAATAAACATACATATAGAAACGCTGAATCACTGTTTTCCTGTGAGGCAGCGTTCAGGGCTCAAACCCTAATGATTGGTGCGCGCTTGTGTTTACGTCATCAATACGGGACAAGCCGTTGAGTCGCTGGCTTTTGCGCACCACGTTCACATCTTTAGATTGAGGTTATTTAAAATTAATTAACCAACATGGAGCCCGGCGAAGAGAAGACGGAGAAAACGGGCTCCGTGTCTGCGGCGCAGCGGAGGGCCGAGATCCGGAGGAGGAAGCTGCTCATGAACTCGGAGGACAGGATGAACAGAATCGTGGGCTTCTCCAAAAGCGACTCTGACAACAACGGTAGGCACAAGTCATCCAGAAAACGCCCTCAAACGATGTTTGGTTGTATAATTTATAATGAAACATGTAGCATAAAACGTTACTGTTGTTCCCACGTTAATAATGTTTAAATTAATACGAAGGACAGATGAAGACAGGTGGCCTGCTATTCTCTCATGAGTCAACCAGACGTCTTTTGAATCGATAGACCTAACTAAAAGAAGATAAATCTTTCAAATTTGCAAGACTACAAACGGATAATAACATTAATATGCATAAAACGTGGAAATGTTCCATAACAATATTCATTAGTTGCCACATTTAATTTTAATAACACCAGGCGTCTTAATAGGTGAATGTTGTTAAATGTTCGACAAATAAAGTTTTTCTCTTTTTTTCTTTATATTTTTGAACAAGCTGAACAATGCCAAAGTCTTTTTTTATTATTATTAATAAATCTAATTTAAAACCGCCAAGCTGAACCAAGTTGATGTTAAATACATAAAATAAACCAAAAATACTACACATCATTTCAGTATAAAAGCTGATAAATCAACAAAGTCAAAGCTCTTTATATTCATTGAAAAATAATCATTCAGACAGCAGACCTGACATTTTTATTAGAAATTCAATTATTAATTTATAGAATTCAAGCGATGGGTTTATTAATTACATTTCTATGGATACCATCACATATAGGAATAAAAGGAAATGAGTTGGCAGATAAATATGCAAAACAAGCAACAAAAAATACTTGCATTGATATATTGGTATCATTCAGTAAAGGAGAAATCAAATCAGTTATTGAACAAAATGTCAAGGAAAGACGGCAGAAACAATGGGAAGAAGAAAGAACTGGCAGGTGGCTTTATAGCATTCAAAGGAAAGTTGGTGTAATGAGGAGAACAGGACGAAATAGAAAGGAGGAAACGGTCATGTCCAGATTACGTTTTGGCCACACAAGATTAAACAGTGCATTGTTTGAAATGGGAAAACATCCTACAGGAAAATGTGACTTTTGTTTTCAAGAAGAGACAGTGAATCGTGTTTTATTATTCTGTCCCAAATATTCAGCTGAGAGAAAGGAACTGGCTCGTAGACTACAGGACAACAAACTACAGTTGAATATACAGCATCTTTTGGATAAACTTTCCACTTCTGAATATATTGGGTTTTTTTTTTTGTTAAGCTACCTTAAGAAGATGGAAATAATCGAGATAATATGGTATTTTTTTTCTTTCTTATTTTATTATTATTTTATTTAGTTAATTATTATTATTTATTTATTTTTTGTTTAAAACCTATGTAGTATTTATTTAGCATCCCGATCCACACTCCATTCCAGTAGATGGTGGTAATGCACATCTTAACGTTGCTTGCTAACCGCCATAAAAAAGAAGAAGAAGAAGTCAAAGCTCCAAACTAAAACCAAGTAGGTATCTCTGCAGCCAAATTCGGAAGGCGTATCTGGGCGGTCATATCTGATTGGACTATAGGAAAATGGGCGTATCTGGGCGATCATATCTGATTGGACTATATGAAAATAGGCGTGTCTGGCCGGCCGCATCTGATTGGACGATAGAAAAATAGGCGTGTCTGGCCGGCCATATTTGATTGGACGATAGAAAAATAGGCGTGTCTGGCCGGCCA
>NC_056511.1:10648010-10659408 GCF_014905685.2 Nematolebias whitei | reverse complement strand
GCCATATTTGATTGGACGATAGAAAAATAGGCGTGTCTGGCCGGCCACATCTGATTGGACGATAGAAAAAAGGCTGAACGATAAAATGCCGTAACCACTGACACATTATGTCTACAAACAAGGCGTTATTGGCAGATTGTGTTAACCACAGGCATCTTATGTCTATGGTGTTAACCGGTTCGACATTAGCGGCGTCTCAGGTTCAACACTGGCGGCGTCTCGGTTCGACATTGCTCCAGTATATTGCCGCGGCGTCTCCATAACTTCTTTTTTCGACTCTCTTAACACAGAACTTCCGGTTACATTTCAAAATAAGAGCAACATAACTGGGTAGTGGGGAGAGCTAAATGTTAGGTTTTTTTTTTAATACCTAGCCATAACATTAAAAAACAAATTCCATTTTGGTTGTTGAAAAATGTGAACAAAGTTACAATCGATTCATAAAGAAAGAAAAATATTAATGATACTTAAACTGGCCTTGGGACAAAGAATGTTTCCTTTAACTTCACATTTTCTTGTTCAACTTGCAGTCACTACAGATGAGTGATTGTCAGTTTCTGTCAGATTTCTGCACCTGGAGCCGGTATTTCTGTTTACTGGTTAACTTCCTCAGCTGTCTCACATTTTAAAGGTCAACCCTACTCCATGTTTCAGTAGAAAACAAGCACATTTAGGAGTCAGTACATAACCAGACTTTTGGTCCTCACACCTGTACCCAGTTGCTCATGCTGCATGATGAGATCAGATTTATCCATATTTTAGAAATTACATTTAGCTTAGTCGACAAAACAATACAAATGAAGACCGTCTTAAAAAACCTCTTGGTTTTGCAGTAAGCAGCCTGATTTCAAACTGACATCTTGGCCAAAGGTAAAATAAAAATCTTTTGTGTTCTCAGAAAAGTTGTTTCAGGACCTCCAATAAACTTATGTACTCATCAAAGCACACAAGACAGATTCAGGAATTCTCTTTGTTTTCCAGATTTCACATTTGTTATTACCTTAAAACATACTCAGACAACATTTGATGCATCATTGAATTTTTTTTATTGTGTTTATTGGGACATCCATTTTTAGAAGTCATCGTAGCATCTGTTGGAAACACAGAACATAGCACAGTTAGGGTGTTGCTAGTTGTTACTTAATCCTGGATTGGATTTTAAAGTTAATTTTGATATTTTTTTCACAAGAAAAAAAAAGTTGATTTCCTAAAGTTTAACTATAAATGAAGGAATTTGTGCATTCAGGTAATTGAAAATTAAGTAATTTCTCTAACATCCAACCCATTTTAGCCACTGAGCCATACCAAACACCCATAATCTATTCTTGAATGAATTATTGACTATTATTGACAAATTGCAGACTTTTTATTGAATAAGTTATTACTCATTATTGAGTAATGAAAGTCAACATCAGATGTTGGTCAACATTGTTGAGCAACATCTAGGGGTCTTCTAGAGTCAGTCTGAAGTGAGAGTGGTCCCTGACATGGCAGAAAGACATAGATATAATTAACAGCTTTTATTTATTTATTTTTCAGCTAATAACAACTTTTATTTATTTGTTTTTCATATTTTTCAGTTATACACAGCTTTTAAATATTTATTTTTCAAGTATTAAGAACTTTTATTTTCAGCTTTTATTTTGAAAAGGAGCTGAGTGGAGGCTCACTTTACCTCAGTGCGTTACGACAACAACGAGAGAACGGTCCAAACTATCGTGACCTACAATAAACGTACTTCAATAAAATGCATAAGTGAAAACATAACATACTTTATAAGTACAATAAACCATATTTCTTTGTCAAACATCGCAAAGAAACGTTACCTCATCAATGACTCGTGACTTTGAGGGTTACCCATAGCCAATCAGTGTTCGCCGCCGACAAACGCCTATTCGCCAGAAACGCCCACTTTTGGTCTGCAGAGAACCCCTTCTCACTAAAACAGGATTACCCGTCAGGCTGCGTTACAATTGTCCCATGCCAATTTAAAAAATATACGAGTTTTCAGCAGACTTTAAGGTGGTCTTAGCAGTTCTTATTAGAGTTTGGTCAAAAGTCATGAACTTGAAAGAGATGTGGGAAATATTTTAAAACATGTTGTGTAATTCAAAACACATTTGATACCCACTAAACATTTGGTTTTATCCAAACTTGAAAAAAAATACACATTTTATGTTTCTTTGTTTTTAAACTTTAGAAAATCCTTCTGAATAAAATCCAGATGCGAACTAACGTACCAGTGATAAAAACGTAAGCCCACCTTTGTCATCACCGAGGTTTTACTAAAATCCTCTGACTGTTACCAAGTATTAGATTTTATTTACTAGATCTTTCAAAGAACACACGTCATTATTTATATAATAAAAACCTAAATTGAGCACAGAAGTCTTCTTTCACAGAAAACCACTAAACACAGTTTTGAGAAATGATACAATGTTTATTTTCAGCCTCTAAAATGCTCTTTATTAAAGTAAAATTTAAACGTCTTTTAAAAAGTAGTTTATTTAGAACTTGTTGTGCCTCCCTGCAGGAGCTTCAAGGCGTCCCACAGAGCCCCGCTTCCACCTCGATCTGGACAGGACAGAGCCGTGGTCCTTGTCCTCCTCCCAGAGACCGTCTCCCTTCCTGCCAGACGTTTCGGCTCACAGCAGCCGCTCTTCCACCCCAGAGAGGAGAGGCTCGCCTCTGCCCGACAGAGAGACGCCCGGCTCGTCTCTGGAAGACGATGCCGCCGGTCTCAGGCAGAGGGCGAAGGGAGAACGGGCACCATCGAACGACCTCAGCGGCTCCCCGCGCCGAGGCTTCCACCAGTACTTGTCTCGCTTTGACGACGCCATGAAGCTCCGAAGTCAGCTGGCCAACGAGAAGCCGGCTCAGGACGCCGGGTCCGACTCAGAGGAGTTGGATCCTTTCAGGATCTTCAGGCTCGTTGGCAGCATCCTGCTTGCCGTCTTTGTCAGGGGTTTTGTCTGCAAATATCTGGTAGGTCTACCTGTGGACGTGACGCCACAAATACTTCTTTGTGGGGTTTTTTGTTTGTTTTCTTTTTAATACATATTTCAAGACCTAATGACCTGAAATGTGAAAAAAGAAAACGATGCATAATGGAGGTTTTTTCTGTTGTGTTTTTATTTTTTGTATTCCAGTCAATATTTGCTCCATTTTTGACCCTTGAACTGGCCTACATGGGATTATCCAAGTACTTTCCAAAGGTGAGGTTTCATTTAATGTTTTCTGTGTATTAGCTGTAGATAAAAGTGAACTGGATACAGTCATATTAGTCTAATATTTCTCATCGATTAAGTGCTCTGGTTGATTATTAAAGACAACAGATGCATACTTGAAAAGTTTACAATTTGCTGTTGGTATTTTCCAGGGGCCTCATTGGGCCCTTGAGCAAGGCCTTTAACCTCCACCATCTGCTCCTCCGGGTGTCCTAGATAGCAGCCCTCTGCTCCACACAGAGGGCTGTGGTAGCTTGGTGGTTTGTGGTTGTGTCAGGAAGGGCATCCGGCATAAAAATAACTGCCAAGTGTTTGTGCGACTTAGTTCACTGTGGCGACCCCTGAAGAAGGGAGCAGCTGAAAGAAGAAGAAGAAGAAAATATAAAATAAAATAAAAAATTCCAGGGGCCTCATGTACAAAAACTTGCATGGATTTTCTACTGAAACATGGTGTACACTTAAATCGAGAAAACTGTGCACAAATCCAGATGTAATCAAAATGCGTACGCATTAATCCAAGCACGCTTCCTTTGTACATCCCACTCAACGTAGAATTGAGCGTACATGAGGGGAAACCCAACTCCTGTTTTGACACGGCTCCATTTAAGTGTACAAATGGATTTAAATAAGTCCTGCATCGAAAAGCACTCAAGGAATCTGAGTTGGAGACTCTTCTAAATGAGGTAGAGGTGCAAAGAAACATTCTGTTTGGCACGCTGTCCTCTGGCATTAGCACCAAGTGCACAAGGAGTGAGTGGGACAATGTGTGCAAAGCTGTAAATGATGGGGGGTCAGAGCAGCACACAACCACAGAAATTAAGAAAAAATGATCAGACATATTAGGACGTATATTCGTACCCCCATCCCGCACCGTGCCAGCTTGTAGTCTGTTCCCAACCATGCTGTTCATTAGTATGAATGAATCGTGTGAACCAGACCACCTCGCCACAATGTCGGTTAGTTGCTTTTTCACTTCACATATAATCTGCACACTGATTGAATGAAAATGCTTCCAGTTAACTTAAATGCATTCATCCTGTGATGGTGATTTTATAGCACTGTGCGTGCAGTCGATAGCTCCGATTACATTAGGAAAACCGGCTGTTGCTGCAAATTGTACTTTAATGTTGACCTCTTCAACTACAATGTAGAGAATTTGATGAACCTGATTAACATATGGATAATTCCATCTCAGACACCTGGCATGGCTCAAATCAGGGTCGACTGGAACAGTCCCGATCGGACTGCCAGCTCCCTCTGGAATGCCCCTGTTGTTAGGAACCCCAGTGTGGTCAGCAGCTGTATGTGCACGAGCAGCGCACAGCTCCTCACTGTTGTGCTCCAAGACCGACCGCAGCTCCAGTTCTAAAAGGATTGACCTTGGACCTAAAACATCTAATGAGCCAGTCGTCACTGTGGGCCTGAAAATCCTCTCCGTCTCTAAATACACGCTCTCTGCGTGTTGCACCATTAGCTGTACCTCTGATAAAGCTAAAGCCATTAGGCCTGTCACAATAATAAATTTTGATGGACGATTAATTGTCTCAGAAATTATTGCAATAAATGATAATATTGTTTGAAATTTGACAATAATTAGTAATTATTGTCGGTGTTTAGATTAATACATCGCCCAGCAAAATTTATTATCATGACAGGCCTAATGGCTTTAGCTTTATTAGAGGATAAAGCTAAATTTGACAATAAATAGTTATTGTCAAATTTAAAAAGAAATGTTGGTTAAGTTTTGTGTAGTACCTTTTTTTGACCACGGGATTCAGTATAAGACTGTTTGAACCGAAGGATGGATAGTGAGGGAGCGAGCAGCATGTCTCTTTAAGAAAATGGGAGGGAGGCCCCTTGACGTGACATGGGCTGTCTCTCCTTCCTGTTTTTCGCTTCTCAAAATGGCGGACAATCTGTGTAGTTTGAGCTCTTTAGCATAGCATTTTTCCACACAAAGCTTTTAAGAAAAAAAAAATAATAAAAGCTTCTTTTTGCAGAAACAACTTTTTAGACAAATGTACGGGTTTCAACCGTGAATTTTTGGAGCTTTGACAAGACGGATCTCTTCCCCCCCCCCGAGGTCGGCCTGTTAGCTTAGCTTGTAGCTTAGCTTCTCGGCGTAGCTGCTTTTAACGATCCAAAAACACAATTTTAGATGATTTAAAACAGATTTTAAGGAAAAAGGGAGGGGTCAGTGAAGATCACCGGAGTTGAGCTTTTTGTCATCCAGCGTCTTCAGTAGAAAGAGAGACACGAAGAAACAATAAAGCCGATAAATGAAAATGAGGTTGATAATTTTCATTTATCATGCGATTAATAGATTTCTCGTTTATCGCGACAGGCCTAAAAGCCATTGTTGTTAAAGGTATTTTCTGCACTACTATGCACATGTTTTTATATCCACTCATCTAATTTCATACATGTGGATGTATTAATTGTTCATCATGTGTGTCCGGTGTGTAAAATAACAGTTTCCCAGTATCACCTCTAAGTGTTGCCGATGAACCAATAAGTATAGAAAAGTGTGCACGTCAGCCATGAAGTTGGCATGGGGCAGCTAACATTTCCACGGTCCTTTAATTCTTGATACATCTAAAGGTTTGTGTGGAAAAACGGCGTGCGCGACGTTTCCATGCATACGCACCTTTTGTACATGAGGCCCCTGGTCCGGATAAGAATGGAAAAGAGAAATTAACATAAAGATAAATGTCTGACTTTAAAAAAGCTCGATGGTAATGTAGTATGACATATCCTGAGATATATTCATACTGTTAAACGGGTTCTTTCATTTTTCTGGACTGTGTAACATACGTGCGTTGAATGTAATAAAAATGTGGACGTGAGACGTTAATTATCTTTGACTCACCAAGCGAGTGGGTCATTTATTAACAGAATCAAGTTTAACACATCACACATTTACATTAATTGGCAAGAATTGAAAAATAACGACATAATTAATCAGCTTTACAACCAGGAAAACCATACGGCCATGATTTTCCGTTGCTTCACCACAGACATTTCTGAAAACATCTGGATTAATTTGCTAGCAGATAGGAGAGTTTAAAGATGGAAAGTGAAGTTTGTCTACAGAGAGATGTGTGAGGGAATTTGTCTGTTTTAACCAGAACATGCACGCTCCTTCGGAAATCAGCTTGTCCCAACAGTACACTTTTGGTGAAGGTCGACTTTTACCTTTTCTGAAGATAGATCAGTTCCGGCGTGAAGTCCCACTTCTAGCCACTGTTCAGCGTCTCCGTAAGAACAGCTAAAGACCTCGAGAGTCGTGTGAGGTTATCCAAACAGAAGTTATAATTCCCAAAATCGTCTCGGGTTCAGCTTGATTCTAATTCAGCAGCATCCTGAATGCCCGCGTTCTGCATTCTGGAACTCCCAAACTCTCTGCATTCTGAATTCCAAAAACTCTCTTGAACTGCTACTCCATCTTCAAGACTGAGCTTACAGCAGCTTCAAGACTGAGCTGAACTCTCTGAACTCCAAAAACTCTCCTTGAACTAGGAAGTGCCCACATTTTAAAGAGCTCTACTTCCGGTTCATTTGAGAGCCTTTTGATTGGTCGATGGACCAAAGCAGAGGTGTGGTTTGTGATGTAAGGTGTTATTAAAAGTCAAGGAAAAGATTCAGATTGTTTAAGAACAGACAGAAAGATATCATGGAAAAACCAGACTTCGTGGAGCCACTCACCAAGTATCTCGCTGTAAAAGTTAAACATGACATTTCTTTTCAGTAAACTTTCAGTTGACCGAAACTCGAACTTTGACACACTTACAAATTTGCTCACTTCAAAGCAGACGATCAAGAAATTGAATCATTACTCTGTAACGTACTCTAACTTGATTTCACTTTGAATTGAGGAATAAAAATCATTATTACTGTTTTAAGTAAATAAAAATGAGTAGTTCACTTCAACATGTAAACATTGTTTGAACTAACACAATTTGATTATCAAAACATTTGTAAAATAGTAATGATCATAGCGAATTGTCTTTTTCCACTTGATTAATTCAAGAAAGAAAGTCTCAGGATCGATCAACCTGTATTTCTGGATGCAAATCAATGAAATGACAGTTTCTGACCATATAATCCTAAGGTCAAGTTTTGACATCAGGTCAAGTTCACTACAGTAATACAGGTGGTTTTAGAGCAGGTTCTCTACTAATGTTTATAGTTCGAGCCTCGTATGTTGTTTGGGGTTTAGAGTTTTGTTACTGTTTTTTGTTTGAATCCCCGTCAGTGTCTGTCGGTTATTAAAATATTTTTCACGTTTTCCTGTTTATAGGTGGAGAAGAAGACCAAAACCACCGTGCTGACCGCTGCCCTGCTGCTGTCTGGCATCCCCGCTGAGGTCATCAACCGCTCCATGGACACCTACAGGAGGATGGGGGACGTCTTCTCCGACCTCTGCGTTTACTTCTTCACCTTCATCATCTCCCATGAGATCTTGTTGCTGATTGGCTCAGAGACTCCCTGACCTGAAGACTGCAGCACTTCCTCTTCTTCTCGTTCCTTCTAGTCCCAACAAGGCATGCTCATTTGCACCCTGTGGTGATTTTCTGTTGTTAACTCTCTGAAGGTGAATCTGCTGCTTTATGAGCGGGGCTACACAGTATCTGAACGAGTGCTTGGCGTTCCTGCCCTTCAGGAGTCCTTCTAAACACTAAGTTATGCGAGAGTCCAGTGTTTATTACAGGCCTGTTTGTGGTTTTTAGATTTGAGCAGAAGCTCTTAGGCAGAAGGAAGGTTTGCTGTAAGAGTTTGTGTAGAAAATACCATCTTAGTACTTATTTGAGCTTTTTTTTTTTTACTTGAAATGTAATACAAGTTGTGCTAAGTCTGACAAAGCCCTAAACAGCTGCACATTCAGGGAATACCTCTAAAATAACACATCAAACTGGAATCAAAATGACAGGAAAAGCCAAGATTGTTCCAAAAATGAGCCGGTTTCATCCAAAAGGTCCAAGTAGGTGGCGAGTCTTTCCTCCTCCAGTGGCTACATTTTCCTTATTGAATATTTTATGAACTTTTTGACTTGATCTTCTTTAGTTTAGTTGCTCTTAATTCTGTTTCGGGAACCTAAAATGTAACAAACTGTTCTGTGTTGGTAGAAAAGAGGTTTTGGAGACTTGTGTTGCAAATAATCATCTGCGAGGTAAAAAAAAAAAAAAAACTAGTTCTGAACAAAAGAGAAATTGCTCGACGGCAGCATTTCCAAAAAATGTATTGCTCAGATTTCCTGTTGTTTTGTTAAATTAATGGCCAAAAACAACAATTGGCTTCCCTAATTTCCCAAAAATCATCAGCTGAAGCTCTCGTCTCCATCAACCTCTAATTTGATCCTTTATTTTTCTGATTAATCTCAGAGATGAGCCTCAGATGTGATGTTTAAAACGTCCGGTGTCTTGTTTCTTCAGTCGGTTATCACTTAAACTCACTAATAATGTGGAGAAATGCTTCATTCTTTATACCCATTAAGTCGTAGCTACAAATGAGCTCGAGTGCTTTCATTAAAGTCTAGTAAAGAAGGTGAGACAAGTGAAAACCCAGATTTTGAATGTAAGCCCTTCGGTTGTTTAAACCTGAAAACGAATATGGACTTCTTTAAGGATCGGCTGCAGCGTGTCGGTCCAAACTGTTTAATTTGGGAACGTGTAGCGTTTGTTTGTGACATCACTTTAATTTATCCTTTCTAGAAAAGGTTCACCTGAAACACGAGCCAGTGTCTCTGTCTGGATCTTGTGCAGAAGCTTTTAGTCCTGCAGTTTGTAAAAAGGTTGTTTTTTGTGCCTCTGAGCTCAAAGTTGCAGTAAGTTCATACTCAAATGAAAAAGTTGTTGGTTTGTGTTTATGCTCTGTGTGTGTGTTTCTGGTGAAGTGTCGCTTTGCTCAACTTTTGTACATTATTCTGCCTAAATCTTTGCCGTCTTCTTTCATATTTTAATGTAAATTAATTTATTAATGATTTATCCCCCATCCCCAAGTCTATGTTTAATGTGATTTATCTTACTGCTCGTCTAATCTATTTGATATTTTTTGATAATTTTCCTGAAGAACTGTTTTTAATGGCTATGGTAATGATGATCTTGACAGTTTTTGCTTCAGATTGGACAGTTGATGCCAAATAAAATCTCTTGTGCAACTTATTCCGTTTTGCTTTTCGTCTTCTTGGGTTTTCAGCTGTTTAACTAGAATAAAAAGGATGTTCAGTGATTGTAAAATTCTCTTGTAAGGTCAAAATTATAACTCAGGTTTTTGAGTTTATGCTAGTTACTTACCATACGTATGACGTGATGCGAACGACAATAACATTGAATAATAAAATTCTAACCATATTTGTACTTTTTAAGATCAGGCTACTGTGGAAGCCATCTTTAGTGGAGTTCACTGCCAAACATTAATCAGTTGTAGATGTATAGCTAATAATTTAGCTTCTACAAGTTTTATAAATCTGTGGTTCATGACATATTTTACTAACAATCTAAGAGACAAATGAACATGGGGGGGGGGGGGGAGTTTTATAGACTGCCTGTTTTTTTAAATAAAAGTATTTATATAAATTCATCTCAATAAAATTTAATAGTAAAGATAATAAAATACAATATATTATAAAACATTTTTGTTTTATTTTATAATTAGAAGTCATAAATATGCAGCAGCAGCTAAACTGCAAAAATATATTTTTTAATTTGCGCTTGCGACCTCCAGCCGCGGGGTGGCGCTGCTGTTAAAGCTAGTTTGGACTTTCTCCGAGCTTCCGCAGTTTTTCATACGTTCGCCACTCGCGCAGGTTCATGCGACACAAACAAACCCTACAGTAAAGATTCGTCACTATCCGTCAAGTAAATTAACTTTTTACGAGAACAGTCTTCGTGAACCCGGAATGGGCCGCGAATTGAGGTATGTCCAAGTTTTCGGAGCATTCAAAACGCCTTTAACCGGCTGGTAATGACAGTTTCCCTCCTGAAACGCTACAACTAGCATGCTAGCTAAGCGTGCGCTAATGCAGGTTTTCTTCATTTCTTGTTCAACCGAGGGTCTAATTGTTGATTTTATCGCCCCCACAGACACTACAGGAAGCGGTCGGCCTCCCGGTCGAAGAGTCGCTCCCCGGAGAGACGCTCCAAGAAAGACGATCGAGACCGAAGCAGGAGAGACCGGTCGCGGAGCCGAGACCGCCGAAGGTCCCGATCCAGAGACAGAAAAAAACCCAGGTATGTTTACGTTTATCCATCTATGACGTCAGCAAGGAACTACTGTAATACAAATATGCTTAAATTTTGATAAACTGTAATGTTACAATTGTTTTTGTCATTTTCTTGGACAGATCCTAAACCACATTCAACTCATGATTAAAATATACTCATGGTCACATTTTCATTATCAGGGCTTCTTTGTAGCATTGTGGACATAATGTTATGCAAAATGTTTTGATCATCATTAATTTCTTAGATTAAATCCCCAATCAAAAAAAAACAACAACTGAGGTTTGTGTTAATTTTCTCCCAACATGTGTTGTTTTGATTAAGAACATCTAGCATCATAATGTCGACCAAAGTCATACTTGTTTTTATGTTCACCCATTGTCTGTTTTGGTCACATAATCTGATCGTCTTGGCCAGACGTTCGAGGAGCAGAGAAAGGAGAAGGTCCAGAAGCCGTGACAGAAAGCGTTCCCGGAGCAGAAATCGCAGGTCTCGAACTGCCAGCCCAGCAAAGAGCAAGAAAATCGATGACAAGTGAGACATTTTTCTGATAGATAAATATTGACATATTTCTTTTTTTTTTACTTCTTTCGGCTGCTCCCTTCCTTAGGGTCACACAGCTTGGCTATTGTTTTTACGCTGGATGCCCTTCCAGATGCAACTACAGACCACTGAGCTACCACTGCCCTCTGTGGAGAGCATGGAGCTGCCATCTAGGGTGCTCATGGGAGCAGATGGTGGGGGTTAATGGCCTTGCTCAAGGGCCCAGGGTGGAGGCAGGTGTGGGTTCTTCACCCTTCCCACCCACATTTTTGCCGTTGTCATTCCGGGTGGTTGAACCAGCAACCTTCCAATCACAGGCTCATCTTCTCTAACCTTTGCGCCATCTCTCCCCCTTTATATATAGTGTGTGTGTGTGTGTGTGTGTGTGTGTGTGTGTGTGTGTGTGTG
>NC_056511.1:10557455-10647600 GCF_014905685.2 Nematolebias whitei | reverse complement strand
CTACCCAAGGGAAACATATCAAATACATACACACACAAATGCATATAAATTATATATATAGATATGCATATAAATAATTTTAAGTCCTCAAGCTGTTATTAGGAAGCAGACATGACAAATTTTATTAAAATTAAATGAAGCATAATTCCACTTGTTTTTTATTTTATTGTACTCACAGGCCAAAGAGCAAAGAGAAAGACAACCTTCATCCCGTCTCTGACAACAAAAAGGTTAAAGAAGAGAAAGAAGATGAGAAGGTTGAGGATGTAAGCTTTTTTGTTTGTTTTTACTTATTTCTACCTCCTTTTTCTTGCTTTAGTTTGACTACAAACATTGAGTTTTATTTTAATTTAATTTTTTTAATTATAAAGTTGGCTTTCTTTAAATGATCACCAGCTTGAGGTGACATCACATTTCTTACTTTTTTTTGGGGGGTGGGTTGTTTGTGTCTCTGCAGCAAGACTTTGACCAGAACAAACTGGAGGAGGAGATGAGGAAGAGGAAGGAGCGGGTGGAGAAATGGAGGGAAGAGCAGAGGAAGAAGGCCATTGAAAACATAGGAGAGATCAAGAGAGAGCTGGAGGAAATGAAGCAGGGCAAGAAATGGAGCCTTGAGGATGATGATGGTGAGGACACACACTGAAACATTTCAGTTTGAGAAATAAAATTCTGTATAAAAATTAAAATACTAACACTCTTTCCTCTGCGGGATCATTTAAATAGTCACTTAAGTTCCTGTTCCTGGTTCTTATTGAGGTTATTTTTGTAGTTTATTAAAAAAAAAAAGTAATAAACTCCTTTATTCCAGACGATGATGAGGAGGGCTCAGCTTTGATGGAGGCAGACGATGATGAAGAAGAAGCAGACGGAAAGGAGGAGGGCAAGGAGAAGGACACAAAGGAGGCGATAAAAGAGGAAGGTGAGATGGAAAAGGAGACTCCTGTGGAGCAGCAGGCTGAAGAAGACGAGGTTGATCCTCTGGATGCCTACATGGAGGAGGTCAAACAGGAGGTGAAAAAGTTCAACATCGGACCCATGAAAGGAAACGATAAGGTGTGGACGTCACTTTGGATTAAAGTAGAATAGTGTGTTGCCTTTTTTCCTCTACAGTGTCAAAAATATTAGCAAATTCATTCAGCCTTTATTTAGACAGGTTAATCTCATTGAGCCTCGAGGACTCATTTATAAGAGGGACCTGATAATGAGTTTTTAATTAAAAAATCTGCTATAAATCAACAGTGAATCACTTTACTGTTTAGTTTAAAGGTCTGGAAAGTGTTGTTGTATTTTGTCTGCTAATGTTGAACCGTCAGTCGTCTCTGGGTGTTTTATCCTCTACTGCTTTATTAATGTTATTGTTTTTTTTTGTTTTGTTTTTATCAACAGAAAGGAGCAATGACCGTAACTAAAGTGGTGACAGTTGTTAAAACTAAAAAGTTACCTCACGTCCACAAAAAGAAGGGTGAGCTGATGGAGAACGACCAGGATGCCATGGAGGTGTGTCTGTAATCGCTGCTTCAGCGGCTCGTTGAGGTCTTTTCTCCTGCTGTTTGTCTGAAATGTTCTGTGTTGACAGTACTCGTCAGAGGAGGAGGAGGTAGACCTGCAGACAGCTTTGACGGGTTTCCAGACCAAACAGAGAAAGGTTCTTGAGCCTGTTGACCACGGGAAGATCCAATATGAGCCGTACCGCAAAAACTTCTATGTGGAGGTTCCTGAACTGGCCAAGATGTTACCAGAGGGTCAGTGAATCTGGTTTTAGTACGAACACAATGTCAATATTGAATCATTGTACATTAGCAATATGATTAGATTCATTCTTCATTTAAAAGCCATGTTCTGTCAGTGACGCTGTTTAGCGAGGCTGCTAATCGTTAATTATGAAGACTTTTTGCGCATTGAGCAGCTCTTAAAGAAGCTAAAATTACCACCTTTATATTAAATACAGACTTTGTAAAACATGAACGACTTCACTGAAATTTAAAGAAACTGAAACTGGGTGGGTTAAAGCTAAAAAAAAAAGGGCAGAAGACTAAACAAAATCACAGTGTTAGCTAAAATGGGTAAAATACTAGCTACAAGATAAAGGTAGCTAAATTCTAGCTACAAGGTCTTCTTCCCTCCTTCAGGGGTCGCCACAGTGAGTCGCCATCTCTCTGTCCTCTGCATCCTCTGTCCTCACTCCAACTACCTCCATGTCCTCTCTAACTGCACCAGTTTAACTAAACTAAAGTCTAGCTTGCTAAAAGCAGCAGTATGCTAGCTAAAATCATAAAGAGCAAAAAAATAAAAAGCTAAAAGAAGTAAAGTGTTTCTAAACGCAGAAGACAGCTAACTGACGGCTAGAATAAGAAAAATGTAAGCTAAAAGAAGCATGGCGCTAGATAAAAGAAGAACGGTACAAGTTGAAAGGAGCGAAATGCAAACTAAAGGAAAAAAGTAGTAGATTAAAGCTAATACACGCAAAAGGCGAGCTAAAATTAGCGTAAGAAGGCAAAAATAGAGCAGATCTCAAAGAGAATAATGTTTTTGAAGGAACAAGAAACGTCTATATATTTTATGGAGAAACTTTTTGAAATAAAGTTAAATATTTTGAAAAGTCTAAAAGTTACAAAAGTCATAGTTTCCATCTCTTTTATTAAAATAAGCAAGTCACCTCAGAGTCTTATGAATTTTTGTCTTCCTTCGTTGCTTAAATAACATTTCTTTGTTGTTTTTAAACAAACAGAAGTGAATACATTCAGACTAGAACTGGAAGGTATCACCGTCAAAGGAAAGGGCTGTCCCAAACCCATCAAGACCTGGGTCCAGTGTGGGGTGTCCATGAAGATACTTGCCTCTCTGAAGAAGTGAGTTGATGGATGTTGTGCAGTATTTTATTAAGTTAGCTCTTTTTGTTTTCCTGTATATAAGTCACGATTCCTTCAGATTAAAGACCAATACGGCACGCTGATGTTTTTCCTGTAAATGTAACCAGGCATGCCTACGAGAAGCCCACACCAATCCAGGCTCAGGCGATCCCCGCCATCATGTCAGGTCGAGACCTCATTGGCATCGCTAAGACCGGAAGTGGGAAGACCATCGCTTTCCTGCTGCCCATGTTCCGACACATTATGGACCAGAGGCCACTGGACGAATCCGAGGGACCCATCTGTGAGTATCAGAAACCAAAATAACTAATTTTCTCTCCGAATCAATAAAAACAACTCGTTCACTCCAACATAAGGTATTTTGGAGGGATTAAAGGTGTCAGTCTCTGCAGATCTACACGATTAAACTTTATAACTTTAAAGCTTAAAACAAGTGGCTTGTGTTTGCTTTCCACAGCTGTAATTATGACTCCGACCAGAGAGTTGGCTCTACAGATCACAAAGGAGTGCAAGAAGTTCTCCAAAGCGCTGGGACTCAGGGTGGTGTGCGTTTACGGAGGCACGGGAATCAGCGAACAGGTAAAAGCCCTCGCATTAAGCTGATCCTTTTATTTCAAGAAGGCTTTAACTGTCCTTCAGGCGCTTAATCAGAAGTTGAGCTTCATTCACATTTGAGTCGATGTGCAGCACGGACCTTTTACACAGATTTATTGATACTTTCTCGCTGATGTTTACCACCCAAACTGCCTGCTAAACTGCTCTTAGTGCACGCATAACTCCAAATGAACTTTATGAATAATATTTGAATTACTAAGTGGTGTGTCGGCCCTGTGATGGACTTGCGACCCGTCCAGGGTGTACCTCGCACAATGATATCTGGACATGGGCACCGGCGACCCCCGTGACCCAAAATGGAAGAAGCGGGTAAAAGATGATGGATGGATGAAACAATATTTTGAATATAATCTAATTAAAATAATATAATCACAATATTCGTCTTTATTCAAACCTGCTGATTTTGTTTGATTGCAGATTGCTGAGCTGAAAAGAGGAGCTGAGATCATCGTCTGCACACCAGGAAGAATGATCGACATGTTGGGGGCCAACAGTGGTGAGTTCACTCATCCTCGTCGTTATTCTTACTTCATCACCAGGATGTGAGTTAGCATTTTTTGTGTAAGACGTCTGCATGGTTGTAAAGTGTCTGCAATAATCCAAATCAGTACCTTTTTTACTAAACTGTTGACGTTATTTGACCCCGCTTTTGGGATCAGTCATTTCTACAAGACAGTGATGAGTTTCCTGAAGATCAGGGCCGGTACAGGTAGGTGGACCTGGTACTGCCTCCACGGTTCCTCTGTCGCCACACTGGGATTAATCAGACTGCTCAATGTGCATCACGACAGGGATTTAGACTGAACAGATTAAATGTATGTGTTCAGAGTTATTTACTGAGGATTCAGTATTTTTGTTTATCTCTAATGGTTTTTCTTCCACTAAGTGTGGCTCTTGTCTTATGGGGTTGAACTGTATTCTAAATTTATTTTTTGAGTAATTATTGTAAGCGAAGGGGTTATTTGTTCTTTCCACACATGCGAGGTAATCTGTAATATGTTTCCCTTATAGGTGATGGGGCTCCATCTCTTGTTTTGTATCTTGAGGCTGTTTTCTGACTTTTACAGGTCCCTCATGCCCTTGAGATGGTACGCAAGACCAGAGACAAGCAAAGAAACAAATCTAAAATGTCATTAAAATAAACCCCCGGCTTTAAGAAAATAATATATATATATATTTAAAGTAACTTCAGATAGCTGCATTCTGATACAAGGTTGTCTGTATTCGTCAGATTAGCTGTATGATTTTAAAAGGAGACAAGCTGTTAATTAGGGCTCGACTCTTCTCGTAGTTGATCAGTGCTCTTTATGATCCTTTTCATAACGTGCAGGCCGGGTCACCAACCTGCGCAGAGTTACGTACTTAGTGTTGGACGAAGCAGATCGGATGTTTGACATGGGCTTCGAGCCACAGGTGGGAGATTCACTCTGTTTGTTCCCTCACACTTGGATGTTGGCTGTCACATTTTCTCATAGTTTACATCCTCCTGTAGGTGATGCGTATTGTGGACAATGTGCGTCCAGACCGGCAGACAGTCATGTTCTCAGCCACCTTCCCCAGAGCCATGGAGGCGCTGGCTCGCAGGATCCTATCGAAGCCCATCGAGGTGCAGGTCGGAGGCCGCAGTGTGGTCTGCTCGGACGTGGAGCAACACGTGGTAAATTATTTTATTTTATTATTTTAGTTAATTTTTCTGTCTGTGAAAGAAAAAGTATCTACAGGAAACATTAGTTTTTTTCCTTTTTCTTTTTTTTCCCGGAAGAATAATTCAAGATTTTTACTTAACTAGCATTTTAGTTTACATTTATTTTGTGAATGCTGAGTCAGCATATTTTAACTATTAATATATAAAACTAACAGGGCGGCCAGGAGTAGTGTGCCATGACTTGGGTTTTGTAATTCCAATGCTTTTTAAAATTATTTTACTCTATGTACAAAAAAAATCACTGCAGAAATCTATTTCTTCAAAAAATCCTTCAAAAACATTTGTTTTATGAAATTTATTTTAGCATACTTGTTCTATTTTCCGAGATGGAGTAGAGGTAGGGCAGCCGACTTGGGACCAGAAAGTCGTGGTTCGACTCCCAGCCATGCCCACATGTTGTGGTGTCTCTGAGCAAGACACAAAATCTCTAACTGCTCCCTGGGCGCTTGCATAGCTGCCCACTGCTCCACCTGGGTATATCTTATCAATCTTATCTTATCTGGGTTGTCCTTATCAATGTTCCAACACATACTGAACATTATTATTGATATTGTTTATCTTATTTCTTTATATATTGTTTTTAACATTTAGGAACTTTTGTGTGAAATCTTTTTATCCGTTGTTGCTGCTGTTACACTTGAATTTCCCAGCCGTGGGGCAATAAAGGCTGTTTCTATTCTATTCTATCTCAGGTGTGATGGGTTAAATACAGAGAACTAATTTCACCATTGTATGGCAACATACAATGATGACAATTTCAGACTTCCCTTCTCCTTTAGGTTTCATATGCTCCTCTTGAATTTTAGCTACTTTCTTGCTAATTTCAGCCTTTAGCTACAGTTTTTATACATTTAGGTTAAAGCAACTGTTTTGCTATATTTAGCTTTTAACTACAGTTTTGCTACATTTAGCACTTAGCTACAGTTTACTTCATTTTGGGTCTGAGCCATTGTTTTGCTAAATTTAGTTTTGAGCTTCGTTTTAGTGTCCGTTTTGCTAAATTCAGCTTGAAGTTGCAGTTTTGTTCAAATTTAGCTTTTAGCTACAGTTTCACAAATGTTAGCGTTGAGTGTCTTTGAGTTGAGCTTTAGGGTAAAGCTACTGTTTTGCTCATTTTAACTAAGAGCTACAATTTTGCAATATTTAACATTTAGCTACAGTTTAGTTATTTTTGGTTCGAGCTACAGTTTTCTTAATTTGATGTTCTGTTCTGCTTGTTTTTCATTTTAACACTTCCGTTAATTTATACTTAAATAAATTTAAACAAACTCCTCCAGCTCTCAGAATTCACACAATCTATTTTTTTTTTATTTTTGCAGCAAATGCAATTCTAGTTTCATTTGAGATCTTCTCTTCCCAATCAAGCAAATTGCTCATTTTTCATTGCCATTCTTTTGCTTTGTTTTTTTCTTTAGCTGGTGATTGAAGAAGATAAAAAGTTCCTGAAGCTGCTGGAGATTTTAGGCCACTACCAGGAGAAGGGATCTGTCATCATCTTTGTGGACAAACAGGAGCACGCAGACGCTCTGCTCAAAGACCTGATGAAAGCCTCGTACCCCTGCATGTCTCTGCACGGAGGTACTGGGTCACATTGGATTTAGGAACATGATTGACCATTGTTCTGCTCATATCAGTTTTGCTTGAATCTGAGTCCTCCAGATTGGATCATTGAGCTCTAATGTTACCGCTGTTGTTTTAGGAATCGATCAGTACGACAGAGACAGCATCATCAATGATTTTAAGAACGGAGCGTGTCGCCTGATGGTGGCCACCTCTGTGGCAGCCAGAGGTTTGGATGTCAAGCAGCTGATCCTGGTGGTCAACTACAACTGTCCCAACCACTATGAGGACTATGTCCACAGGGCGGGACGCACAGGCAGAGCAGGCAACAAGGTCGGCCACTTAAAACCTTTTCATCTTTTTTAAGACTACCTCTAATTTAACCGTGACTAATAAATCTGAGTCCAATTTAGTCTGTGTTGGAATATTCAAGTGGTAGAATCTGAGGATTAAATGTTTTTTGGTTCGTTCTCAGTTATTATTTTTCTTTTAAATACAAAAACACAAAATTAAATCTTGACACGTTGGTCTTCCCCTCCATCTTGTTCGTTTACCGTACTTAGGGCTACGCCTACACCTTCATCACCGAGGATCAGGCTCGTTACGCTGGAGATATCATCAAGGCCTTGGAGCTGTCCGGGTCTCCTGTCCCTCCAGAACTGGAGCAGCACTGGTCCTCCTTCAAGGACCAGCAAAAGGCGGTAAGTTGAAGTAAATGGTTGTAATCTCGCAGGAATGCATTAAGTAAGTCTGGTATTGCTTCATAAATTGTCTGTGTAAGCATTAAATGAGTTTTCCTCTTCCTTTGTTTGTCCATATAGGAGGGTAAAGTTATTAAGAGCAGCAGTGGGTTCTCTGGTAAAGGCTTTAAGTTTGATGAGACCGAACATGCTTTGGCCAACGAGCGAAAGAAGCTGCAGAAAGCTGCACTTGGATTGCAGGACTCCGATGATGAGGACGGAGCGCTGGACGTGAGTTCCTTTTTTCTTTTCGTTTTTTTCTGATTACCGTATTTTCCGCCGTACACGTTGCACCATGCACCGTCTTATAAGTCGCATCGGTCCATTTATGTCTAATAAAGTGGAAAAAACATGAATACGTTGCTTTGCCGTGTAAGTCGCATCTATTATGCGTCACCGCTGACACATAGTGTTTGTTACGCATCACTGCTGACAACCTGGAAATGTGGACCGGTGTTGTGCTAAAAACCATTTGGCTGCCAAATAGCAGCTGCGGGAGCGTGCACGGGAGGACTTTAACAAGAATTTAACAAGATTAACACTTATAAACAATGATTTGTTGCTCGAAATTATAGCAAAGGTGTGTCTCAGTTTAACATTTCCTTAATAAATGTACTTTGACGGTCAAGTCATCTGCATTTCATAACCCGATTTGCGGAAGTAGGAGCACGCAAAGGGACGAGTCGCTGTGCATTTCTTCGAAATTTAACAAGACAAATGCATAAAAACAATTGTTTGTTTGCTCGACTTTATAGTAAAGGTGCGTTTCAGTTGAACTTTTACTTAATAAATGCACTTTAATGGTCAAATTAGCTGCATTTTCAAAAGTATTATCTGCCTCAATGTTCTGGGAGCGCGCAGAGGGAGGAAATCAGGAAGGAGGAACGCTGTGCATTTCTTTGAAATTTAACAAGATAAGCACATAAAGCAATTATTTGTTTGCTCGACATTATAGCAAAGGTGTGTCTCAGTTGAACTTTTACTTAATAAATGCACTTCAATGGTCAAATTCGCTGCATTTCGCCGTGGCGGCGCAGCAAAATGAAGCTGATTTGACAGTTGCTCCAGGCGAGCAGAACGAAGGTGGCAGGCTGTGGCAATCCGATTGTGACATTAATAGCCACTTTTACTTATTACATGACACAACAGCATAGCTTACTACTCGAGTGCCATCTAGCAGCTGAAAATGGTAGTGTTCAATATTTTCGATGTCAGAATGAATGAAAACGGTCATATCTCAGCCCAAAATTGGTTTGTAAATATGGAAAAAAACAAAAATATGTCGCTTCGGCGTAGAAGTCGCAGGGCATGTAAATTATGCAAAAAACTGTGACTTGTATGTCGGAAAATACGGTATCATTTATACTTAAACAATTCTGGCTCGACATTAAATTAATGAAATCTTTTTTCCTTAGATTGAGGAGCAAATTGAAAGCATGTTTAATTCTAAGAAGAGGGTGAAGGATCTGTCTGCTCCTGGAGCGGCTGCTGGTGCAGCTGTAGGCGTTGTTCCTACAACGGCTGCATCCGGAGGGCTTCCGGGCGTCGCCCCGGCGTCTGCTGGGAACATCCAGAAACTGGAGATGGCCAAACGGCTGGCTCTCAAGATTAACGCTCAGAAGAACTTGGGCGCTGAGGCTCAGGTATATCAGGTTGACATTGACTCTTTAGTTCTAACATTCAGCTTCTGTCTTCTGACATACGTTTTATGTTTTCTTGGTTCTAATTTTATTCCCTGTTCTCTGCGTCCAGGACGTGATGCAGCAAGCCACCAACGCCATCCTGCGTGGTGGGCCCATTGTGACGCCGTCCGTGTCGGCCAAGACCATCGCAGAGCAGCTGGCAGAGAAGATCAACGCCAAGCTGAACTACACACCGGTGGAGAAGCTGGAGGAGGAGCGGCAAGCGGCCGAACAGGCTGAGACCGTCAAGAGATATGAAGAGGAGCTGGAGATCAACGACTTCCCTCAGGTCGGCGGCTATGCTAAGATTTTTAATACTTCCGGTTTTTGAACGTTTCTTAAACTAAATTTGTATCCGTGGGAACCATCAGCGGTCGTTTAGATCGGCAGTATTTTTTTATCAGATGGTAAAAGAGGTTCAGGTTTTTACCTTGAAATTAAAATGGCATTTAATGAAAAATGTCACGAGTATTTATCTTTAATCATTCCTGACTGCCATCATTTAGTGGTTAGAACTGCTCGCTCTGTGTCGCCATTTATCACATTATGTTTTCACTGAAGGTGAAACCAGAGCGAAGCACAACTTTTAGGCTTAGCGTCAAGCCACTAGTTGTTTTTGACTTTTAAAAAATACTAATTTTCCATTGACTTATAAAGTTATAAATGTCAGTTACTGATCATCAGAGTTTTCTCAGGGGAACTTTGTTACAACAAACCTTCTTTTTTAAAACATACATTTATTGCAGAACCTCCTGTCTTCTGGTATTATTCTAAAATATTACTACATTTTTATTCTTTAATAAGGAAATAAGCTTTCATCAATGTGTTATCAGCAGCTTTAAAAGTGATGTAAAATTAACAAGTTTTAGTGGGTTAGACATACAGTTTTCTTTTATTCTTGAACCTGTTGTATATGATAATCTTTTTCAGTGTGACTCGTTAAAAGCTCGTTGCTTTCGTTGATAGGCAAAGTTTAAACAAGTCGACCTCAAATGAAGAACACACAGAAAAATATTAAGAAATTATCTAAACTTAAATTAACATGTCACAAAAGCCTACTGGATATATGGAAAGTTGTTTTTGTTCTCTATTAGTTTTATCACTGATTTTTAAATAGGGCGTCTCACATCTGATTTAAGTAGATTTACTGAAAACTTGTTCTAAGATATTTTGCATTTTTTTTACTTTCGCAGACGGCCAGATGGAAGGTGACATCTAAAGAGGCTTTGCAGAGGATTGGTGAATACTCTGAAGCTGCCATCACCATCAGGGGAACTTATTTCCCTCCTGGCAAAGAGCCCAAGGAGGGAGAGCGCAAGATCTACCTGGCTATTGAAAGTACGTATTACTACGTGCCAAAAATACAAATCCACCAAATGCCTGTGTATTTTAAGACTTTTTATAATTCGTTTTGGAACGTCTGTTTAGATTTTGATGTTCCTTGTTACAAAAATGTCTTTATTTATGAGGTAGACTGTGGTGTTATTATCGAAGTACAATATTTGCCTAGTCTTTATTTCAAGGCCTCAGTTACCTCAAAAATAAATGATCTAATAATATAATCACTTAATATGTGCTGGGAAATTGAGTCACAAGGACACATTTTTCTATCTAGCTTCAGAATGAAACATTGTTAAAATTTAGCAATTTATCGCCTGGCAACAAGATAGTTTTGGCTAATATTATATGAAGGGATTTCCTTCTGCTATATCAGCCAAAGGAAATTATTAGTAAGTGTTAAGTAATTATTAGTAAGTATTATTTCTGAAAACATACCATTTAAAAAAAAAAAAAAATTGAATTTAAAGGTAGATTAGGAAGATTATATGCAGTTTTAGTTACCTGGATCACTAGATGTTGTCCTTATGGACTAATTTTTAAGCAAAAGTCAATATTTTTCACTTATTTAGCATGACAGCCTTCACATATACTGAACATGTTTGTTTTCTAGGTGCAAGTGAGCTGGCTGTACAGAAAGCCAAAACAGAGATTACACGGCTGATCAAAGAGGAGCTCATCAGATTAGTAAGTGTCTTTGTAATTGGATATCAGTTATTTACCCATGACAATTAGTCAATATTTTAAGATCTGTGCAATGTCCTAACGTCTGTTTCTTGTTTTTCTTAGCAAAATTCCTACCAGCCAACAAGCAAAGGCCGATACAAAGTGTTGTAGAGGAAGATTTGTGGCTACAGCGAGGGGTTTCCATCAATCAACCTACTCTATTTGTTGTCGTTTCAAGAGGTTAATTAATTTTTTTAGTCTATATTGTAATGTTTCATTAATTATTTTTTGTTCACCCCCCCCCCCCCCCTGTGTTCCAGCCTATTCAGTGATTTTCCTGTTCTTACAAATACCAACATGTCTGATTCTACATGCATCATTAAAGCAGCACAATTCTCCATTTGGCTATCTGAGATATGCCTTTACATATAAAACCGTCTTTCTTTAATGTGCTATTTTGGTCAGGTTTATGTATATTCAGCATAAAAACCATTGAGAATCTCATATGAAAGATGTTTTTACATTTCCTCAATAAAACAATGAACATGATGTGCTCGGATGATGTGAATTATTCAACACCCATTCGTTTTTATATTATTTATTAGCAGGGAGAAGTGTTTTTTCCCCTTTCTAAAGCATCCCAACTGGATCCTTGCTCAGTATTTGCTTGTATATCTTTATTTGCTTGAGGCAACTAAACGTGTTTTTTAGTATTTTACGGTTAAAAACGTTTTGTGTGTCAAAGTGTTTCAGGATGAGCTGGAGGGGGGAAAAAACTCGCCTCTGTTTAAGCCGCTCTGCGCATGCGCAGCCCTCCGCTTATACATTTTTAATGGAAAATGGCTGCGTTTCTTCACCAAACCGCTGGAGCTGGGAAATAAAAAAAAAAAACTGTCTTTTGTCGTTCGCACCGAAGCGATTTGGATGCGGTAACTACACGTTAGCGAAGCCGACGTCCTGTGTTGTGAAAATAAGTGGGGAGGGTTTAAAAAAAAAAAATGGAGCGACTCCCGCTTTGAGAGGGATGTAAAGATAATTTTTCTCCTTTAACCCTTCCTGCTCCGACATCTGCGAACAATCGAGGTACAGTAACCTT
This sequence comes from Nematolebias whitei, assembly GCF_014905685.2. Classification (NCBI taxonomy): domain Eukaryota; kingdom Metazoa; phylum Chordata; class Actinopteri; order Cyprinodontiformes; family Rivulidae; genus Nematolebias; species Nematolebias whitei. The sequence goes on along the minus strand of NC_056511.1, from coordinate 10,635,328 downwards.
TGCTAATTCTTGTTAGCTAGCTAGTTTAACTCCTTGCTCTGACTGCTAACACTTAAATTAAGCATCGTGAAACTCGTCGTGGTGTTGTCGAGGTTCAACCGGTTTCTGTTCAGCCGTTATTCGCCTGAATTTAACCGTTAACGTTTGACGGAGGTAACGTTTTGTGTGTGTGTGTGTGTGTGTGTCTGCGCACAAAGATGCGGAATCCATGTGCATGTATTTGTGAATGGAAACACTAAAGACAGTGTTTGTGGTAGTAAAAGTCCAAACCTAGCATCCTGTTCTCGGCAGTCTATTTTAAATGTAAACTGATTAAATCAAGGCGCTCAGATAAATGTAGTTAAAATAGTTTACAGTTTCCCTAACAATAGATAAATTAGACACCCCAACAAGCTGAGGTTATGTTAGTTCATCTCACCAAACATTTAATTTAAATCATGCCCAGTGATCAACCTTGAAACAGTTTATTTGGTCTACCTGGTGGATTATAGCGTTTTAAAAACATCCTTTTTATTAGAGACACCTCATCGCTTGGATTGTTGAAAAATTAAAGAATTGATTGAACTCATTGAAAAGCATTTAACGTAAGAAATGGGTTTTCCTGAACTGAAATGGAGAATTAAACGGTCCAGCAGATTTAGAGATGTATTGATTTGCAGTTCAGAGATGCGGGTAGGCACTCAATGTAAACAAAGCACATGTGTATTAAATCTGAGCACATGCCAGTACATCTAACTGTGGGACTTCTTTATTTTGTTTTCTACACATCGCCGTTGTTGATATATTCTCAGATGTTTCAGCTGTTTCTGTAGTTGGCACCTGTTTACAAATTTAGCTGACACATTTTTAATTTAGGGACATTTCTCATTAATATGGGAAGAAACAGTGTGGATTTAGTTGTGTACTTTTATTTTTTTTTCCAGTATTCTTGACATTGCAATGAGTCTTTTTAAATTTTAAAAGTGATAATTTGCACTACTTAAAAAAATAATAATGATGTTGACAAAATGTCTTATGCAAAGGCCATGTCTGTTATCACTGACAAGTTCAAGTTTAAACAATGGAGAAGAAATATGACAGGAAAACTTTCTAGTTCTGACCAAAATCTGTCATCTGGGTGCAAAATTTAGTTTTTCTTGCATAAAATTTATATATTTTTGTTATTCAGGCTGAAGAGGAAAAACTATGGGGCTTGTTTTAAATGCAAAGCTCAGAAGTCATCTTTCTGGATGATACAGGGGTGCACCAATAGTTGTTTCTCAGACAACAATCACATTTACTGTCACCTTTCTATGTTTTTTTTTTTTTTTTAGTTGGGAAGTTCTTGCTTGTTTCTACAAGAAAATACAGTCTATAAAAAGATTGTGTCTATAAACTGTCCTGCGTCTAGTTCGAACGTGTCATGTTGCTTTAGTACTTTTATTTCCAAAACCAAATTCATGCCCATTTGGTAATGTATGCCAATTTTTATCATTTATCGTAAACAAAATGTACTTTTACTAAACGTATTAAGCATATTTGCATGCTTATGAACATACTTAAATATAATTTTGGGTGTTTTTCTGCTCTTTTTTTTTTTTTTTTTTTTTTTTTTTAGTAGCGTTTGTTTTGTCAGTAAAAAAGCACCCCGAAAAACACAATAAGCTATCAAGATAATCCTACAGCATATTCATGAAACAATTCCTGTTGTTCCTTATTTTGGATAAAGGGAAGTCTGATACGTTCCCATACAATGGTGACATTAGTTCTCTGCATTTAACCCATCACACCTGAGATATACTCAGGTGGAGCTGTGGGCAGCTAAGTGCCTGGAGCACTATTAGGAATTAGGTGTCTTGTTCAAACACAAACAAAACAATTGGGGGGAAACAAATGCAGTGTTGCTTTATATTGAATTAAAACTTTTAGCAATGCACTGCATTAAAACAAAAATCCTCAACTATTGAAAAAATACTAAAAATTGAAGTAGTGTTTACTTGTTTCCTTTAGTCTGGAAGATAAATGAAGATTTGATAACGATGTGTTGAAATAAATGATTGCAGTTGACATTCAAATCTTAAAGTGAACTTGTTGGTGTTTTACATTAATAATAGCTTATTTTTAGCTTAAGATTATTCGTCACCATCACTGACTTGCTGTGTGTGACAGTAACACGTTATTTTTGACCCCCAGCAAAAGATGATGCGCCAAGTGACTACCAGTGATTTCTGCATAAACAGCAGGCCATCTTGCCTCGCAGACAACAGCCACCACCCTGTTTCTCATTTTGAACTGTGCACCTCGCAGCCCAGTAAGTTCTACCCTCCTCCCCCTCCGACGTCCCTCCAGATGACGCTGGCTCCCATGGCCTTACCAGCCCAGAGCCACAAGTCCATGGTGTGCCACAGACAGGATGTTCTTGTGGGTGACCCGCGCTCACCTGGGAAAATTCCTGTCATGAAAGGCACCGCCCAAACGCCGGAGGACGGCAAGAAAAAGAGCAAGGGAGCCGGGAAGACGGGCAGACGCGGGAGGCCTTTGGGAACCACCAAGCTAGCTGGGTACAGAACCAGCACCGGGAGACCCCTTGGTACAACCAGAGCCGCTGGGTTCAAGACGAGTCCGGGAAGGCCACTCGGTACAACCAGAGCTGCGGGGTATAAGGTCAGCCCCGGACGGCCTCCTGGCAGCATCAAAGGCCTATCTCGTCTCAACAAACTGGCTTATAGTAGCACCTGCAGTGGAGCAGCGTTCCCCTACCCACTACCACACAAAGAAATGCTCTGTGAACCTTCCTGCAAAGACAAGACGTCCAACGAGCAAAGGCTCTGCTCTGATTCTTCTTCACCCTGAACCGCTGGAACAATAGACACATGTACAGGTTTCCAGCTTCTTATTAGGGGTGGTTGTAATATTTCTCACTGTGCTGTCGGGCTGAAAGGAGGAAATCCTTTTCAAATGTTGTTGTTGTTGTCAGTCGTGTGCCTGCCATCTAATCTACTTATTAGCTTTTCGATGCTCTTACTGGAGGTCGGTAGTACACATTGCTGTAAATGTGTTCTTGGGAACTAAAGCAACTGATCACTGAGCTTTCACCTAACGGCTCCCATAGTGGAAGCTCTAGTATTTAATTCAACATTTTAAAAGCAGTTTAAACGAAAGGAAATGCTTCTTATAAAAAAAATAAAAAAATATTTTGCATTTTAATTGCTGCCAACAAAGAAGACTTCTTACTGATGATCACCATGTGAAATCTATTAGGCAAGGAGCAAATCTACGTGTAAAGTTCAGCACACTTCAGCTGAATTAGCTGATGTCAGCATTATCATTTGTATTCTTAATGTTTAAAAAATGTGAATAAGGGAAAAAAAAAAAAAAAGGCAGATGAGAAACAGAAGTACCATCTTTGCTGTAGGAACGTTGGTATAAAATCGGTTACCTGTTCTTAAGGAGATACAAAGACACCGAGTGCTCAGCTCAAAGGCACTCCAGACTGGTAGTGACCAAAACGTTTTACTACATTTGACACTAAAATCATGATTTCGTGGTAGTTTTAACTCTAGATGTTACTTCCAAAATGTCTACGTATTATTATTTGCATGCAGATGTCTTTAAAACAGCCGGTTGTGCTTACAGGTTGTAAGAAAAAGGGACTGTTTGTTGTCTTTGTTACATTTTTTGTTGTGTTGTTTATATTCTATAAGTTCCTATTGAGATCGTATCCCTCACCATAAAAGCAACATTTGAGATAGAAATCGTCAACACACGTCACCATTTTCTCTATAGATGTTTAGTTTTTCAACTCGTGAGTTTATCAGCTTGATTTTTGATACTCGTACGTGTCGCACTACAAACCCCCGATCTGTACATTTCACACGGAGCTGCATTTAAGTACAAGTTAGTTTCACCGGGAAGCAACAAACGATGAACTTTACCTCGTTGACATTAGTCTTTGATAAGCCGTTTTTGAATCGGAAACTGTGAAGAGCAACTCGGACTTTTTAATTGTTAAAAAAAATATTTAATTTAAACCCTTTGTTCATTTCTTTAAAACCTAACTGTTATAATGAAATGCGATCATTTTATGTAGTAAACCTTTGTCTTAACGAGAAAGGAGCATATTATTTTTTTCATTGCAGTGTATATTCAACTTGCTACAATAAGGGCAACTAATTGTCTGAGAATATATTTGCATCTTTTTTGTTTTATTTTATTTATGTCACGGAGCAATTTAAAATGTTATCAACCTTTTTTTTTTTCTGATCCTCTTTAGATAGGAAGAGCTTCCAAGCCCATTTGGTTGATGGTTTCACGAGCTGCGCCAAACTTAAAATAATTTTGTTTGTAGGAACAGCTTTGTGATGGCACTTTGTCGGAAGGATTCGCACAAACTCAGACGTACTGGAGTTTGTCCGAGTCCACTTCTCTTTTATTCCAGGTCCAGATGTCCCTCAGCATGTCGGCAGGGTATCACATTTCTTTCTACTCGGCCCGAGATCAAATATGGAGGCACTTGTACAAAAGCTGCTGTTTAAAGAGGTTCAAATCTCTAAACTCTGAGGATATTCTGAATGTTCGTTTGTTCTCTGTAAATAACGTCGGGGCTTTTTTCTGTCCATCTCGCACCATTCAAGCTCCAGCTGGTTAAACTAGTCTTTTCCCAGGTGTGTTCTCAGTCTCCCAGCGACTAGCACCAAATTTTATTTGTCCAAGTACACATATATTTTTAAGTGTTTATCACCGATATGAGACAAATTATCTGAGCTCTGTCCTAATTTGTGGTTAGAAAACGTGAGTTACACTAGGAATTCAGGAATCGTATACTTGTGTTTTTATAGACCGTGTAGTCACGTAATCATGTAATCGGTTGTTCGTTCATTTTTTCTTCTTTTTTTTTCAATACATTAAAAATAGAAATGAAGAAAGACATTGTTTTTTGCAACAATTTAACATAATGTAAATACTGTGAGACCACATACAAAATGAAACAAAAGCAATTTAGGTATGATGAAGCTATTTTATAAATGTTGAACATTTGAGTTTTTTCATTATTCATATATCGATGACATTTGTATGTGGAGAAATAGGATAAATTCACCGAGTTACTCTGGCCTAACAATCTGAAACTCAAATTTGGTGCAATAATATCTTGTGTGTGTATAATAGGCTGTTGATACTTTGATACTTTTTTTTTATTATCATTATTGTTGCTGTCTTTTTAAACTTGTGTATAGAAACACCTTCAGTACAATTTTATTTGTGCATTTTGACAGACGTTGAAGAAATGTTAAACACATCCATTTTTGACACTTTACCAAAGAATGTATTGACTGTGGATATTTAATCTTTGTGTCTTTAGGAATACAAGATCTTGAAAATAAAAAGTTAGCATTATTGTTCAGATTAAAACATTAAAATGTTGTCCAAATAATTAAAATACCAGTTTGTTGAATTTAACATAATTGATGTAAACCTTCCTTTTAATTGTTCGTTTTTTTTTAACATTCATCTATTATTCTGCTTTAAGCTTGGTTTTCATTTCGAAATATTTGTAATTATGTTTCATTCTTCACCGGTATTTTTTGGTCTAATTCTGATTCTATAACTCATTTTCATTCTTAAAAACACTGAATGGTTATGATGTTGCTTGAATATAATCATTAGAGCTAAACATGTTAGCAGGGTGCACTGTTAGCTGGTTGGCCCTTGTTCAGTAAATACAGTAAAAATATAAGTATTAATAATACAATATTTATCGATATGGCTCATTGTATCAGCGTTCTGGGCCGACTGAATATCAAAAGCAACACCTGCTTGCACAATTTGTACACAATGATATGTGTACTTTTACGTTAGCTTCTTTTTGGTTAGCATCGGGTCCTAAAAGACCTTTCATACTGGGAAATAATACTGGTGTCCATTTTCTAGATAAATATCCGATATAGTCCTACTAAAAAGTTCTTTATCTTTTGACAACCCAAAATAAACCTTGTTTGTTCAAATGCATGTTTTAGCATTTTAAAAATGTTTACAGCGCGACAGCAGCCTATAGGAGATGGAGTTTAGTTAAAGCTCTTGAAAACTAAATTTAGTGGTAAAGAAATTACCGTAAACAGTAAGATTTTTTTATTTATATTTTTGTCAGGAAAAAACTTTTTAGGAGGTCCTTTTTGTTTATGTTGCATATTTAAGCACCCAGCAGCTTTATAGCGTGCTAGCACGGTAAAGCAGCTCATGTGAGCTTGGGTTTTGACAAGGTTTTTAAAAATTAAACAAATTCTGCGTCAAAGAAATGTTAAAAGTAATTAAGGAAAAATGCTCTTTGTTTTGTGTAGGTTGCATTGTTTAACATTCAACAGAATTATGGCGTGCTAGCTTGCTAAAGTAGCTTGTATGAGCTTTGGTTTGATTAAAGTTCTTTTAAAAAATCAGAAGAATCAAATGTTAAAGAAATGAAACTGCAGAATTAAATGTTTAGTTTTTCCATTTAGATTTTGACAACTTGTTGAGAAAGTTGGCATTTTCTCCCTAAGCTTAGAGTTCCCGCCTTTTTTTTGTTGTTGTTTTTTTTAATTTTTTTTAGATTTTGCGTGTTTCTTGGACAATTTTAACCCCCAGAGTTTGATTTGTTGTAACTTGTGCTATTTAAAAAAGATCCAAGATTTTCATAGCTGGAGACAGAAAAGATTAGTGGTGTTTTATGAACTACCTGATAAATTGTTGTAGTTGGCTAACGGATATGCTAACGGTTGTTGACGGTGCACAAAGGTCCTATTTCACTGCAGTAGAAATTATCCATGTGGGTAAAAGTATAAAAGAAAAAGTCTAAACATGTTTCAGCTTTCTATTAACACGGATGCAGCTCCTAATAAAAAGTAACTAGCCCCGCTAGAAAGTTACATAATAATCTTATGACGTGTACATGTATCAAATAATTTTAAACTGATATTTTAAGGTTTTGTTTAAAAAATAGATATCGTCTTTGCTGTTTTTTCAGATTTTAGTCAACATTTAGATGGGATTTTACTATCAGAGTATCAAACTTTGGATTTGGTCATTTTTAGACACATTTATTCTGACTGAATGACGATAACAATAGTGGAACACTTATGGGTGTTTCATCAGTCCATTTTAATTTGATTTAATTTTAAAGAAAAATAATGAAATGACAATTACATTAAGCTGTGCAATTATAGAAAACCACCTTAATTTTAGATAACATGGTTAATCTAAAGACATTAATGCATTTTAACTATTATTTCAGGTCAGTAATGAAATACCACAGAGCATGTTTAAATAGTGCTTTTATTTTTCATATTATTATGTTTCTATGTCATTTTATCTATTACCACGTTCAGCATTACTTCACATTTGTATTTTTGAGACGTTATGAAGTCCATTTATTCCTGAAGTGTGACTGACGAAGCCTGTATAGCTTTGTACAATTTCCATTCTATTCCTGCATGATTGTGTAGTAATGTTCAGAAGTTGTGTAATAAATCTTAAAATTAACACTCTGTGGTGTGTCTTGATTTTCAGTTACTTTTGGCTTTTATGTTTGTGACGTCCTGACAGTATTCTCCATCCAGACCACAAAGATGATGAACTTTCATTAGTCCCCCAGAAGCATTTTGTGTATAAAAATGTCATTAAATTGATCTGCTGAGATATGTTAGGGGGGAGAAATGGATGTCATCATGAAAGTGTCAGAATCAGTGTTTTTGCAGAATTTACTTTTCTGTTTTTTCAGTTTTATGTACACAGCAAAAAGGTTAAATCATGTCATCTGGAACAGTTCCTTTAAGTGAGAAACATTTCGTCTCCCATCCGGAAGATTTCGTCAGTCTGCAACCTGCCAAACAGATCTGTCTGAGGCGGATACCAGAGTGAGCACCATGGATCGTTTATTTAAAGTAATCAAGCACAACGTCGATCAGTGAGTGGGCCAGGCCACCGAGAAATGTCCAGGTACTCCCGATGGCCAGTCCGCTATATAAATAAGCTGAATTGAATTGAAAGTATATTTGTTTAATTTTACCTCTCTCTCTCTCTATCTATCATCCACCCATCCATCCATCCATCATGTAAATCTAATAGCTATGTTGTTATATTTATCCAATAAAAACAATTTTACCGCGTTTTATAATGTAGATGGATTTTGTTTTGTTTCACTACTTTTATTTACTTTTTATTCTATATGCATTTTATGGCTGTTTATTGTGTGAACCTTATTTGTGGTTTGTCTAAAACAAGTCTCTTGTAAATGAGTCCTCGTGACTCAATGAGACTAACCTGTATAAATAAAGGGTAAATGAATGAAAGAATGATAAAAGCCTATAAAAACAAACAAGTGTTTTTTTTTTTTAATACCAATTTTTATGTAATGAAACGGTTATATAAATTCCAGGGAAACAACAGTGAAAAGCAAATATTCTAGAAGTAAAGTTCAATTAATTTTACTGGTCTGTTTCTGTATGTGCGAATTATTTTCATTTATTCATACGTTTTTTTACGGGTTTGCGCATGCGCAACACACAGGTTGTCGCCCTCTACTGACCAGAGACCGTAACTGCACAGCACATGTATTCGGGTCGGGTCGTTACTGCCTGTGGTCGGTAGAGGGCGCTGACGCACCTCAACTTTTGAGAGCAGCATGTTGGGATATGAGAGCGCTCCGGCGGCGCGTTACCGCCATGTCACCTAGAGAGAAACATTTAGCGCTTCTTTCTATTTTAGGGCTAATTATATTCGCTTTGTATTACATCCCTACTTTTCTTTACGCTACTTTAATTCTTGTAATTTGTTGTTTCGCTTGTTACTATATCAGCGGTGAACCAATTCCCGCCAGGTTAGGCCCCAATCCGCGGGCTGGACTAAACGTCCCAGGCGTACTCCGGCGCTGGTTGTCGGGCTGGGAGACGACCGGCGTGTCGGTGGCCGCGCGTTGCAGGACGAAGAGCAGCAGTAGACCCGAGCACCGAGAGACAGAGGGACACTTGAGACAAAGACCCAGTGAAACCGGAGTTTATCGAAGGGAAGCCCTGGCAAGTGACTCGTTTCTGTTCAGCCCCAGGGATTTCCTCATGGGTAGTTACATCGGGAAAGCCGAAAGTCCGACCGCCGACTCTGGAAGGCCGAGAGCCGGGAGGAATCCCCGAGAGCAACTGCGAGAGAAGCTGTCCAGACCCAACCATGCTGTTTATACCCCGAACAGGAGGCTTTCGTTCACTGGGTATGTACCAGGATAAAGTAACCATCGATGGGGACAGGGTCGTTCAAAATGTAAAAACTTATCGGCGGCTTTTAATGTTTAATCCTTTAGCTTTGAGTACTCTAAACATCTGCAGAATATAGCTAACAACAGTAAGCCCAAAGTGGAAACATCTGGTTAAATTTAGATTGTATTCTGTAAAAAACACACACAATAATTAAAGCTTTTGTCTGCTGTAGAGTAAAAAAACTATCTACCATTAAACCCAGTTTGTTGAGTCCCACCTGGAACCAGTGTTATCTACATCTTTTAGTAATATGTGATTCATATTATTATTATTATGCATTAATGTTTGATTCTGTTGGTTATAACTTGAAAAAATAGAAGTAATTTTGTCTTTGCAGCATGTTGCTTGTTTATTTATTTGTTAAGTGCTATATTAAATAAAAAAAAACTTAATTTGAATAGTTATTTTTAACATATTCAAGGTTAAATACTGGATTGAAAATTGGCATGAAAGAACTTTTTGTTCTCCCAAAAACACGTTAAAAGTCATTAAGAAAGTTAATACACTGTACACTCACAAACTGTATATATTTATACCTATAGCATATTCAAAGCAACTTACTGTATATTGTACTATATATATCTACCAATTTATTTTTCTTGCTAAGCACTTCTGGATAGATGCAAACTGTATTTCGTTGCTTTGTACCTGTGACATGTGCAATGACAATAAAGTTGAATTCTATTCTATTCTAAAACCACAGAAGACCTAAAGAATTGCAACAAAGCCAGTCTTGTTTTGCAGCTTAATTTAAAGAAATTAAGGCTGGCTCAAGACTTTTGTGAGGTACTTTTTGTCACCTAATCTGTCAGCTGAAGTGTGATGAATGTCTTAATTTATTCAGAAAATGTGAAATTATACACAAACATTGACAGCTTCAACATTTATGAGACCTTTTTTTTAATAGTAGTTGCACATAACCATTTGAAAGTGATGTTTGTGCTGTCGAAGATAATCAGAGTAGTAATATCTGTGATGGACAAATGTGGCTGAATGTGAAGAAAATGTTTTTGAAGAGGTTTTTCATATCCCATTTTTTTTGTTGTTCCTTACAGGGAGCCGCTGACTACAGCAAGCGGATTCACCATCACCCCCCAGCGTCACTACCCCCTTCAGCAGCCGAGTGTCTCCTCTGTGGGACTCTTGCCTCCTGTCAAGTGGGACAGCTTCAGAAAGAAGAGCGTCCTGAGTCCCCGAAACGCTCAAGCTGCCCTCAGCCCCGTCACCGTAAAGATAGCCAGGCCTGACCACAACAACCCCAGGTATTTGCCCGTAGCGTGTTTTACATCATTTTGGAATGATTTTCAAATGGCTTAAATATCTCTCTAATACTCCCTTCTTTATTAAAAATAAATACAAAAGAAGCAAAGAAGAGCTTTCAGATTACATCTTCATAACTCTAACGCCAACATATTCTTAACCGTAGGAAGGGTTTCACAAATAAACATTTATTAAAACAAATGCAGACACAGACAAGTCCTGAGATTTTTTATAAATGAACTGCGTTCTGTGTTCCTAATTTTGCATTCGGTGCTCGGCGGACCCCTGATTTCCAGCGTCCTCACTGTCTTCTGTTTGGTTTGTAGTATAAATCATCTCAGGTGTGCAGGGCTCACCCGAGCGCCTGCAGACCCCTGCTCCAAAGAGAGCGTCCTCAAGGTGTTGAAGGAAAGCCGCAAGAGGGAAGTGGAGGACGAGGACCGGAGCTTCACGACTGAACAGAAAAGCAAAAGAAGGTATCGGGGCTGAAACAATCAGAACGTCAGCGCGTGAGCACTTTGAGTCGCTTTGTGTCGAGTTCAGGACAGATTGAACTCAATCTGGTTTGGTGGGGATTCCAACCTTGATTCCAATCTTGTGTGGATGTGAAAACTTTAATCCCTAAAAAAAAAAAAAAAGCCTCTTGAACCCTTTAGCAAGCTTCCTCTCTGATAACTGTTACTTTAAATTGCCCTGATTCATGTTTAATAATCCAGGTTAAAAAAAATCTAACAAGTTGAGTCAAGTCCTCTGGATGGATTCTTTGTTGAAAAGTTTTATACAAAGGACTTCTTCAGTCAGAGGTCCTGCGACAAACTCAGTCTTATAAATAGCACCTTCTCACAGTGGATCATCCAGTTTGCTGCTGACAGCCAGAACTAACTATTCACATGTAAAAGGAGGAGCATCAGCCTAACAACTGGTCGTTAGTGCCTGATGGCTGCTTGCCAGCGGTCACTCTTTCAGGGATGAAGCTGTTCACATTCTTGACAGAGGGAAATGATGGTTTGAGAGAGAGGAGTAAATGAAGCAATCTTTGTAAAGAGAACCTGTCCATCATTAAACAGGGGCGGGGGTCTCTGCGTTCAACTATCACCCTCTTATAATGCTGCTATTGCTATTATTTTTCAGCAAATAGCAAGCAGCCATCAGGGCACTAACGACCAGTTGTTAGGCTTATGCTCCATCTTTTACTTACATGTGAATAGTTAGTTCTGACTGTCGGCAGCAAACTGGGTGATCTACTATGATAAGGTGCTATTTAGAAGACTGAGTTTGTTGCAGCTCCTCAGACTGAAGAAGTTCTTTGTATAAACGACGAAACGTTTCAACAAAGAAGAGTCCGTCCAGTGGACCTGACTCAGCCTTGTTAGATGCCTTAAATTGTGCTTTCAGTGTTGATATTTTCCGTTGTGATGCTTGCTGTGCTGTCCCTAAGTCTCCGTCTTGTTTCTGACCAATAAATGCCTTGTTAATTGAGCTAAAATCAAAATAGAATAATAAACGGTATTTCCTATTAAATCATCTTATATATTTTTACATGCATTTTCATTTTTAAGGCGTAATGACAGCAGTGGAAGTTCACACTCTGCTTTTGAGCCGCTGTTGCCCAATGGAACTCCATCACAGCTGGTTCCCAAGTTAGTAAACTTATTATTATTATTATTATTTTAACCTAAATCATATTTTGGGATATTAGCTGGATTGGTCTGTGGTTTTGTATGGAATATTATATGGCTAAGTGTTTATGCTTTCCAGGCCAGGGAGCCTTAAAAGAGGGATGACCTCGGTGGCAGAAGAGAGCACCATAAAGAGGTCTCGCACCTCCTCCATCAGTTCTGGCTCTGGGGTTCATTTCCAGAGAGGAACTTCTGGCACCAAGAGAAATGCTATTCAAAGCTCCTACAGCTCTTCAGCAGGCCTCAGCCCGGTACGTTAACTGCTGTATTACGTCACTTACGTGTTTGCAGAGATAAACTTCAGATTTTGAGATTCTGTATCGCTGTTTACCTTCACAGTGGAAGAAACCGTCTACTCCCAGCTCTCCTCTGTCCAGCCCCGTATCATCTCGCTCTCAGACTCCAGAGGGGGTCTCCAAAAGACCCAGGTCTGCCTCTTCCCGTTTGCTGATCGTCGTTCACGTTAAATTAAAATGATTTTATTGAGCGTGTGGTTTTCTCAACAGAGAGGACGAGGCACAGTCTCCCAGCTCGGCCTCCTCAGTGAAGTCGGATCACACAGCAGCAGAAAAGGCTCCTGATACTTGTGAGTTACCTGCACTCCTTATTTTGTCCCATAAATGTGTGTCAGACTTGATGCATAAACCGAATTTGAGGGTGAATAAATGTTAAGATCATCACTCATCTTCCATTGTAGTGAATCAATGCAATATAAAAGTTTGAACACAAACGATGGTTGTTTTGTTATAAGTTTTGTTTTTCCTGGGGAAAACAAAGGATAGACTCAAGGTTTAAGGATTCGATGTCCTTTATTTGTCATTCGCACCACATTTGGTACATGTGGTGGAACGAAATTGTGTACACAGGGTCCCAGTTACATCCAACAAAAGTATAAAATGTAAAAGAAAAACAGTAATAAGCTCTAAGATATGAACTAAGAAAAATGTTAACTGACAATCAGTTAAGGTCAAATCAAGGTGCTTTAGGTGAAGTTTGTGTTCTGATGTTTCAGCCAAACAAACTCCAGTCCCCAAAGTCCCCACTACAGCCTCAACAGACTCCACTGGAAGTGGTGGGAAGAGAAAACGGAAGATCCAGCTGGTGTCCAGCCACCGGGACGATCACATCTCTCTGGTTAGGAGTGCGATAGGTTCTCTGAGTTTGCAGTGTTGTGAAGTGTTTCCATATCGGAGTGATGTTGATGTTTTTTTGGGTGGGGGTCTGTGTTTGTTTGCAGCCTCCCCCTCCTGAGCTGGGCTACTCCATCACAGCAAAAGATCTAGATGAAGAGAAAAGGGTTGCCATCAGTAAGATCCAGAAAGTCCTGGAGACGCCTGGTGAGTCGAGGAATTCATCATTTTTTACTCTTTGATGATGCTACACTGTAACGCCACGAAAGAGTTCTTCATCCACCTTAGGTCGTCCTTTTAATTTATTTCTGTTTAGCTCCAGAACCAGAGAAGTCCGTGTCTCCTGCAGCCACCGCTTCCTCTCAGCCTGCTCCCTCCACTAGCTCCACTACCACCACCCTGATCAGCCTTCTGACAGCCCCCCTGCCCACTGCATCCAGCTCTGCGGTCCCGGTAATCAACCTGGATCCGAGCCCGGGCAGCAGCGTCACCACAGCTCCCGCCGTCACCAACTCACTGCTCGAGACTCTTAAGATGAAGACGAGTGCTCCTGCTGACGCCACATCTGCTGCCAGTGCAACTACAGGTGTGACCTCCGACCCCAGTGTCTTTAAACACCTCGTTAGATTCAGAGGGCTGTGATGCAATACGATTTTTGTTGCATCTCAATGCATCTATAATAAAGTATTCATTCAATGTAGGCTGCTGTTTAAAATAAAGAATACACACTAATCAAATCAATACTGTGCACATCAATATATTGTAGTGAAATCTATGATTGTTTTTGTTGATCACTTCGTTTTTGGGTCTGTCTGGAGCCTGTTTTTAAATCAGAGCTACAAATATGACGAAACGCACAGCGCTACTTGCTAGGCCTGTCACGATAACACAATTTTGCTGGGCGATTAATTGTCTCAGAAATTATTGCGATAAACGATAATATTGTTTGAAATTTGACAATAATTATTAATTAATGTCAATTTTAAAAAAAAAAAGGTTGGTTAATTTATTTTGAGTGTAGTACCCTTTTTTTGACCACCAGATGGCAGTATAAGATTGAACCAAAGGATGGATAGTGAGGGAGCGAGCAGCGTGTCTAAGAAAAATGGGAGGGAGGCCCCTTGACGTGACATGGGCTGTCTCTCCTTCCTCTTTTTTGGTTCTCAAAATGGCGGACGCTCTGTGTGGTTTGAGCTCTTTAGCATAGCATTTTTCACACAAAGCTTTTAATTAAAAATCAGTCAACAAGTTCTCAGCTTCTCTTTTTAGAGAAAAACTTTTTAGACGAAGGCACGAGTTTCAACCGTGAATTTTGGAGCTTCGGCAAGACTGAGGTTTTTTTCCCCGAGATCGGCCTGTTAGCTTAGCACGTAGCTTAGCTTCTCAGCTTGGCTGCTTTTAACGATCCAAAAACGCCAATTTGGGCGGTTAAACGGATTTTAAAGAGAAAGGGAGGGGTCAGTGAACAGCACCGGAGTTGAGCCTTTTGTCATCCAGTGTCTTCAGTAAAAAGAGACACGAAGAAATGATAAAGCCTATCAACAAAAATGAGGACGATCATTTTAATTTATCATGCGATTAATTGATTTATTGTTTATCGTGACAGGCCTACCACTCACTCATGTGCACGCCATAAACTCTTCACTGTGCAACAGGATCTTAACATTAAAAATCTGTTTTTAACATTTTTAAGTCAATTTACAATTTCTAATGTCCACATTGTGATGCACTGGAAAAAAAATGTTTTGACTCCACCCCTAATTGTTGCCAACTTAATCCAGTAGTTTTAGATTTGAGCTGTTTTTATCTACGTTTTAATTTTCACGCTTTTTCGTTATAAATTCTTTGTGTGTCTCATTTCTGTAGCTTCTGTATCAACCACACCTCTGCAAGTCGGTAGCTTTACC
This sequence comes from Nematolebias whitei, assembly GCF_014905685.2. Lineage (NCBI taxonomy): Eukaryota > Metazoa > Chordata > Actinopteri > Cyprinodontiformes > Rivulidae > Nematolebias > Nematolebias whitei. The sequence goes on along the minus strand of NC_056511.1, from coordinate 10,620,095 downwards.
CTGAAGACATCAACTGCAGCCCAACAGCCGCCCCCTTACTCCCAGTGTCAGCCCCCCTCGAGTGCGGGGCAGCCCCCTGCCTTCACTCACATGCTGGGTCAGGTCTCCAAGGCTCCCACCAGCACCTCTTCAGCACCTGTAGCAACCTTATTTGGGCTGCCCAGTCAGGTCAGCGCTCCCTCTACTTTGTCGCCCTCCACCACTGTCACCTCCACTGCCCCCCCAGCCAGCAGCTCTGAGTCTGTCATTAACCAACCAGCCAACCCCCTGCTGGCTGCAGGGTTCAAGCCCATTTTCCCTGCCGCCACCACCAACACCTCCTCGGCTGCAGCATCTTTCGACGGCAAAATGTCTCTCCAAAACTTCAAGAATGTATTTGGAAACGTCACAACAGCTGCAGCCCATGCACAGCCCCCCTCCCTCACAGCCTCTACACTATCTGCCAGCGCTGCACCCTCAGTGTTTGGCGCATCAACAAGCAGCACCACATTAGCACCATCTTCGTTTTCCGGCTTCAGTAACGCGTCTGCTGCAACAGCCTCCACAGGTTCGGTCACAGCTGCACAGCCTGCAGCCCAACCAGCTGCTGTGAAGTCCCTCTTTGGAAGCTGGTCCGCCCCGCCCACAACCAGCAGCAGCAGCTCCTCGTCGGCACAGCCTCGCACCACAGGGAGCACGTTTCAGTTTGGAGCTGCTGCCACGCCGACGACTGCAGCAGCAAGCGGTGGCCCCGCTGCCACCACCTCCAGCACAGGCTCCTTCGCGTTCGGCGTCACCCAGTCCGATCCTCAGGCGTCCAGCCAGAAGGTGTTTTCCTTCGGTCAGTCTGCGCCGGGTCAGAACACGACCACTGCTTCGTTCGGAGCCTTTGCAATGACCAACGCGGCCTCCACTGCTGCCGCCGCCCCCGCCACCACCCAGTCCACGTTCACGTTTGGAAAGTCAACGTTCGAAGCCCCAGCAGCGCAGCCGACCTTCAGCTCCGCCGCAGCACCGAAACCGTTCACCTTCGGAGCTGGAGGCACGTCAGCTGCGCCCGCTTCTAACCCCACCCCGGCCCCCTTCACCTTCGGAGCCGCCGCCGCCACCACCACAGCAGCCACCTTTGGGACCCCGGCTAAACCGGCGTTTGGAGCCAGTTTTGCTTTTGGCGCCAACTCGACTCCTTCAGCTGCACCCTCAGCCGCGCCGAGCTTTGGCGCACCTGCCCAGACTCAGAGCTCCTCTTCGATCACATTCGGAGGCGCCGCTCCTCAGCCGGCTCCCTCCAGTAACGCACAGCCTGCACCCGGAGGGTTTAACTTTGGTGAAAGTATACCTCGCCCCCAGTTTGGAACGCCAGTTTCTAGTACTCCTGCTCCACAGATGGGAACCTTTAACTTTGGGGCTGCAGCAGTGGACAAACCAGCTTTTGGTGAGCATTAAATCTACAGCCGGATTATACCAAATTAAATTAATCCTGTTTGTTGTTGTTTTGATTTCAGCAGAATTCATCTGCTTTTCATTTAATCCAGTTCACACTGTTTTTAAAAATGTATTTATTTTCCTGCAGGGACGTCTGTTTCATCGTTTGGTCAGAGCGCTGCAGGTCCAATTCCCTTCGGCGGCCCTGGAACCCCCGCCCAAGGCTTCAGCCCTGTTTCATTCGGTAAATTAATAATGAGATTCTTGATTAATTTTTTTGGATCATCAAAACCATTCTGTTTTGCTTTGCTTTATTGGTGCAAAATATTTTACATTTTCTTTTCCCCAACAAATACAATGTTTTACTGGGTGTTTAGTGTTGATGTGAAGCAGCTGCAGATGTTGCAATAATGTTACAGTTCTACGAGGCTGCCATTGTTTGCAGTTTGCCTTTATTAATTGAATTTCGCCATTTGATGTCATTTATTTTAGTATTATGTCACCAAGCTGTGACTGTTGACAACTTTAAATTGTGAGAAAATGGGTGATTTTTCCGCAGCAATCTCACGAGTTATAAATATTTTTATTGGGTTAAAATCGTTTCATGGGGCTCTGACGCATTGAAAGTGCGTTACACTGCAGATTTTATTTATTTATTTTTAAAGGTGTTTGTATGACTTGACTTTATTTTGCCTTCTTGGTTCTGGAGCGTTTTATAATGAAATTATTATTTGTTTATTTTATAAAGTAGGCTACATTTGAATAAATACTTTTAAGTGAAAGTTCAACTGGAAGAGTTCCAGGGAAATTTAAAGCTTAATTACACTAGTCCCTCGTTTATCACGGGGATCCATACCCTGAAGCCCTGCGATAGGTGAAAAACCGCAAAGTAAGAATAGTAGTACAAGTATTAAGTAGTAGTTTATTTTAGTATATATATATATATATATATATATATATATATATATATATATATTGTATTTTCCACCGTACACATCACATTAGTCCATATTTGTCTACTAACGTGGGAAAATCCATAAATACGTCGCTTTGCCGTACAAGTCGCATCTATTATGCATCACCGCTGACGCGTTGTTTGTTACGCGTCACCGCTGACAACCCGGAAATGTGGGCCGGTGTTGTGCCAAAAACCGATGGGCTGCCAAATGGTGGGGGTGTGCACGGGAGGACTGTTAACAAGATTTTAACAAGATTAACTCTTCAAAACAATTATTTATTTGCTCAAAATTATATTAAACGTGTGTCTTAATCTAACGTTGGCTTAATAAATGCACTTTGAGGGTCAAATCAGCTGTATTTTAAAAAATAGTTTTGCTGCTGAGGTGCTCCGTGAACACGCAGAGGAAGAGAAAAGGGAGGAGGAACGCGGCTCATTTCTCTGAAAATTAACAAGAAAAACACCTAAACAATTATTTTTTTGCTCCAAGTTATAGTAAAGGTGTGTCTCAGTCCAACGTTTGCTTAATAAATGCACTTTAAATGGTCAAATTAGCTGCATTTCGCAGGGGCGGTGCAGCTGGTTTGATGGTTCCAAGCAGCGAGCAGAATGCAGGTGGGGAGACTGTGGCAGGCCGATTGAGTCATTAATAGCTGGTGACGATTCTCAGTCATTCAGGACATGGTAAATTCAAAAAAGTTTAAGAAAAAAAATAAAATATAAAGTTACGTGTAATAAATAAAATCCAGTTGTTTTTGTCTGAACTTTTTTGAATTTGTAATTATAGTCAAGTTTACCTATTACATTGTACAACAGCATGCCATACATCCATCATTACACTGCTGCCATCAAGTGGCTGAAAGTGGTACTGTTCTTTTTTTTTTTCATTTAGAATGAATGAAAACAGTCATATCTCAGCCAAAAATGGTTTATAAATATGGAATAAAAAAATCCATAAATATGTTGCTTCGGCCTGTAAGTCGCAGGGCATGTAAATTATGCAAAAAAACTGACTTATAGACCAAAAAGTACCGTATAGTAAGGCATTTTAAACCCTTCCCACACTCTCAATATTCTAAACAATGTTTCTAAACTCTACACACTCTAAAAGAGCACAAAATGTCATGATTTCCCTCTCTGTGCCTCTGCTGCTCTCAGCCGATCAGCTGCAGCAGGAAGTCTATCCTGCACTGTGGGCTGCACAAATGTGCAGCAGGTGCTAAATAATTTATTTTAAATAAAAATGTCATGCCGATCGTGCAGCTCATCCATCAATCAGCCAATTGTGTGTCTTGTCCAATCTTATTTTGAAAAACCGCGATAGAGTGAGGCTGCGGTAAACGAATCATGAAGTAGCGAGGGACTATTTTAAGTGCACACAGAAGAAGCAACGTTTCCAAACTCACAGAATAATCGTTTTCAACAGTCCTGATTACAGAATTGACCAAAACAATATTGATTTTTATTTTTTTTTTGTTTTAACAGAGATGAGTTGTCACTGTTTACAAACTTAGGACAAAATCTTCAATTAGCTGATGATCTGAGCACATGTTCAAACTATAAAGAGTTTTAGTTGTGAGTTTTAACACAGACCTTGTTTACAGGATCACCGGCGACTCCCGCCTTCTCTATCGGAGCTGGATCCAAGACGCCCGGTGCCCGGCAGAGGCTGCAGGCTCGGAGGCTGCACAACAGGAAGAAGTAACCAGGCAGACGAGTCCAGCGCGGCTCTTCAGAGGACTTCAGCTGATGCTGCTACGGCTAACCTGACTAACATCGCTCTGTTTTAAGCCCAACTTCCACCAATCAGGCCGCCATCATCCTCCGTCTGTGTCTCTTCGGTCCAGCAGTGGGTTGAGCGGGCCCAGAGTGTTTGCAGACAACACGGCCCGGCGAGGGGGATGCAGCAGCGGGGAGAAAGAATCCACGACGACGTGCTATACTTGAAAAGACAGTCGATTAGTTTGGGTCCGAACAAAAAGTTCCTCGTTTTTACAGAAAATTGACACTCCCGTTGATAGAGGAAAAAGCCGAGTCGGGCAAAGAAGCGCAGCCTCGGCTCAGGCTTTTATTTTTTTACGTCTCTGGTTCGTATGTTACTGAATGTTTGAGTTCGTTCTGAGTGGGGGGGGTGGCGGGGGTGCGCACAGCTGAGTCAGATTGTAATACAAACGTACAGGAAGTTTAAATTATTTTTTTAATTGGCTTTTTGACCTTTTAACTGAATGCGTCTGCACTTAAAGGGCAACTTGGTGAAAGTCTTAATGTAGTTTGTGCAGACGCTCGTGCATTTGTTCCATATCGTCATTTCAAGCATTCCCAGAGTCCTCCTGTGGATGGCCTTTTCCCTTTTTTTTTTTTTTTTTGTATTTATTTTTTGTTTGTTTTGCCAACGTTGATGTGAGTCGCAGGTGTGATTGCGAATTAGGATGACTACTTTTGACTCGTGCTGACAAACCAAAGCCAACTGTTCAACTTCATGCCTGTGAAAAGAATCTGTGATCATTATTTCATCTTTTTAAATGCTGAGATGTGTGTGTTTGTGCCAGACTACCTCTTTTTAATCCCAGGCACTGAAATGTTTTAGTAATTTGCTTAAAAACTCAGAATGGATTCGTTTTTTTTCAACTGCTGGTTTTTGCACACGTGGTGATCATTTTCACGTTTTTTATTTTTTTATTTTTAGGCTCTGGACAACACATTACCCCAACGTCAGAAATATCAACATTACACATTTTTGTCAAGCAAATGTAACAACAAATCATTTCATGCCTGCTATTTTATCAAACTGGTTTATTTCTTATCACCTGACGTGAAAACTGAGCAGTGTCTGATGCAGTTTCTCCTGGTCATTTTTGAATGAATAAAAATGAGTTTGGGATGTGGATGTTAGAAGAAAATACTCATTAAAGGTCTCTTTTGTCACTAAATTACGTTTTTAAATGTGTCTACTGGAGTTTTTTAAGTGATTATTGTGAAAATTTCTGATCTGCGTCTGAAGAGTGAACGATAAATCGTAATCTCACCTCACGAATCGGCTCTAAAAATATATCGTAATGATAAATTATACAAAAAGATGAAACCCTATTAGTCCATCCAATTTATTTACACTTTATTTTCCAGAGCAGCTGGTGTCCATCTCCAGCTGTCACTATCCAGGAGGTATACCTTGGACAAGTGGCATGTTCACCGAGACATGACCATTCTTACATTTTGGGAGAATATAGAGTAACCAAGCCAAATGGTTGAATTAAATTAGTTCATGCTCAATAATCCAGGTTAAAAAAAATCTAACAAAAGGTCAGGTCATCTGAACGATTTCTTTTTTTGTCGAGATGTTTTGTCCATCAGTGAAAGATGAGATGGTTTCTGGATCTTATTGCCATCAAACTGGTTGGCCCACTGAGCGTGCTACTTATAAGACTGAGTTTGTTGCGGCTCCTCGGACTGATGAAGTCTTTTTGATGAAACGTTTCAACACAAGTAAACTGTCCAGAGGACCTGACTTAACTTTGTTGGACTTTTTACCTGGATTATTGAGCATGAACTTCAATGTAAAAACAAAAACTTTTCCACGTGCAGTTTTAACTCCAGCCCTGTAGATGGCGGTGTAAGCTGCCATGGTACTTTCTGCTGCGTTCAACAAAATCAGACCAAATTAAATAATTTACCCATTTGTGCTTTTTTTAGATAAGTTTGGTTAAATTAAATATATTATTCAAAATAAAACTGTAAACTTACAAGTGTAGTATACGCAGTTGGTGTTTTCTAGCATTTTTATGTTAAGGAAAAGAAATGTTGAGATATCTATACATTATCCACAACAATGTCCGGCGTTAATATTGTATTTGTTTAACTGAACTGCCTGTGAGAAATTTGTATTTTATCAGAAAGTCTATAGGTGTCTTTGTATAACGTCAGAAAAGTTTAAAACTCCTTTCAACGCCGTCTTGACTCCAGTTCTCTTATTTACAGTTTAGAATAAATGTTTTTAACGCGCCACTCCAAAATGAGAGTATTTGAACGCATGCGCAGTGCTCAGCGAATGGACTAGCAAGTTAGCGAGTAAAAAAAAAAAAAAAAAGACGTGGCAGACATGGAGGTAGCTGCTCTGGTTGCCTTGACTTTATTACTGGGTGCACTGGTTATTCTGGTCGCGTTAGCGGTGGGAAGACGGAAAGAGGAGAAAAATGCAACAACAGAGCAACAAGCTGCGGACAGTTCAGGTAAGAGAGCAGTTTAGCTCATTCACCCGCTGCGGTGAATGACAGTGTCGAGGGTGAGCCGAGTCGCTGACGTATGAGTCCATTGAATGAACGCCGTCATTCATTCATTAATATATTCACTGTGAAAAAGAGAGCCCTAGTGTCCACATTATTCACGCTTCACTCATACAAACTAAATAAAAACTAACTGAATTAACTTTTTACTTGCTGTCACCTGCCACTGGCCAACCGTAAAATGTAACGTTCAGGGACCAATGGGATCAAAGACGACTCGAGTTCAAATGTTGGACACGCCGTAAAATCATTGGAATGCTTGTAAACTTCTTGATCACAGCTCGCTTTCCTACAGATTAGAGTGAGCTACAACTGGTACTGGTTACAGAATCACCACTGATGGGGACTGATAATAACTAATAGTTTCAATAATGTATCAATTACTGCAACAAATGAAAACAAACTCTGTAAAGTGTTTTCCCATGACCTGCTTTAAACCAGGGGTGCCTCCAGATGTTTTTCAAAGAGGTGGTCAGAAGGGGGTGGTGCATCAAAACAAAAGCCACTACAGAATTTCAGTTTTTTTTGTATGTCATAAATAAATTTAAAAAAAAATACTGCTCACTAGAATTTGCTGAGTTGTTTTGGTAATTCAGGATTAAAGCTGTTGGGTTGGTTGGACCAAAGTTGGATCAAAAACTTTGTCACTGGAGATGAGCCACGTCGTTCTACAGCCTGCCATGTTAAGACAAATTAAACCTGACTGACTTTAGGGTGTAATGAGACTGTAAAAGCAACTAGTAAGATGTCCAATGTAGTTGGCTTTTTAACCACTTTAGCTTGCACAATACCAGTGGTGTCCAATCCTGGTCCTGGTGGGCCTCTGTCCTGCATGAAACAACTAAAACCTGCGGGATAGTGGCTTACCAATTCAATTCAGTTTATTTATATAGCGCCAATTCACAACAGATGTCGCCTCAGTGCTGCACAGAAACATTCACACACACAAAAATCAGTTAATAACAATATTTATCTAAGGAGCCAGCAGATTGCTTTGAGTTTTCACTTCGTCACAGTCTCCCATCCTAAGCGAGTAACCAGGATCAAGATCAGACACCTCTGCACAAAATAGTGAGTTTGTGTACTAAAATAACATTGGTTGGTGCTAGCTAACTGATACTAACGTTTTTTTTTCATTGTCCAGTCTCTCTATCACTCATTTAGACTAGTCTGCTCTACACACAGTCTCTGGTTTTCCGTATAACTTGAGTGCCACCTTAATGCATGCACGACTGTTCATCACTTCTGTCCGAGGCAAACACAACTTACTCAGCATTGTGCAAATACGTGCAACAAAGCTGCAAAACACTCACAGTTCCATGCCACTGTTTCTAAAGATGCTGTGGTCGAGTCAAAATAAAAACCAGTTCTGCGTTTGTGAGGTTTTATATATGCTGGGCTTGATTCTTCTGTCCAACCAATGGCCTGCAGTCTGCTGACGTCAAATCTTCAGCTTGACTCGCTTGGAGTCTCGGCCAAGCAGGTCCTAAGAACCGAACTGGAAGCTGTCTGGACCACCCAGTGGAAGCTGGCTCTGAAGCCGGGCCGAGTCAAGCCCTTCGAAAACAACCATGATAGCTATTAATGCCAGCTAGCAAACACCAACCCAAGATTTGATTACGGTGTTAATAATCCAGATTGTGGATTTAAGATAAACTTTTTTAGTTCAACAAATCTGTCATTTTAAACCATGTCTGGGTAGAAACGTAAACCCAGTAGGCTGCGTCAAACTGATAATCCAACCCTGCTGAGTTGAAACGACCCAGGGATGGTCTGCGTCTAAATCTCACCCAGTTTTTAACACATAACTTTTAATGTGTTAGGGACAAGCTCTTTGATAATTGACGGGGGTGCACCGATAAATCAGCCGGCCGATTTATCGATGCACCCCTATTTCCTTAATTTTGTGAGATCAGCCAAAATTTACACGAGATACTGATTTTACCGATGTTTTAACAATTGTCTAAACTTTATTTATATTTCAGAGCTCTGGACAGTTAAAATAAGTTTGTATTGTTTCTAGGATATTATGTTTTTCAATAAAATAATATTGGAAAATTGAAGGTGCATTGTGACCTTATAACACCTGACAGTGTCGCTTATTAAACAAAATCGGTATCGGCCAGAAAACTGCAATCTGTGCACCCGTATAAAATAGACTACTTCTGTTTATTAGCTGATAGTGCTGTGAACAGCAGTCTATTCTCATCGAAGCTTGTCTTCTCCCCTCTTATCTTTATTTAAATAAATAATAAAAATGTTTTTAACTACTAAATGTTCACAACAATGTTTTTATATTATGTTTATGAAGTTCGACTAATCTCAGTTAGCTGCGCTAATTAAAATGCGCACATCAAACAAAAGCTTGAGGTGCGATTTATATTTTTGCAATGAATATAAAACAAAATATGAAAACAAGGAGAACTTAAAAAATATAGTCATGAGTAAATACTTGTGAATTTTGAGGTTTGACAAGGTCCTGAAAGACGCGAGTTCATTTTACGCCTTAGATTTTTACGTAACGTACAGATGGTGTTTGTTAGTCACTAAAATCATCAGTTTTTTCTTGTTTCAGCTGAATCCAGTTCTGTGAAGGGCCCCACGTCCAAGAAGCCGAAGCAGGAGAAGCAGCGGAGTCGCAAAGATAAACCTGTGCAGCACAGTTTCAGCCATCCTCTGCTGGCAGCCTCCCTGAAGGTAAACTGGAAACACCGTCGACGTCTGTTTTTGTTTTAAAACGTTTTGTTTTTCATCCAAGGAGCTTTTACAGTTGAAATTAAGAAAACTGAGTTTCATCTTTTTAAACGTCAAAACTTGTATGCTATAAACGGACATGTTTTTAGATCTTAACACCTGAGAGAATTAAGAGAACGCAGGCTTTACTTAACAAGTTCTTTCACACGGGTTGAAACAAATGACATGAACAGAACTTCATAATTATTTTTTTTTAAGTGTGTTAATTAATCCATACCAGAAACATCAGCCGAAGAAACTAACATCGGGTTGAACAATTTCCAAAACGCTTACCAGAAGGCGTTCATTTTTGACTAAAATCAGAGCTTTAGTGAGTGGGTTTATAAAAAAATTTAAATTTGATTATGATCTCGCATTAACATCACATTAAAGTCTCCTATTACAATTTCAAAAAAAAAAGTAAAATATATCACAGATTTATGTAAAACGAGCAATAACATCACTCTAATCCAGACATGGGCAACATATGGCTCGTGGGCCAGAGACGGCCCTTTGACAATCTCCACCCGGCCTCCACTTATCCTTAATTGAAAAGAAAACAACTTTTAAACAGGTTGATGAAAACCTACATTCTGTCAATGAAACTTAAGGAAGTCTAAATTCAACATCTTGGACAAATGCATCAAAAACCTTTCATATTCCTAAAGATTATTGGGGAGACACATTTTTGTCAAGCACGCTAATTATGCTACATGATAAAAACATTATTCTCCATCCATTATCTTCCGCTCGTTCCGGAGTCGTGTCGCGGGAGCAGCAGCTAATTAACGGCTTCTTTATAGATAAACCTGCACGAGTAACGTACACCAATAAAATGATGTCGTCTTCTTCAAGCACCCCCATTTTTATCTTTCACCATCTGAATTAAAACAAATTAAAACAATCCTTTTTTTTATTGTCTTGCTTAAAATAATAAGAAATCTTAAATAAAGGACAAAAATGTTTTAATTTAAATGAAAGTGGAATTTATCATCATCAACCCATAGTTAAAATAAAGTGGTGGTGGACACTGCAGGCACAAATATATTCTACATAAATAATAAAACTTTTTTTTTTTTTTTTTTTTTTTTTAGAAGAACCAATGTAATTACAGCTTTTATTAGTTCAGTATAATTCTTCTGGATAATTTCCACACTTCCTCCAGGGTCAGTTCTCGTCATGCGAGTGTGTTCTTGTGCTCTTCAGGGCCACAGTGGGAACGTGACGTGTCTTGATTTCAGCAGCAACGGGAAGTACCTGGCGTCGTGCGCGGACGATCGCACCGTTCGGATTTGGAGCACCAAAGACTTCCTGGAGCGGGAGCACAAGTATCTGAGAGCCAACGTGGAGCTGGATCACGCCACGCTGGTCCGCTTCAGCCCAGACTCCAGGTCTCGCTCTCGTTCACTAAACTTTATTTACACTCGGTGTAAGACGACCCTCGTCCATCTTTAAATTAACCCCAAACACAGGAGCAAACTGTAAAATACGCCTGCGTTGTATCTGAAATCCTTAAACCAGGTCCTTCGAACGGAACAAGAAAAAAGTTAAACATGGCAGTTTACTTTGTTGTTTTCCATTTTTTGTTTTTAGTACTTAAATAGTCGGCCGTCGTATTTTTAGCAGCAATGATTTCTGAAACTAGAAGTGTATTTTTATGATAAAAACTTAACTAAGCCTTTATAAATAACAGAGCAGGAGCAAAAATAATAGTAAAATCTTACTTTTTTTTTATTCTAAAAAACTCGTTTTACGTTGTCAGCTGTGTTTATGGTCCGATAACTGAATTATTAATGGAGGGCCGTTATTTTTATAGACGTATTGATTCTTCTGTAAAGAAGACGTACTTATGCACGCCAGCTTTGTATTTACTGCTCTTCTGTAGCGTCCTGTTTAATACTAATGGAGTTACAAGCTTCTTTAATGCCTTTTCATTGGATAGTCCTCCATAGAACCACAGACTGATTTGAAGGGTGACCAGTGGACGAATATTAAACATGAATATGTAGTGAGTCACGTGGGTACGCGTCACTAGTTGTAGTATGACAATATATGAGATATATGCATACAATATTCACGAGTTCCTCATCTTTCTGACTGTGTAATGTCGTGCATTGAATTTTAACAGAAATGCGAACGAGAGACGTTATTATCTTTGACCCATCAAATGAATGTGGTCATTTATTTTCAGAATCAAAGTTTAACATCAAACATTTACATTAATTTGGCAAAATATGAAAATAATAACAGACAAGTTTCACAGAAAATGAGCATCGATCACTCGGCGGTGAACGAGGACTTTGCTTCAGATATTTCTAAAATATCTGTACTGGTTTTGTGAGAGAGAGAAGAGTTTAAGATGAAATGGAGATTTATCTTACAGAGAACTATGTGAGGGAATTAATATCTGTAGACCAGAACGTGCACGCTTCATCAGATCTCAGCTCGCCTCCGGTACACTTTAGTCGAAGAAGAGACCGTTACCTGGTTGATGATAGATCAGCTCGATAGAGAATCCTCCAGACCTTTCAGCGTCTCCGTTGAGAGCTGCTGAAATCCTTAGATAGTCGTGCGTGGGTTGTTCAAACAGAAGTTATAATTCCAAACGTCTCTGACTCTCCTGAATTCTCGAATTCTCTTCCATTCACTTCACCATTCTCCATGAATTCTCCATGAATTCTAACAAATTCTAACCTGAACTGGGAAGTTGCCACATTTTAAATGGGTCGACTTCCGGTTCAATTTAGAGCTTTCTGATTCGTGGATGTACCAGAAAGAGGTGTGTTTTTTGACGTAAGGTATTATCAAAAGTCGAGGTCAGGGAATGAATTTGTTTTCAACATACAGAAAAGATTATTGCAGAATACCAGACTTTTTGGAGCCTCACTCTGTTGTATCTTTCCAAATAGTAAAACATGACATCCCATTTTCAGTAAACATTTAGTTGACCGAAGCTTCAACTTTCACATACTTACGACAGCTTGCTCATTGAAGACAGACAATCAAGAAATGCATATTAACCTGATTTCTTCTTTGAATGAGGAATAAAAATCATTACTTACTGTTTATGTAAAATAAAATGAGTAGTTCTTTTTCAACCTGTAAGCATTGAATGGAACTAACACAATTTGATTATCAAACATTTGTAAAACAGTAATGATTATAGAGGATTGTCTTTTCTGCTTGATTAATTCAAGAAAGAAAGTCATCAGATGGCTCAGACTTATTCAGATCAATGAAAATAACAGTCTCTGTCCATCTGGTAGATTTGAGGTCATCAGGGTCAGATGAGGGTCAGATCATCAGGTCATCTGGTTCACTACAGTCCCCCCTTTGGAAATCATCACCTGTCCATGGGGATGAATTCCAACCGTGAACTTAGACCTTCAAATGTCCTTGAGCTTGATGTAATCCAGCAAGGAAGACCAAAGTCAGAAGTAATCCAGCAAGGAAGACCAAAGTCAGAAGTAATCCAGCAAGGAAACAAAGTCAAGGTAATTCCACAATGTTCTTGGTATTCCATTGTGTTGATTATAATCCCATATCGTCTCGATAATTCCATTGTAGCAATGCTTTAACCCCTTGGAAACAGAGTCTGTAATCCATTGGAAAAAGTCATATAATCCACAACGGTAAATCCACAGCGATTGGAAGTGTTGATTAATCAGCATACAGAGGGGTACCCTTGGATTGAACTGAAGAAGCGGCCACTGGATGAAGAGTGGAGACCAACGTCAGGATTGCAGGTCGCCTCCAGCGAAGGTTGTCTCCAGCGACGTCCAGCCTGTGCCGTTCTGGTTCAATGTGTCATGCAATTATGTGGTTTAAGGTGGGCTTATGAAGGGGATTTTACATAAGGCCTTAAACTATATGCATCTGGTGTGTAAGCTATTATGGTTGGGAACAGCTACAACTACCAGTTAAGGGGTAGAGAATGCTGAAAAGGGGTAACTACAGGGGTTTATGCCTATAGAAAAGTGTTCCAAACTATTTTTCCATTTCTAACTTGGTTTAAGTTAGCTTTATATGGTAAAATATAGTTCGGTGTAATTGTCTGTTGTCTTTTAGACGAACGACTTGAGATTGGGTGTTTGGTTTTCCCATAAATGTTTTGGAAGTCTATGGCGAGACTTATCAAAAAGAATTAGCTATCCCCCCGAATAGAATTGTTCGAGTAGGTTCGGCTTAAGCGTTGTGAGATCGATGTAGATTATGGTACTTAAAGTAGCAATAATATACATTGACTCCGCAAAGATTGCAATTTAATGAATGAACTGCATGTTGGCATGGTTAAAGGCCTCTTAGTCTCTAACTTAACTACACAACAAAATTCATTCTTGCCTGGGGTGTTCGAAAACAATACCAAAAACCAATTAAACGATGTCTCAACATCGACAAGAACAGTAACTAAGCAACCAGTAAAACAACGTTTCAACATCGACAAAAGCAGTGATTAAGCAACTAGGAAACAACGTTTCGGTGCGCCACTCACTCTGAATGTCAGATTTGATCATGTTATCGCGTCTGGTAGCATTATCCTAACTGGCGTCACCCCCCTTCGGTCGTGGGAGACTGCGAACACGGGTGAGGACGTCGCTCCATGAGCTAAAGTTAGGCTGTCCTTGAGTAGTTTTAACTGTTTGCGCAGCTGAAAGAGGACTTTTAGGTCTGGATTGGAATCCAGTTTGACTTTCGATGGAGTGTATTTGTCTGGGTCAGTCAGATACAGTATCATCGATTTAATTGCAGGACCATCCAACTTCTGAAGTTGGATGATGTCTGGGTCAGTTGAAATTGACTTTTCATATTTTAAAAGAACTTGGCGAATGTTGTCTCTTTCTTCATCAGATGTCAGAGTGTCAGCTTGAGCGACCACCTGTTCAATCTGTGATGAGACTGATGAGGGTTCTTGCTCCATGGGGAGCTCCAACGAATCCTTTTCTGAGTCGTCGGACCTGTCTATGGGTAAGGCACCATAGGTTTGAGGTCCTTGGTCGACATCATTGGTTGAGAAAAGAGCGATGGCCTGTGATGGTTTCGTGAAACATACTGGCCCAGCTTCTTGACTCGGTACCAGGTTATCTGGGAGTCCTCCCAGAACTGGGATGCCTAGTTCAAAATCATGAAGGTCAGGTTTTGAGTTTTCAGTTTGCGATGACTCATCATCGTTTGTGTGTGAGTTTATCCCCCCTTCGTCCGATGAGGGGTTGTTGGAGGCAGTAACAGCAATGTCTTGGTGTGTTTCACCGACATCTGTAATGTTGTCATTCGCGCCTTCAGAGTTAGTAGCGATTAGATCACTACATTGTGCTCCTGGTTGGGTTCCCATTTCAGCGTGTATCAAAGTGTCTAAAAACCTTTGCATTTCCTCTGTCTCTTCCGAGCTCAGAGGTTTAGGGCCTTGTTCCTGGAACTTTTGTGATTTTTTCGCCTCGGGACGTTTCGTCCGAGGTGGGAGGCGGCTAGGTACGTCTTTTGGGGGTTCCTCTTCGGATTTCCCTTGATAATATGGGTCCTCTTGGATCCCATATTCTTGCGTCCTGCGCATGTCCCATGTACGATAATCACGTTCATCCTCTGAAAGAGGAGCCTTTTTGTTCCAGCGCGCACCTTCATTATGCGGTTTGTTAGTCTGAAAATACTGCCTTTTCTCGCCTGTTTTAGGAGGAGGTGGCGCGCACCTTCCTTCCATTTCTAGGGAGTGGGGTTTAACCTTTATACCGGGAAACACCTCTATGGGCGTCTTAGCATGAGAACGTGCCTCAAAGACATTCACTGCACACTGTTTAATCTCATTTATGGATTTTTCTCTGAAATTTGCCATAATTCGTACTGACATGCGTATGTCAGTGTGGAGATTTTTGCTGAAAACAAATTTAAAATTTTCTTCTTCCTCCATTCCGGTTTCATTTCTGTAACCAAAATAAGCTTGGAAGATTCTTTTGTAATAAACTCTTGGATGTTCATCTTTACCCTGCGTGACCTTGTCTGCGGCTGGGAAACCAGCAGGTCCTGTGCAGGGGTCGTACTCTTTGATCAGAGCTTCACACAGAAGTTTGTAATCCTTACTCGTTGCATCAGGTAGACGCTCGATGAAGGTAAACACCTCTCTGTCCGAAGTGAGTCGTATCAGACTGATCTTATCCTCTACCGTAGCGTTAGGATAAGATCTCAATCTGAAATCCAGTTCTCTGAGGTACGCTTTTGTTCCAGATGAGCTTTTTTGTCCAGGTACAAAACATTGTACATATTTTGAGATTTTTTGCAAATCATCCATTGAAGGAGACAGTTTCCATGCACTCTGTTGCATGTTTTGTGGAGGAGACCTGTTCAGGTCTGTTCCTGCCACGTTATGTGAGGGTGGGTTAAGAGCAGGAAGTGCAACAACGTCTTTCTGAGGTGTATGTGAGTGGCCTGGACTCTGTCCACGGTCTTCAACTCGCCCCACGTCAGAAATCTTGTTTGTTGCCGCTCGTAGTTTTTCTTCACATGTTTTTAAGCGTTCCTGTGATGTATGATAATCACTTTCTAAACGCATCTTTAGCTCTTGCAATATGTGTTTATCCATTCTGAGTTCTTCCAGCTTTTTGTTAAACAAATCTATTTTGCTATTCAGCGAATCAATTTCTGCATTTGCATTTTGCTGTGATTGAAACATCTGTTCAGAATGTTTTCTTGTGAGGATTTCGTGTTCACTTTTAAATTGAAGGAAGTGTTCTTCAATTCTCTGAACCACCTCTTTTTCACTGTTTAACCTTATTGCAAGGTAATCAGCTTTCTCAACAACCATATAGAATGATTCTTTCAGCAAAATTGCAATTTTAGCCAGCTTTTCGTAGTTTGGCATTGTAATTTCTGTAGAGGTCACACTTTCTGCAACTTCCTTCAGATTGTCCACTAACTCTTTTGGGTTCATGCGCTCTGCCTGTTTATCATATGGATGTACGGACGTTGTCAGAAGCGCGAACGCATTCTCCAAGCAGTCCGCCATTCCTTTTGGATCAAAATCTTTTTCTAACACACCTGTTAGAAATATTTTAGAAATATCTGAAGCAAAGTCCTCGTTCACCGCCGAGTGATCGATGCTCATTTTCTGTGAAACTTGTCTGTTATTATTTTCATATTTTGCCAAATTAATGTAAATGTTTGATGTTAAACTTTGATTCTGAAAATAAATGACCACATTCATTTGATGGGTCAAAGATAATAACGTCTCTCGTTCGCATTTCTGTTAAAATTCAATGCACGACATTACACAGTCAGAAAGATGAGGAACTCGTGAATATTGTATGCATATATCTCATATATTGTCATACTACAACTAGTGACACGTACCCACGTGACTCACTACAAATATACCAATAATGAAAATACACACGGCTGTTGCCCGTCTGTGATGATATGTAAGAACAAAGTTGTCCTAGCTGTTATTTAAACCCATCACCACCTCCTCTGACTCGTTGCGTCTCACCTGCAGGGCGTTTATCACCTGGCTGGCCAACGGAGATACGATACGCATCTTTAAAATGATCAAGAAGGATGACGGCACTCTCAGCTTCAAGGCTGCTGCCGAGGATTTCCCACCGAAACACAAGGCCCCGATACTCAACATCGGCATCGCAGAGACCGGTACAGAACGCACGCTAGTTACATCTTAGTTACATGCTAACATTTGTTTAGTTTTTCTTTTTTGGTATGGATGTTGTCTGCTTGTAGGAAGTTTCATCAGTTTAACCACAATACTCTGAATAAAACTGTCCAGAATTTAAAATGTGTGAATCGTTTATCTAATGGTGTGAACACTTATGAAGCATTCACACTATTGTGATCCATTTTTCTTCCGTAGATTTTTCGGCACGATTCTCATTCCACAGTTTTTGTGCTTTTTCAACAAATCATTTCAAAACGTTCAACTCGTTCAGGAGAAGGGTGCTATGACTTATGGTATTGATGCAACTTTAGCTTTTTGACATATTTAGCCTTTTCTGCAATTTTTTTTCTCATAGAAAATGAACTGAGCTCATTTTACATCCTTCAGATCTTTAGATCTGTTTACAACCTTTCACTGCTCCTTAAATATTTTGTTCTGGTTCAGTTTCTTTCAGCTTCCTTGTGCAAACTTAAAAGCTTTTCAGCTACTTTCAGCTACTTTCAGCTGGGGTTTTTTCAGCTGTTTTGTGTTTTTCTGCTTTATTCTACTAACTACAACATTTTTGTGCTGCTTCTAACTTATTTCTGCAAATTTCAGCTTGTTATGCTCTTTTCAGCTTATTTCTGCAAGTTTCAGCTTTTTCTGCTATTTCAGCTGCTATTTAACTGTTTAGCTTTTTCAGCTAAAATATTTTGCACTCATTTCAACTTTTTCAGCCTAATTCAGAAAAAAAGTGCTCTCTCCACTTCCTTCTCTTAATTAATTTTTTTTCTGCCTTTAGCTACCTTTCAACAGTTTTTTTGTTGTTGTTGTTGCTAATTTCAGCTTTTTTCAGATAATTTCCACTTTTTTGTGCTCATTTCTGCTTCTTTCAGCCTAATTGGGCAAACATATTCTTTCTGCTTTTTTTCTGCTAATTTAAGCTTGTTCTACATTTTTAGCTACCTTTTTAGCAATTTTAGCTAATTTCAGCTATTTTCAGATAAATTCAAGTCTTCATGTTAATTTCTGCTACTTTCAAACTAATTTGCTTCTTTCTGCTGATTTCAGTTGTTTCTGCTATTTTCAGCCTTTTCTCACATTTCAGTTGCTATTTAGTTGTTTTGTGCAAAGTTAAGAACTTATTTCAACTCTTTCCACTTCCTTCTAGTAGGTTAAGCTTCTGTCTGCTTTTTCAGCTACTTTTCAGCTGTTTTTGGCTAATTTAAGATTTTTTTAACTGATTTCTTTTTTCCCCTCATTTCTGCTTATTTGAGCATAATTCAGTAATTATTTTTTTCTTTCTTTCTTCTGCTAATTTAGGCTTGTTCTTCAATTTTCAGCTACATTTCAGAATGTATTTTAGCTCATTTCAGCTGTTTTTCAGCAAATTCTTCAACGATAAGCATTCACACTGCATTTTTACAGGAAATGCCATTTCTCTAGTTAAATCTATATTTGAGTGTCTTTACGAGGTCACAGTTAGTTTGTGAGACTCGTATGTAAAGGACTATATAAATCTGTTTTCTCATGTTATAAATACTGATTCACTTTCTTCTTTGCAGGCAAATTCATAATGAGCGCCTCCGCAGACACCACCATCCTCGTGTGGGACCTGAAAGGAGAGCTGCTGGCCTCCATCAACACCAACCAGATGACCAATTCTTATGCAGCCGTCTCCCCTTGTGGCAGGTCTGACTCACCCACCCATTAGACTTTACACCTGAAAGCTTTAATGGGCATTTAAATACATTTCGTGGTGCTTTATGGGGTTGGTTTTCCTCCGTCAAAGGTTTAGTTTTGTCATTTCATAATTTGGAATAGTTTTTTTTTTACACAGAAATATTCAGATTTTTCTATAAAATGATGAACTTCTTTTTTTCTCCAGATGTTTTAAAATGTAAGCAGATGCTGTAAAGACACTTGATAAGATGAGATTTATTATTTTGTTAACCTTTAGTCAACAGATGCTCTTTGACATGCGTCTCGTCTGTTCTCCATGATTCGTGGGTGTTCAGTCCTACATAAGTTTAGATTTTTATACAAGGACCTGAAGAACAAAGTCGCCAGTTTGACAAACTTTGTAGGAGCTTTTGCACGTAGGGCTGTGGGGGAGATGCTGTTTTAATAAGATGTGATCAAATGTCATTTAGCTACAGGTTCCTTAAGTTTAAATATTCTTTTGATTAAAAATGTGGTGCAAATATAGCGTAAAGTATTAGTTTGGATCACCTGTTGGAACTAAAATACAACTAAAATCATTTGTAACTAATCTGAAAAATCTTCTTCTTTCAGTTTTTGATGGTTGGATCTTGCCACAGTAAAATACAGCAGCACCTCTGAACCCGACCACATCACTGGGTTTTAATTAATAAATGTGATTTCTGATCAAACTTCAAACACCTTAGATTGCAGACTTTAGATACTTTACATCACAGTCTGTGTATCACATTTCCAGGGTTTTATTCTTACCACAAGTGTGTGACTGTCTGTGCTCAGATTCGTAGCATCCTGTGGTTTCACTCCAGATGTGAAAGTTTGGGAGGTTTGTTTCGGAAAAGGAGGCGAATTCAGAGAAGTCGCTCGAGCGTTTGACCTGAAGGGCCACTCTGCCGGAGTTCACGCATTCGCTTTTTCCAACGACTCTCACAAGTAAGAAAACTTTTTCTGTTTGCACTGCAGAGCCTCTGTGGGACGGAGCACAAAAGCTTTAAACGATATTACTGTTTCCAAATGCTCGTGTTTGTTTTTTTTCTTGAGACTTGGCAGCTTTTTTTTTTTCTCTTTGTGACACGGAAAATGAAAACAGTAAAAGTTGCGTGACTGTGTTTGTGGTTCAGAAATCCACTTTGGTGTCAAATATCTGTTGTTTTACTAAAAGTTACTGTTAGAAAGGTTCCTCAGAAATGATCACTCAGGAGTCCAGGATTGAAGTTTAACAAAATGTAATGTAGAGAACCGAGCTGAAGAGGGATTTCCAGCCGGCAGACACTCATCGATGTTTTGATGTGTCTAACTGAAGAGGATGCAACAGGTTAAACGGTTAAATGTGAAGGAAAGTAAACACAAAATATTGTGATGGTGCAAAGTTTACCCCAGCAGAAAGACACTCTGACATATACTGTATATTCCGGCCTGTAAGTCAGTTTTTTTGCATAATTTGCATGCCCTGCGACTTATACACCAAAGCAACTTATTTTTTTTCCCCATATTTATAAATTTTTGTATTGAACGCTTTTTGAATTCATATTTATAAACCAATTTTTGGCTGAGATGTGACTGTTTTCATTCATTCTGATATGGAAAATATACCAATAAAGTCCATGCTCAACATGAACACTACCATTTTCAGCCGCTAGATGGCACTCGATTAGTATGGCATGCCATTTTGTCACGTAATAGGTAAAAGTGGCTATTAATGATACAATCGGTTTGCCACAGACTTCCACCTTCTTCCAGCTCTGGGATCATGCCTGGAGCAACCGTCAAATCAGATTCATTTCGCTGCACCACCCCGGCAAAATGCAGCTACTTTGACCATTAAAGTGCATTTATTAAGTAAAATTTAAACTGAGACACACCTTTGCTATATTATCGAGCAAACAAATAATTGTTTTTAAGTGTTAATCTTGTTAAATTCTTGTTAAATCCTCCCGTGCATGACCTCGCGGCCCCCTTTTTTTGCAGCCAATCGATTTTTAGCACAAAAATTTGGCATTTTGCTTTTACTCCCTGACATTTAACGCATTTTTTCTCATTATATTTCATGTTTTTATGCTTTTATTCATGTTGCTGTAATATGTTGTTATTAATATTTGATGCTGTGGTCTTTTTTGGTAAGCACTTTGATAACATTTACTGTTTTAAATGTGTTATATAAATAAATATGACTTGACTTGACACCAGCCCACATTTCTGCGTTGTCAGCGGTGACGCGTAATAGATGCAACTTATACGGCGAAGCGACGTATTTGTTTTTTTTTCCACTTTATTAGACATATTTTTTAATATTAGAGTTTTTAATATTAGAGTTTTTCTTCTCAGCCAAGGAGAAAGAGTTTAATAGGAATTTTATTTGCCTCCCAATTCCTACATGTCCAGTTTTAACTAGTTTTTGTCTGTCTAAACAGATCTCACTTGTAAATGAGTCTTCTAGGCTCAATGTGATTATCTGTCTAAATAAAGGTTGAATGAAATATTTGGACTGATGTGACTTATAAGGCGGTGCGACTTGTACGGCGGAAAATACAATAATCGTTTTTTTTTTTTATCAGTATCCTCAAGTTGAAACCTAAAGGTTTAGATAAGACTTCATCACATAAAGCCATTCTAAACCAGAAATTGTTTTTTTTAATCTTCCTCAAATAAATTGGAGAAAAAGAAAGAAAACATTTTAAGTGTAACTGTTTTTTTTTTTTTTTCCACTGATCAGAATGGTGACCGTCTCTAAAGACGGGACGTGGAAGCTGTGGAACACGAACGTGGAGTACAAAAAGCAGCAGGACCCTTACCTCCTGATGACCGTGCCCTGCTCCTCTTCTGAACGCAGCCGGGCGGCTTTATCCCCCGACGGTCGCGTTGTGGCCATCAGCGACGGCTGCAACGTGGCGCTCTACGACACCACCAGCGGGAAGCTGGAGGAGGAGCTGCTCGGCGTCCACAGCGAAGAAATCACCGACCTTAGATTTGACATCAACGGCCGCTTTTTGGCGTGCAGTGGCGACAAGGCGATCCGAGTGTTTCACAACGCGCCGGGCTACCGGGCCGCCATCAGAGACATGCGGGACATGCTGAAAAAGGCCCAGAACGAAGCCATGAAGCAGAGACTGCAGCAGCAGATCAAAGAAGCTCAGAGCGCCCTGGACACTGTGCTCGCTCCTCCCAGAGAGTGAAAACAACACAAAATGTGATGTGATGGTGTCTTATTTATTGAGACTGCTCATGTCAACATCTGCTCTCCTTTTTATGCACAACAATCTGTCCAAGAAATCATGGATTTGCATGGAGTTTTAATAAAGAATCTCTTTTTATGGAAACATCAAATGCTGCCTCGCTGCCTTGTCCCAAATGGAGGAGTTATTTGTTGTAAACAAATAAAAAAGGGCGTGCCAGCCGTTGACAGAATGCCTTTTCTTGCATTCTAATGCTCGAGAGCTTAAATTAATTTGAAATTAAAATAATTTCATTTGGAAGTGTTAATATAGAAAGAAAATGCCATCTACTGTTTCCCTGGCTACACCCCCAATATGCAAGTTAGTAAGATTTTTATATTTAAATTGACTTTACAAGTTTATAGATTATTATTTTTTAAGACTCTGACCCCTCAAGATAAAAAAAATGCTTAGGTGCAAACAAAAAGATATGTGCAAGAGGAAAAGTTTATGTTTTCAGACTTTTAGTTGGGACTTGGGATGCTTTAGGTTTTCTTAAGCTAAAAAGATTTTTTGTAAATCACACAATTACTTGCAATTACAAAACGGAACAAGTTTAGATTAAAAGTGGAGATTTAGTTCAGTGTGCTTCAGAATGTAATGTATTCAGGGAAGGAAGTTTTTGCATTGAATGCAAAATTTTATTTTTAATAAAAAAAATTGCTTTTTAACCTTTTAGTGGTCAGTGATCTCCCAAATATTCAAATATATAAATATAACAGACATCTCAGCACATAAGGGGTAACAATTTTAATAACTACAGAACAAAACAAATGATTGGCCGTAGAAACTGTTATTCAGTTAAAAAATAAACATCCTGGGACAGAATCCTAAAAGTAAAATCCATTGGGATGCAGTTGGACTGTAAAATACATTATTTACAAAGTCTCTTTTACTATTAATAATATGAACCTACAGTTTAAAAACAAAAATACCAAATGCTATATTTTTTCTTAGTGGTAGTAGTATTAACGCCGATAGTATTATTTTAAATGTCTCGAACTCAAATTGTTTACAAACATTTCAGCAAAAAACTCAATAATGTATTATTTTGTCTTTTTTTTTTAATTATTAAAATAGGGTCTGCATCATATAGTCGCCGGCGCACGTACCGGCGGGCTGAACAGGCGGGATATTCGCCGCACGTGATCACTTCAAGCCGGATCAAATGCCGGTGCACAAACAAGGAGTAAAGCCATTGCCAATTGACCCGGAAGTAGATCGCATTAGCTAACACACGTTTTCCTCGTGCTGTAGCAGCATGTTGCTGATCGGCGGTGGGTCTCAGTGATGTCTGTGGAGATGGTGGAGCTCTCGGTGAGATCTGCGGAGCCGCTCCGGCCCGCCGGGACCCTGCAACAGAGCCGCGTTTTCCTGGACTTCTTCTGGGACTTGGCTAAACCGGACCAGGAGGTCCGGCTAAAGGCGGTGGAAAACCTGATCCTGTACCTGAAAAGCGAAAACAAGGTGAGACACAACCTGGTGACTCTGGACCCAGCATGGTCCTCTCTGACTAAAGTGTTTGTAGTAATAGTTTTAGTATTAATGGGGATAATAATAGTGTTAATATTAGTATTTTTAAGATTAGTAAGTAGTGTAGTAGTTTTAACTTAGTAAAGTTTTTTTTTAATTGAAAAAAGTTGCAATTTTTCACTCCCAATATATGCGTCAGCATGTAAGGTCAAAGGTCAAAGCAGAAAAACTGATGTTTTGCAGTCAGGTTAAAAAATTCAAACGAGGACAAAACTAAACATATAAAGAATAAACTGAAAAACAGTCAGTAAACAAAACATTACATGTTATAAACAGTATTAACCAGGTTTTTGAAAGGTAATTCTATGCGTACACAGGAAGTAAAGTACTGTGTTGTCATCATTGTATGTTCCCATACAACGACTAAATTAGTTCTCTGCATTTAACCCATCACATGTGAGATACACCCAGGTGGAGCACTGGGCAGCTATGTAAGCCCCCGGGGAGCATTTAGGGATTAGGTGTCTTTCTCAAGAGACACCACGACATGTGGACGAGGCGGGGAGTTGAACCTGCGACTTTCTGGTCCCAAGTCGACTGCCCTACCTCTACACCTTCAGTGACAGAATTCGTGCACAGTCCGTCACTGACCAGGACCGGATCAAGTCCAGGAAGTGACGTGGTCCCGTCAGATTAAAAGGGTGAAACTGAATCTTTTCCTGACCTTCTTCCTTGTCTCTGCTGCAGGCTGATGAGCTGGAGTACACGTTGAAACGGCTGGTGGACGGACTGGCTCACACCCGGGAGGTGGCGAGACCTGGGTTCAGCCTGGCTCTGGGGCAGGTGAGTGGACCCGCCAGCGCGCTGTAACACCTTCTGACCGTGGTTTCACTTCAGGCGGGCGGGCGTGTCGGTCAGTTTGGAGAAATAAATCAAGTTCTTTGTCGTCTGGTCAGGATTTTTACCCCCGAAGGTGTTTTTACTGAAAAGAGAGTTCATAAAGTTGATCTGCAGAATTAAACGAGCTTTCAGCAATTAAACAAATCAAAACAATCCATTTTTCTTTTGTGATATCTAATAATTAAAACAACCAAAGTCCTAAAAATACAAGTTATTGTGTAAAGTCTAGATTAAAGCAGATATCTACAGAATGTAGGGATATCGTTCCTGGTTTGCTTCATTTTTTTATCTCCCGTTTCTTTCCTTTTGGTTAACTACGTTAGCTTTTTACAAAACGAAACGTTAAATGGCAAGCACCAATTACCGGTAATTTGATTCTGACTGCACGCAGCCCAGCACGAGGCTCACGATCACCTGTTCCTAAAATCTAACTCACTGTAGCACTTCAGCACAATTTGTTGAAACATAACGCTGGAAATATTTATTAATTTAAATAAAATGATTCTTTAAAGCCTGTTATATAATATTTGACTTCATAGCTCGTGCTAATAACACATAATTCCAATATATATATATATATATTTTTTATATTCCAGCTATTTTTAGTTTACTTTTGATTTAAAGAGGTTTAAAATGTTTCGACTTATTTGAGAAAAGTTTTGGAGCTTTTCTGTCTGAAGTTGATGTTTTTCTGTCTCAGGTCTTGATTGCGTTTAAAGACGTGTCCCTGCAGAGCACACTCGACAGAATCAGGAACACACACAACCTGCAGGCCGTGAAGAAGGTGAGTTTTAGACTTCTGGACTCCTTTGGGATAAAAAAAAAAAAAAAGTTTTATACCGGTAAATGTTTTCCAACGTCAATCTTCTCTGTTTATTCAGAAACTTGCCAGGAATGCGATGTTTGGGAACCTGTTCGGCGTCCTCGCCGTCCATCAGTCGGGTCGCCTCGTTAAAGTAAGTTCAGCGTCTTCGAGAACCACAGAACGTCACGATTGAGGCGCGGGGTGTTTGAAAAAAAAATTAAAATTTAATAAGACCAAAGACAAAAAGCTCTCACCAGTGTGAAGAAGATTCAGACACCCTGGAGACCGAGTTGGCAGCAGGCAGTGGCGATCCGGTCGATGTGGGCAGTTCGATCTCTGAGCTCCGTCTCGTGTCTCTGCAGGAGCCGCAGGTGGTGTTGGGATGCGTGCAGCTCCTCCAGAGTCTAAGCCAGCACAAGCAGCACCTGAAGGACCTCCCCAATAAAACCATGATGGACATCCTCACCGAGGTGACGACTGCCGCCGAGTCACAGCTTTTAAGTTTCCGCCGATGCAGCCCGCTTTAAACACGCTCGCATGTTTCCTCCTTCAGATCCCAGAGGAGGTGTTTGAGGAGGTCCTACTGGGGGCCCTGCAGACGGACCTGCAGTCAGCCTTTAACACTCCAGAGCAGCTGCAGCTCCTGTTGGTGGCGCTGCAACGCTTCCCGCATACTCTCAAACCCAAGAAACTGAAGAAGTTGCTGGGCTCCTCCACCATCATCAACTCGGACAACATCCCCAAGTAAGAGCGCCGCATTCAGCTCCCATCTTCTTCTTTCGGCTGTTCCCTCTGCAGGGATCGCCACAGCGAGTCATCCTCCTCCTCCAACTGCCTGCATGTCCTCGAACTGCTCCAATATTCTCATTTATTCTCTTCTTTGAATGCTGACGCACTCATCAGAGTTAATGCTGAGTCAGCATTAGCTCTGTTTTCCTGTTTTTATTTATTTCATGTTTTGTTGCAATCTAACTTCTGCATATTTTGTTATTTTGGCCATTCATATATCAAAACGTTCAGCTCAGTCAGGTGATGAGTTCTGTCACTTTTATTTTTGTAACTTTTATATTTTTCATTGTATTTAACTTTATTTACAAATATTTTCCCCATAGAAATTTTTTTTTCAATTCCTTCAGAAGCATTGAAGCATTTTTTTAACGTGTTTTCTCCTACCTGCTCTCCTTTTGTCCTCTGTGCTACTTTGAGCTTTAAGCTGGCCTTTTGCTATTTTAGCCAACATTCTGCTACTTTTAGCTTTTAGCTAACTTTTTGTTGTTGTTAGTTTTTAGCTAGCATGTTGCTTACAAAAGCTTTTAGCTAGTGTTTTGTTACTTTTACCTTTTTGGCTAGCCATTTGCTATTTTTAGCCAACATTCTGCTACTTTTAGCTTTTAGCTAGTCTTTTCATGCATTTAGCAAGCCTTTTGCCGCTTTTATCTCAGGCTTTTGATACTTTGGCTAGCCATTTGCTGCTTTGAGCTTTTAGTGTGCTTTTTGTTAGTTTTTAGCTTCCCATAGCTTTTATCTAGTGTTTTGTTACTTTTAGCGTTCAGTTAGCCCTTTTCTATTTGTAGCTTTTAACTTGCCCTATTTAGCTTTTGATACTTTTAGCTAGTCATTTAATATTTTTAGCTTTTAGCTAGCTTTTTGTTGCTTTTAGTTTTTTAACTAGCAATTTGCTTACTAAAACTTTTGGCTATTGTTTTACTGCTTTTTGCTAGTTTTTTTTTTTTTTTTTTTTTTGCTCCTTTTCTTTTTTAACTAGTCTTTGATGCTTTTAGTAGTTAGCTAGTGTTTTTATTTTTAGGTTTTAGCTAGCTGTTTGCTTTCTAGACTTGTTGGCTGGTGTTCTGCTTATTTTAGCTTTAAGAACTCTGTTTTAGCTTCTTCAGCCAAGTCTTTCGTGCCGAGTGTCTGTAGTTCTCTTCAACCCGCTGGTCGGCGTTCATGAGTTTTTTTTCAGTGTTTTTGCTTCTTTAATCTAAAATGTTCCAAATGTCCATTTTACGTCCGCCCTCTTCGGCTGTTGATGTTGGACCTCTGTGTGAAATCCCTGCTGTGTGTCAGATTAATAGACGTGTTGAAGATGGCGGCCGTCTCTGTGAAGAAGGAGCCGACTCTTCCCGGCGTGGCTCTGGACCTCCTGAAGCTCTCGCTGAAAGAAGACAGCTTCCAGCTCTTCTGGGACAGAGCCATCACAGAGGGCATGTTCCAGGAGGCGTCAGGACCAACCAAGTACGATTTCACACGGAGGGATAAAGGGTCGGGATGCAACAGGAACTGGATGGAGAAACAGAAAATTCACAATCCCAGACCTCGATTGAAGTTCTGTTAGTGTTTCATTTCATTTCATACTGGTTTTAAGTAATGGTTTTTATCCTGCCGTGCGCCCGTCTCCGTGCAGCTACCTGGGCTTCCGTCTGCTGGGCAGCGCCCTGCCTCTGCTGTCGCTACCTCAGCTGAAGGAGGTTTTATCTGGAGAGGTGATGATGCGTTACGGTGATCACGTGGTTTCAGCTCAGGTCAGTATTCTGCTGTCGCTGAACAACGTAAACTACGCTGACGTAGTTTACGTTATGATGTGTAAAACTTTCCTCTTCCTGTTTTTCAGTCAAATCTCTGGATTTTCAGAAACATTTGAAAACTGATTTGACTCTTCTCTCATTACTCGTTAGCGTTCATGCTAATGTTTACCTTTTGTTTGGTTTGTTGTGTTTTTTACAATCTACTTCTGATTACTTTGTGTTATTTTTTGAAATCAGGTCTCTCTTGTAAATGAGTCCTCGAGGCTCAATGGGATTTACCTGTCTAAATAAAGGTTGAATGATTGATTTTAGCCAGTACTTTAAGCTTCTTGCTAGTCGTCCAGTCTTCAGTCTTTTTAGGTTTAGCTATTGTTTTTAAACTTTTTGCTAGCATTTAGCTTTTTCAACCTTTAGTAAGTGTTACGGTACTTTTAGCTTTTTGTTATATTAGGTTTTAGCTAGCCTTTTGCTATTTTTATAATTTAGCTATCATTCTGCTACTTTTATGTTTTAGCTAACAGTTAGCTACTTTTTAGTTTTTTGAAAGCATTTGCTACTTTTGACTTTCAGCTACTATTCTTCTAAATTTAGCTAGTCTTGCCGTACTTCAATCCTTTAGTTAGTGTTTTGGTACTCTTGGCTTAGCTCTTTAAAGTTTTATCTACTGTTTTGCTGTTTTTAGCTTACCTTTAGCTTTCAGCTACCATTCTGCTGTTACCTTTTTGCTTTATGGTGATTCTGGCTGTTTGCAAACATTATCGTACTTTTTGCGTTTAATTATTGTTTTGCTTCTTGTAGAGTTTATGAAACATTTTCTCATTTAAGTTGAACAGTTTTCTACTTTTAGCTCGCCTTTTTTGATTTTTGTTTTAGCCTTCAGCTAGCGTTTTGACACTTTTAGGTTTTAGCTAGTGTTTTGCTACTTTTCACTTTTATCTGTTCAGTTTTAACTTTAATAACTCTTTCAGTTTTCAGTCAGCGTCCAGGAGTAATGTAGTTTTGTCCCCTCTGACCTTGTGTCCCTGACCCGCCGATGATTCTGATCTTTATTCCTCCTCTCTCAGAAACCAGATCGCTTCAAGCTGGCACCAGAGATGGACACGTACATGTCGGACTTCCTGCAGGCCTGCCAGGACTCCGACAAACAGCTGGCGGTCATGGTGGGCTTCTCCTCTCTGACCCACAATGGTTACCCCGTGGTGCCGTCGATGTGGAGGGTGGTGCAGCACCTGCAGCCCGCAGCCCTGCGGAGCTACGTGGAGTGGCTCAGAAACATGTTTCTGCAGCCTCAGATGGACCGGCTGCTGGACTTCAGCACCCGCAGGGAGAAAGGCCAGCAGCAGGAGCCGTGAGTTTACGCACCTTTTTACTTTAATACTGAATGAGTAAAAGTACAAGATGATTATAACTCTGGTTCTGTCTTCAGGAAGGGGAACGCAGTTTTCCGCCTGAGGAAGTGGATCGTTGCACGACTCGTCTCGATCATCGACAACAATCAGGCGAAGAAGCAGGAGGATCTCATCATGGATGTGTCCAGGTGAGCCCAGCCTCTTGGTGATGAACGTCAGGGTTTTCTAAAAGCTGAAGAGAAATCTCAGTCCGTGTTTTTCCTTTCCAGGTTTGTCTTTTTTCACGCCTTCTTCAGCACCAAGAAGGCCTCGTCAGACATAGCGGAGACTAATTCTAAGCTGTCCGTCCCACTGGATGATAAAACAAGAGAAGTGCTCGTCGACTCTTTCTTTGGGTGAGATGAAATCTCTGAAAACTGCAGCTTGAGTCAAATCCCATTTAATAAAAAAAAAAAAGACCAAGTACTCTGTTCAGGTGTCTCATGATCTCTGCTGTCTCCTGTCTGTCCTCCATCCAGACTCCTCATGTCCTTGCACCGCATTCTTCTCAGCGACGACAGCGCCGCAGTCAATCAGAAGCGAGTCCAGGGCGTAACGTCTGACGGCACCATGTGGATTTACCACCTGGTCCAATACGCCCAGCTCCTGCTGGACCATCCTAAACACGTCCAGAGCGTCCGACCATTGAGCCCCGAGCAGAGACAGGCTTGGGACGGGTAGGACGGAGTTCAGTCGTTACACTTGTGCTCACTTACTTCTTAAACTAAAATGTGATTTAAACGTAGCTTTTTAGATTTTCTTTCAGCTGGCAGAGTTGATGTGAATGTGGGAAAACATTTTCTTTGTCGTTCTTCTCTCAGCATGTTGGAGTCGGTGGAAAACCTGAAGAAAAAAGCAAAGAAAGGTGCAACGGCAGAGAGCGGCGCGTTCCAGCAGCTCTTCCTGCTGGTCGGCATGCATCTCTTTAAGGTAAAAAAAAATGGCTGCCTCTGATGAGGCCTCAGTCTGCAGATGCAGATAAGTTTGTTGGTACCCTTAAAAAAGACTACCGTATTTTCCGCCGTACATGTTGCACTGCCCTATAAGTTGCATCAGTCCAAATGTGTCTACTAAAGTGAATAAAATCCATGAAAATGTCGCTTCGCCGTATACGTCGCATTATGCGTCACCGCTGACATCCTGGAAATGTGGGCCGGTGTTGTGCCAAAAATCGATAGGCTGCCAAATTGGCGGGAGCGTGCACGGGAGGACTTTAGCAAGAATTTAACAAGATTAACACTTAAAAACAATTATTTGTTTGCTTGAAATTAAAGTAAAGGTGTGTCTCAGTCTACCTTTTGCTTAATAAATGCACTTTGACGGTCAAATCAGCTGCAATTTCAAAAACCGATATGCGAAAACATGAACACGCAGAGGGTGACTCGCTGTCCATTTATTCGAAATTTAACAGGTAACCACCTAAAAACAATTATTTGTTTGCTCGACTTTATAGTAAAGGTGTGTCTAAGTTGAACATTTACTTAATAAATGCACTTCAGTGGTCAAATCAGCAGCATTTCGCCGGGGCGGCGCAGCAAAATGAAGCTGATTCGGTTGCCTCAGTCAGACGACAATGGTAGACTATGGCAAGCCGATTATGTCATTAAATTCAAGCAGTCTGCTCCTCGGATATATAGTGTGAACTTATTATTTTTATGTTTGCATGTTTCTATTCAGTGCCCTTAGATTACTTCTGTTGTGACTTGGCGCTATATAAATAAACTGAATTGATTTGAATTTAATAGCAACTTTTACCTATTACATGATACAACGGCATGCCTTACTACTCTGCTGCCATCTAATGGCTGAAAATTGTAGTGTTCAATTTTTTTCAGTCATATCGAATGAAAATGGTCATATCTCAGCCAAAAATTGGTTTATAAATATGGGGAAAAAATCCATAAATATGTTGCTTCGGCCTTTAAGTTGTTGGGCATGAAAATTATGCACACAAAAAACTCAACTTATATAGCGAAAAATACGGTCTTAATCCTTGCATTAATGTCACATTTCAAACTGATTGACCTTAGTCAGAATCACAGATGTCTTCAAAGTTATTTATAGCTAATAGGTGGAGTTTGATATTAGTGTGTACACCACACCAAACATGTAGCAGATAATCCAAAGGTGAGATCTGCCTGAGCAGCTGAAATGAAGGTTATTGATATCTATGTTAAAGCTAAAAGCTACAAGACAAGCAGCTTCACGTTCCTCTGATGACAACTGACAAGATTATCTTAAAGTATTAGGCTCATGAGAATGTAGCCAACCCCCAAGACATGTACGCAAGAGGAAATGCAACCCCAGGTCGATCAGATGGATATTGCAGATGACAAAGAAAGATCCATGGGAACCATTTCTAGATGAATTCTAAAGTCAGATTTTGTCACTTTCTGAGTGGCTCTACTGTCGAGAGAAAACATAATGTACAAAAAAGCCAGACAGGAATTCACCAAATCACACGTTGACAAGCCTCAAAGTTTCTGGGACCGATGAGACAAAACTGGAGCTTTTTGGCTTCACTCTCATCAGCTGTGTTTCTTGGATTATTGTGGAATGGCACCAACAAATATGTCTGCATCTGTACTTAAAGGAAATTAATGTTTCTTTCCATTCAAAACTGCAAACTTCAGAAGGCATCATGCTGTGTTTTATCACTGATAAAGCTATTTGAACATCAGGTTTTCTCTGTAGTCAAACTGGGATTTATTTTTTATTTTTATCAAGTCGCTATGACAACTGTCTTCTGCATTTTATCACACTTTAATGAGCCGCAACCAGACCAGATTATCCTTACCTTCTTGTTTTTGGCCCATGCCAATAATCTTAAAGACGGCGATACCAATGTACATCCCGACTGACACTAAGATGTTTTGATCCACTGAAGGCCCCCGATGAGCTGCTGGACATCATGAAGGACCTGCAGAGCTGTTTGGACAAAGCACAGGAGAAAAAAGCCAAGAAGAAAAAGAAACAAGGTGGAGCTTCAAACATCAAACCATTTATTATCGTTTATCTTTGTGTCGTTTCACAAATTAATATCGCAAATGGTGATGGTTTGTACTTTTGACCTCTTGTTGGATTTTTATGAGGGAATTCTAAGATAATTTCACTTTGTTGTTTAGAAACTGTATAAAATTTCCAATCCAAGCATGCGATATTTTCTCAAACATTGAAATAAAACCGGACACCATTAAATTTCTTGCGGTACCAAGTGTTTATCCTCCCAAGATGCTTTGTGAAATTGAAAAAG
The DNA here is from genome assembly GCF_014905685.2 of Nematolebias whitei. Taxonomy (NCBI): domain Eukaryota; kingdom Metazoa; phylum Chordata; class Actinopteri; order Cyprinodontiformes; family Rivulidae; genus Nematolebias; species Nematolebias whitei. The sequence continues at coordinate 10,587,815 of NC_056511.1, read as the reverse complement.
GAGCATTTAAAACAGCAGAACCACAGTAAATGACTGTAAACTTGAGCATTTTGTGGCGTAACTGGTTCAAAAACGAACAGAAATATCTGAAAATCTAAATCTTTATATAAAACCTGTTGTAACCCTGTAAAATATTTAGTATGAGTCAGACTCTGTTTCAGTGCATCCAAAAGCATGAAAAATCCCTCCACTCACAATTAAAAGCACTACATTACTTTTTTTAATCAATTAATGCATAACTTTTCTAAATAAAATATTTACCTTCATGTCAAAGTAGCAATATGTTCAGTAAAAGAATGAACGTTTGTAATTCTTCAATGCATCTCCTCAGCCACGGAGCAGCAAGAAGAGGAGCCCGAGTGGGTGGAGGTGATGGTGGACATCTTGTTGTCCCTGTTGTCCCAGCAGAGCCGACACATCCGACAGGTCTGCAAAGCCGTCTTCTCCTCCATCTGTCCCCACGTCACCGCAGCAGCCCTCACCGCCATCTTAGACGTAAGTCACAGAAACGCCGCCGATCGGTTCACATTACCTGCAGTTTGTAATCTGCAGAATAGCAATTTCTTTTCTCAGTTGTCTCTTTAAGTGAATGTTTTTTTTTTGGGGGGGTGGGGTAGCAGTAGAGGAACAACATATAGTTGTCAAAAGCCTAGAGAGCCCTCTCGCGGCTGCTAGTGATAATGTTTACTCTTATTTGTGTCAGTATGAATGAACATTTAACGAGTCAGTCAAAAATTGCTTCATGAATAGAAGAAAAAAAACGTATAAGTCACTTCATACTATACGTCGCAGGACTGGCCAGTCTTACAAAAAAAGAGCTGCTAATGGTTAAATTATCTGCTCCTGCATATAAACCGCAGGGTACAAAGTGGCTTGTAAACGGGCAATTACGGTAATCCTTTAATCATAGACTTCAGTTGTTGCAATCTATGTTTTTGCCACTCGAGGGCACTGTTGTTGTTTTTGTCAGAACAACCGAACATAAGTGATGGACTGCCAGAGGTTCTGAATATTTGTAATGGTTTGGGCTCTGTGTAGGTCTTAGACCCTGAGAGGGAGGACGAAGAGGACGGGGCTGTCGTCGTCACTGATGATGCAGTGGTGAAGAAGAAGAAGAAGAAAGACGATGAAGAACACGATGAGGAGATGGAGGTCATTATTTTCTTTTACTCTAATTCCTCTTTGTTGCATCTAGTTTGCTTCAGCGCAAACATTTGATGCTGATTTTCTTTGCTCAGTCGGACGAGTCAGATGGGTCAGACGATGACTCTGACGAGGACAAAGCGATGGAGGAGGAGGACGAAAAAGAAGAAGTAGTGGATCAAAACTTCCGCACGGAGTTGATGAAGGTCCTCCAGAAGCAAAATGCTCTGGTGGGTGTTCCTGGCTGAAGTTAAGAAACGCTGCTAATAAGTTGACGACCTCCAACTTAAAATAAAATCCGTTAATGTTCAGGCCACCAAGGAGGAGGACGCCAGCAGTGACGAAGACCTGGATGATGAAGCCATGATGGCGCTGGATAAGAGTCTGTCGGCGCTGTTCTCCGAGCAGAAGAAAAAAGTCCAGGCCAAGAAGGACGAGAAGACGAAACTACAGAAAGAGCGGACGCTGGTCCGAGGCTTCAGGATCAAGGTGAGAGTTTAACAAGTTCAAAGGAAGCCGCTGATCCCCAAGGACCTGTCGTAACCCTGCTCCTGTTTTAGGTGTTGGACCTGATAGAGGTGTTCGTGGCCCGGCAGGCCAGCAGTCCTCTGATTCTCGGCTTGGTGGAGCCTCTGCTGAACATCATCAACAGAGGAATGAGCTCCGGCAGCGAGCAGCAGGAGCAAGACTTCCTCCGAAGAGCTGCAGATATCTTCAGGTGAGAACGCAGCATCTGTCAGGGTTAGGCCTGTCGTTGATAAACAATAAATCTATTAATCGCGTGATAAATGAAAATTTTCGACCTCATGTTCATTTATCGGCTTTATCGTTTCTTCGTGTCTCTCTTTCTACTGAAGACACTGGATGACAAAAAGCTCAACTCTGCTCTTCACTGACCCCTCCCTCTCTCTTTAAAATCCATTTGAACCGTCAAAAATCACATTTTTGGATCGTTAAAAGCAGCTAAGCTGAGAAGCTAAGCTACGAGCTAAGCTAACAGGCCGACCTTGGGGGGGGGAGAACCTCCGTCTTGTCGAAGCTCCAAAATTCACGTTTGAAACCTGTGCCTTCGTGTAAAAAGTTGTTTTTCTCTGCAAAACGAAGCTGAGAACTTGTTTACAGATTTTAAAAAAATTATTAAAAGCTTTTGTGTGAAAAAATGTTATGCTAAAGAGCTCAAACCACACCGAGCGTCTGCCAATTTGAGAACCGAAGAGAGACAGCCCATGTCATGTCAAGGGGCCTCCCTCCCATTTTTCTTAAAGACACGCTGCTCGCTCCCTCACTATCCATCCTTTGGTTCAAACAGTCTTATACTGCCATCTGGTGGTCAAAAAATTGTACTACATGCAAAACAAATTAAACATTTCTTCTTAAATTTGACAATAACTACTAATTATTGTCAAATTTCAAACAATATTATCGTTTATCGCAATAAATTCTGAGACAATTACTCGCTCAGCAAAATTTGTTATCGTGACAGGCCTAGTTAGCGTTTGTTTGTCTTTGTCATGGGTTTATTTAGCTCCGCGTGTTCGGCGTGGAGCTGTTGCGTGTGTTTGTTTCAGGGGTTTTCCTCTGCAGTGAGGAGCTCTCACTTGATGGGATCACCTGTCGCTGAAGCCAAAAGCACAATTAAGATTTTCTCTGTCTGTGCACATTCCTTTGCATGTGTGTTAGCAAAACAGTTGATGAAGCGCTGCGACTGATAAAGAATAAATGGCTATAATTTGGTCTGTTTCAGAGATATTGAGCTAAAATTTGGCGTGGTAGTAGCTGAGAGTCATTCCCAACACATACTCCAAGAGCTAGCAGACAACGTGAAATGTTTGTTTTAAACTCTGTCGTGAAATGTGGTGCGTGAGCCACATTCCTTTAAGAAATCAAAGGCTTTTATTTTGATTTCACCTTTTTTAATTTCAAATCATTCAGTCACTCGAGGTCATCTTGTCCATTTATGTATGTTCACAACTGCGTGCAGAATGAAACGGGACACAGAAAATAAACGTGCGGGACTAGATAAGTTTGTAATTTATGTAAGAGAGATGATTGGGCTCCGTTTGATTTGTGTTTTTTAAGAAGAATTAAGCTTTTAATGAAAAGTGGTCTAAATTAGGCCAAAAGCCATTTTATTTTATTATTTAAATTGTTTTTTATTGGTTGTTTTCCTCTTTAAGATAAAATCCCTCTTTCTTCTCTGTGACATGACGAGGATGCACGGCTCTCAGCGTATTATCTTAAACATCGTGTGTCTGTGTCAGGATCAGTTTGTTTAATGGTGCTCAGATGCTTTTTGCACTCGATGCGTTCTGTTTGTAGGAACCAGCTGTGCAGGTCCAAAGTTTACTGCAGGACCGTCGCAGACCGACAGGGGGAGCTGCACGACCTGCTGGACAAGCTGATGGGTAAAGCCCAGAAGCTGAACGACTCCTCCGTGTGTCTTTACTACTTCAGGTTTGTTGTTTTAAACGCTGAACCTCACGCGCCTCACTTTTTGTGAGCGCTCAGCTCGTGGCTCCCCGCGGGGCGGAGAAAAGGTTGCTGATTCAAACAAAAATTAGAATTATGGCTCTTGTTTGCGTGAATTTGCTGCTGATGTTGTTCTTTCCTTCAGCGCCTCTCTTTATGTGGTGAAAGTGCTGCGAGGAGCGCCGCCTGCTGAGAACAGAGAGGCTCCGACGGCTGACGGAGCAGCAGCGAGCGACGTACGTTTACTCTCTGCCACCCTGTTCACAGTTGGATTTCACTTGTCTGGTACTTCCTTACTGGGTGGAGGCTGCTGTGTTCAGATCAGTGCACAGTATGCAAGAACCAGGAGGAAAACCAGAACCAGAGGAGTCAAAATAAATCATTGTATTTTTGACATTGTGTCCAGGTTTGCAGCAGGTCTGCTCCTTTGTTTTCCTCAGGTCAGGGACTGTCCTGGATAACTCGGCCTCCTTTGCACAGAAATTTATTGTATATCTTCGTCCTTATTTTAGACAAGTTTTTTTCCCCAGGCCTTTGTACTCGTTATCCACAACCATTTATCTAATAGCAGGCAGGTTATTGTTGGATAAAAATATCCTCTATTTATCTTACTTACCGTATTTTCCGCCGTATAAGTCGCACCCCCCCATAAGTCGCATCAGTCTATATTTGTCTAATAAAGTGGAAAAATCCATAAATACGTTGCATCTATTATGCGTTACCATTGACGTGTCACGTTTGTTACACGTCAGCTAGGGCTGGGCCATATCGTATCATTCACGATAATACCGGTAAAAAAAACAGCTTGCCCGGGCAAAAAAATGATATCATGATATGCTAATTTCATGACGTAACACGTCAGGGCGCCTCGCCCCTTTAACAGAACTGAGCGCGCCGAACGACCACACCGAAATGCGCACCCCCCTTCACCTGTCGGTACTGGTGTAACGCTAATTAGTTGCGCACAATACTAGCTAGCTAAAAAGCTAAAAACATTGCGCGGCTCAGCTGTCTCTCCATCCAGCTCTAAACTGCAGGTACAGACAACTCAAATGTCTCTCCCTCCCCCCGCTCTAAGCTGCCACTCATTTTTTATTTTTATTTTTCTCTCCCCACCCCGCTCTGAGCTGCGTCTCCCCTGCTCTAAACTGCCGGTACAAACACGCACAGCTTAACTGTCTCTTGAGATCCACAGTCCATGGATCAAGAACAGAGTCAGGTGATGAAAGAGAAATGAATCATTCCTGCAGGAACAGAAGAAGCTGAAACACCACAAGCTTCAGGGTCAGCTCATCACCTTGTTACAAGCTCTGAAAGTTATAGCTCATTTAAAGGAAACGTATATTTTGTTGTAGGTTACATTTATGCTCGACAGATCTTAAGCTTCATTTTATTTTATTTTGTATTTTGGGAAACTTCACCTGCACTTTAGTTTTTGTGGTGGATTTATTGATCTATATTTTGTGCAGACTTTTTCCTATCTAAATAACACAAGGATCTTTTTTATTTTTATACTTGGAGACTGAATACTTTACTAAATAAAGTAATTTCAGTCAACTTACCCCTTGGTTTTTTATTTTTTATTTTAAATAATACTGCAAAGCAACATGTTAAGTTCATTTTGTCAAATAACTATGATTTCTTTATTATTATTATTCTTTTTTTGTTATATCACGAAATTAATCGTTATTGTCAGAATGCTCTGAAATATCACAATATTAAATTTGAGCCATATCGCCCACCCCTAACGTCAGCGGTGACAACCCGTAAATGTGGGCCGGTGTTGTGCCAAAAATTGATGGCAGCTGCGGGGGCGTGCGCGGGAGGACTTTATCAAGAATTTAACAAGATTAACACTTTAAAACAATTATTTGTTTGCTCAAAATTATAGCAAAGGTGTGTCTCAGTCTGACTTTTCCTTAATACATGCACTTTGATGGTCAAATCAGCTGCATTTCAAAAGCTGATGCGCGGAAGTAGGATCATGCACAGGTGAACTCGCTGTGCATTTCTTCGAAATTTAACAAGCTAACCACCTAAAAACAATTATTTGCTTGACTTTATAGTAAAGGTGTGTCTCTTTGTAACGTTTCCTTAATAAATGCACTTTGACGATCAAATAGCTATATTTCAAAAGCCGATACGCGGAAACATGAACACACAGAAGGCGACTCGCTGTGCGTTTCTTCTAAATTTAACAAAATAACCACCTAAAAACAATTATTTGTTATCTCGACTTTATAGTAAAGGTGTGTCTTAGTTGAACTTTTACTTAATAAATGCACTTCAATGGTCAAATTAGCTGCATTTCTCCAGGACGGCGCAGCGAAATGAAGCCGATTTGACGGTTGCTCCTTACAAATGACGATGGCAGTCTGTAGCAATGTGAATGTCCCACAGTGGAAGCAAACTTAAAACTGGGTTGGGGGGAGAAAACTGCTGCAAAGTGTTAAAACTGTTTTAAAAATAAAATGCATTAAAAAAGGGATGGGGCCGGGTACTATAAAGCAGGTTTTAAGGAAGGGGACAAATAAACTCAATGTCCTTGACCCAATATGAAAAATATAAAGAGGTTTTTATGGTTTTAGTATAATTTTAATTTTATATATCTTACTCTGTTTGCAAGTTTTGACCATATTTACTTTAAAGAAGTAAAAACATCCGTTTGTTCAGTTGCATCAACTGAATTTTACCCCCTGTTTAACGCACTGATGGCTCCTTTTTTTTTTTAAATAAAGAAATGCAACAAAAACAATGAGCGGTAGACTTCATGTTTGGCTCAACTCTGCCGACAACTTTGCAATTTTATATCAATCCGGTCTTTATTTGAACCTCTTGGACACATTGAGCATCATTCATAGAACAGATTCTTTGGAAACATGGACGTATTTGGACCCCCGGGCCCTGTTTAGACCCGGTTCTTTTGTCCGTCTTTAACTATCAAATACATTCAGATAGCACGAAATACAGGCAAAAAAAAGGGGCCTATAATTAAACAGCCATCCTTGGAAATACTTTGAAGATGGAGACGTTTTTATTTTTGTTTCTTTTTCGCTAATTCTTTAAAAAATATTATTTGGAACATTTCTAAGTAAAATGTCTGGTTTTTGTTGGGTTTTATTCATTAAAATGCAGGCCGCAGTGTGATGTCACAAACAGTTGATGCACAGCTGCTGTTAAGAGGTTTTCCAAAGGTGTTCTGAATTATTTGAAAGAACGTCTCATAAAAACAGAAGTGACATCTATCTGGCGATAATATAAAGCATTTTCTCAAACGCTCGGAGCTAATTAATTTCTCATCGGCCCACGCTGACAGGTTTTAGTTTTCAGTCTTTTGAAATACCCGTCTCCATAACAAAATAACAGACATGAATGGAAGTCCTTTTCTTCTATCAAAACTGAATGTGTTATGTTTTTTTACATAATTTCCATGAATATAAAACTAAAAAGAATACAGTTTATTGTTGTCTTCACAAAATATTGAGTGGCTGTTTTAGGATTTTGAGTGTTTAGGTCACATTAGGTTTTTTTTTTTGTTTTTTTCAGGTACAGTTCATTATTTCAATCTGCATTGAAGCTTGTTTTGTAAATTGTAAACCCCTTTTTTTATATATATATTTCATAAAAGCTCCTCGTCCAGCTCTAATAAATGACACTTTGTGTGCAAAAGAAAAACAAAGCTGAGCAGCAAATTAGATGATTCTTTTGTCATTTTGTCAGTTTACATAATTTTAGCCATTTTTCTCCACCTACGTGAAAACTTCTAGACTCAGATTATTGTCACGATGAACCAACGTGAAGGATTTCAGGGCTCTGAAGAATCTGAATGAGAGTCAAACATGACTTGTTTTATTTTCACTTTTACTTTTCCTGCCTAAAGTCTAAACTTGTGTGTCTGTGTGATCTTGTGCAGCTGAGGTTTATGGGTAACGTGGACGTAGATCGGGTCTCCGGCCTCTTCAGAGACGCTCTGAACTCCTTCATGAGTCGGAGGAAAAGCCCTCTGACCACCCAGATGTTCACAGACCTGTTCAGCAGATTCCCCGTGAGTTCAACCAGACCTCTTTACCTGCAGACGTGATTTACTCACCTCCGAGGTCAAAATAACACTTTGTGCTTCTGGCCAGGTTTTATGTGTGAACCTGTTGGATACAGCTGTGCAGCACATCACATCTGGAATCCGAGAACATCAACAGGTAAAACCTCGTTTTTTGGCCTTTTCCTTAATAACGATTTTCTGTTTACATTGTAACAAATTGCACAGAAATCTGTTGTGGTTCTACGAGTTTACCTCGTCAGGATTGTTCCACGTCATTTAAAACGCTTATAAATTTATAAAAAAAATTGTAATTTATTTTTAACAGCTGTCATTTTGAGTTATGTGTATTCACACCATCAACCGTCTCCAGTGTTCATCTCAGACACTCAAACACACAAATCTCATTCTTTCAAGAACGCTGGTATTAATTCATTTTTTTTTCCATCCTTTATTTATACAGGTTAGTCTCATTGAGCCTCGATGACTCACTTACAAGAGACGAGTTGAAATGTCTTTCAGCAAATTAGCTCTAATTTTCTTTATTCAATGTCATTTTAAGTTTTAAATACAGTTCTATAAGGTTCAGCTAGCCTTTTGCCTTTTTTCACTTATTGCTACTATTTGGCTTATTTTAGCTAACCTTTCGCCTATTTTAGCGTTTAGCTACTGTTCTGCTATTTTTGCTTTTAGTTTTAAGCTGTCATTCTGTTTAAGCTTTGAGCTAGCCTTTTGATACATTCAGCTAAATCCAGCTAATCTTTTGCAGATTGTAGCTAGTGTTTTACTACTTTTGGTTAGCCTTTTGCTACATTAACTTAGCTAGCTATTTGCTGTGTTAAGCTTTTGGCTTTTAGTTTGGTGCATTTAGATTTTAGTTTGCCTTTTTTTTTACTTTTAGCTATCCTTTTGCTACTTTAGCTTTGAGCTAGTCATTGTGTTCCTTTTTAGCTGAACCTTTTGCTTCTTTTAGTTTTTAGCTAGTGTTTTGCAACTTATGCTTATACTTTGCTGTTTGCTATTTTTAGCTTTAAGCTTTTAGCTAGCGCTTTGATATCCTTAGGTAAAATGAGCTAATCTTTTGCTGATTATAGCTAATATTTTACTACCTAGCTAGCCTTTTAGTACGTTAACTTCTGGCTATCTGTTTGCTGCATTTAGCTTTTAGTTTGCCCTTTGATGCTTTTAGCTACCTTTTTATAAAAATAACTTTTAGTTAGCCACTTGATAATTTTAACTACCCTGTGCATCTTTGCACTAGTCTTTAGTTGCTTTTAGCTGGCCTTTTGCTACTTTAAGCTTTTAGCTAACATTGTGCAACTTTTGGGTGTTAGCTAGCATTTTGCTACTTTCAGCGTTTCTACGATGTTGATTAATTTTCTGTGTGATCGACTTTGATTTCAGCTGGTTTTGTTAACGTGTTCATCATTTCGCTTTATGGATCTCATTTTGTGTGTTTAGGGTCAAGCGTGCGTGTTGGTGTTGCGGGCGATGCAGAGCAGAGACGTCCAGAAGCTTCTGAGCGGCAAAAAGTGGACAAAGCTCTGTGAGAATGTGTTGGAACATCTGGCTGAGGTAAGTCCGCACAGGTTTTGTGAGCGTTTTGTCCTGAGGAATCTTACAGGAACCAGATTCTTTCAGGCAGGTTTTTGTTTTGGTCCAGTCCTGTTCAGCAGACGTCATTAGAGTAAACAGTCCCGGTAAAAAAGACTTGTAGGACTTTGAGACTGCAAATGAACTTCTGGGGCGACCTGGGTCCTGTTAGCTGTTTCTACCTGGCCTGCGTGAGGCTAATAGAAAATCAGAAATTAAATATAAATCATTCCACAGGCAAATTTTAAAATTGTATTTTCAGTGATTAGCAGAATAGATGAAATGCTAAAAAGCATGAACCCATCTGAAATGAATGGCAGCAACACAGATTTGCACTTTTAGTTGCTGTGATCGATCCACAAAGGTTTAAAGTCACGAATAAAACAGCGAATCCACTCAGAAAACTGTGATGACTGCAGGTTTTGAGTTTATTCAGTGCAACCTGATTTTTTAAAAAAAAGGTGTTTTTAGATCAGCGTCTAATTCTGACACTTCAAACCACTTCATTCACCCGCATTTTCATCTGTGGTGCATCAGACCAGAGCTGAAGAAGATTTAAAGGTTCCTCAAAAGAATCTTCAGGGGTTAAAACTTCCGGTTGTCTCGGCTTTAAACCCTCGTTTATACCCCAGAGGTCCATCGCTGAACTTATCATCTGATGCTTTTTACATCCAAGTCTCATTCAGCACCACCTTTAAACAACCGGTGTAAACTCATTTAAAATCAAACTAAGCAGTCAACTTTATGAACTGACAGCACATTTCAAAGGGACCGAAACCCTGACCCCTCTTTAACTCAAGTGTGAAGGACATCTTAATTACGTGCGTTTCTCCCTGCCTGTTCTGGATGCACAGATCCAACTTTCCCTCCGCTTCCCGTTCCCAAACTCAAAGGGCCCATCCAGTTCTGCGTCCCTCAGATTAAATTCTGCCAAACTCTCCTTGTGGAACTGATTGAAAGTCATTTTCTCCGTGCGCAGGAGGCTGTGGCTGCACATCGTGTTCCCACTCTGAGCGGAGATGTTCGCAGACGCGCATGCATTAGGCCCGTGTGCGTTTTAATTATATTAATCTAGTGAGTTTATGAGATTGCATGGTGCTGTGATAAATGATAATTAGAGGCGCCGCTCCTCTCTGTGTCCTCCTCGTGTCCTCTAGAGAGCAAGGGGTGAAGGCATGGGTAATTACATGCTTCTGTAAATCCTCCCAGCACAGCTCCACCTCTCGTGTCTCCTCTCCCAGCATAAGATCAGAAATCCAAGACAACAGAACCACTTTATCCCTCTAAACCTCTCTTGTAGATTTTCTTGCCAATTTGTGATAAATGGAATCCGTTTTGAAGCGCCAGTGTTTAAATTACGTTTCAGACAAGGACTGCAAGGTTAAACCTTTGCCACAGCTTTAATATTAATGAAGAAATGAACTTTTAATGTATTTGTCAAACACCGAGACGTGAACGTGAACTATAAGAGGCTGCTGTATTTTAGAGGTGGGAAGCTTAGGGCACCTCATGATTCCATGTGGTTACAATTCAATTAAACAATTACCCTATTTTTCTGACTATAAGGCACACTTAAAATCCTTTAATTTTCTCAAAAATTGACAGCGAGCCTTATAATCAGGAGCGCCTTATGTTAGTTTAGGCCTGTCACGATAACAAATTTTGCTGGGCGATTAATTGTCTCAGAAATTATTGCGATAAACGATAATATTGTTTGAAATTTAACAATAATTGTCAAATTTTAGAAAAAATTTTGATTTCTTTGGTGTGTAGTACTGTTTGTGACCACCTGATTGCAGTATAAGACTGTTTGAACCAAAGGATGGATAGTTGAGCAGCGTGTCTCTTTAAGAAAAATAGGAGGGAGGCCTCTTGACGTGACATGGGCTGACATTGTGTCATGACGTTCGGTGGTTTGAGCTCTTTAGCATAGCATTTGTCACACAAAGCTTTTAATTAAAAAAATCAGTAAACAAGTTCTCAGCTTCTTTTTTCAGAGAAAAACAACTTTTTACACGAAGGCACGAGTTTCAACCGTGCATTTTGGAGCTTCGACAAGACGGACGTTTATTCCCGAGATTGGCCTGTTAGCTTAGCTCGTAGCTTAGCTTCTCAACTTGGCTGCTTTCGTTAAAACAGATTTTAAAGAGAAAGGGAGGGGTCAGTGAAGAGCGAAGTTGAGCCGTGTCTTCAGTAGAAAGAGAGAGACACGAAGAAACAGTAAAGCCGAAACGAGGTCGATAATTTTCATTCATCATGCGATTAATTGATTTATTGTTTATCGCGACAAGCCTATATTAATTCTGGTTGTGCTTACTGACCTCAAACTGATTTTATGTAGTTATTGTGAATGAGTTCGCCTTATAGTCCGAAAAATACGGTATTGGTATATTGCAATTATTTTGAATTGAAAGGGCTTTAGCTTATTTTACACAAAGTAACACTGGTTTAAAAATCTTGGCTTAAAAACAGTGTTGAAGAATCCTATCAATCTCAGGCTGTTGACCAACAATTAGCGTAGATGCTAAATTACCGTTGAAATTGCCTTAGAAAAAGCTGACGTGATTATCGTGTTTATAGCTGGAAATTTATACACAAATTAGACATTTTGAAGTCATTTCTAGAGAAAGTAATGTTTTGATAACTTCTGATTTTTTACAGACATAACATTCTTCAGGATTCTATTAATAGAAGCTGAAAAATGTGTGGCAACTTCACTGTAATGTGTTTTACCACCGGAAGCTACGGTAACTCAGCTAGAACAAACGGCACCATGCAACAAAAACTGCTGACTCTCTTGAAGTGGCAGCAAAGATTAACATTAACTCAACAGATTTTTGACAGATTCAGAATGTCAACAGTGCAATGTATCTAAAATAAATTGTTTACTTCCTTCGTCTACTGTATAAACAGAAGGGCAGTGACTTTATAAATCACATAAGCTCCGGAGTGTTCAGATTAGAGCTGTATTAATAATATCAGTTTGTCGTTGGTGTTGAATGATAAGGAGATATCAGCTTCAGTCCTGAACTAGAGATAAGATTAAATTGGGCCAGATTATTTCTGGGTGGTAAACTGGACAGGACCTGGTTATTGTAGGACGAAGTCAACGGTTTTGCTCGGTCAAAAACAACCGATCAGTTTTACAGATATTGAGCTAAAACTAGATTTACTGGTAGTAGGGCTGGGCGATATGGACCTAAATTAATATCTCAATGTTTTTAAGATAAATCGCAATATACGATATATATCTCAATTTTTTTTTTCTTTCTAAAAATATATTTCTGAGTCAAAGCTTTGTCCCAATTGTGCGTTAAGAAGTGCATCTTCTTTCAGAGTCTCGGGCAGGTCAGTGGAGCGGAGAGCAAAGTGACCAAAGACAAGGTGGTGATGATGCTGGAGCTCTGTCAGTTTCTGGTTAAACATGTTCACCAGCAGGTGGGTGGACTCACGACGTGGGGGTGAACAACACCGGGGGGAAAAGTCGACACGGACTCAGTTTCTCTCTGTTGTCTGTGCAGAAGCTGTCTGTGAACCTGGACCCCCTCCAGGGCGTCCTCCAGTCCTTGACCAGCGCTGTGGAGTTCAGAAAAACTGGAAAACTGGAGGACAACTACTGGGCTGTGATGAAGCACTTTGGAGTGATGTGAGTCTTAGACATGAATACATAAACACCTCTGTAATGAAAAGAAATTATCCCTGTCCACCTTTTGTTTAATTTATTGCTTTATGCTTTCTTTACAAGCTTCCTATACGGTCTTAAAGCATAAAAATTGTATGAAATTTGCTTTTAGTATTTTTAGATTTACTGTATTTTTTGGCCTATAAGTCGCAGTTTTTTTGCATAATTTGCATGCCCTGCTACTTATATGCCAAAGCGACTTTTTTTTTCCTTTCCATATTTATAAATCAATATTTGGCTGAGATATGACTGTTTTCATTCATTCTGACTGAAAATATTGAGCACTGCCATTTTCAGCCACTAGATGGCACTCAAGTTGTATGGCATGTTGTTGTGTCATATAATAGGGAAAAGTGACTATTAATGACACAATCGGCTTGCCAAAGCCTCCCACCTTTGTCCAGCTCGCCTGGAGCAACCGTCAAATCAGCTTCATTTCGCTGCGCCGCTCCGGCAAAATGCAGCTAATTTGACCATTAAAGTGCATTTATTAAGCAAAAGTTCAACTGAGACACACCTTTACTATAATTTCAAGCAAACAAATAATAGTTTTTAGGCGGTTATCTTGTTAAATTTAGAAGAAATGCACAGCGAATACTCCCGTGCACGCTCCTACTTCCTCGTATCGGCTTTTGAAATGTAGTTGATTTGACCGTCAAAGTGCATTTATTAAGTAAAAGGTAGACTGAGACACACCTTTAATATAATTTCAATCAAACAAATTAATTTATTCATTCAACCTTTATTTAAACAGATAAATCACATTGAGCCTCGAAGACTCATGTACAAGTGAGACCTGTTTGGACAAACAAAAACAGTGGTTAACTGGACACATGTAGGAGTTTGAGGTGAAAAAAAATCCCATCAGACTTTTTTTTTTCTTGCCTGAGGAAAAAAAACTAATATTAAAAAAACACCTCACACAAACAAGCACATATTTACGTAGACATTCTTCAATCGGAGACGAGAGCGGTCAACAACGCTTATAGATGCTCTCGAGGTCACTGTAATCAGTCAATGTCCTCCGGTGAGATCTATAAACATTCTTCAGGTATGTCGAGGAATGGACAAGAATAACGTCTATGAGAATCCAAGAGTCCTGAAATGATGACACAAAGTTTATTCAGCTGGTTTCATCTGGTTATCAGTTGGAAATTCCTCAGGGAGGGGGTGGTGAGCGTCGGATCACATTTTCTCCAGGCGAATTCAGATAAGATGGCCTTCAAGGCCAGCCAAGGGAGGCAACTTAGATAAACACACAGTTGTTTTGGGGATGGGCAGAACTTAATGACATCTACCTTGAGTCTGTGTTGGTCCACTCGGTTCCGAAATGTCCAAAATAACATGGCCACACCGATGGAACGTGACTGAGTAAAATCTCCAAGATCTGATCCATTCAGCCCAAAGCATTTGAGTCCGGGTACACGAGACACAAACCAAGCCATCATAAAGGCAAGCAGCGTGATCGGGTCCAAATTTGCTGCCGACGACTTCCTTGATTGTAGATTAAACCAGCACCAGCTGAATCCAAAAAAGCAGGAACCAGTTATCGAAAATCCAATTAAATATGCGTCCTTAAAATCCACAGATGGCAGCAGAGATAGACACATCATCAAGTCTTCCAAGTCGACGAGATATCCAGCTGCGTGCGTGCCAACAGGGCAAATCGGCTCACCTAAAGCCCGTCTTCTCTTCGAAGAAATGCTGTAAATTGAGTTGAGGGACCAACTGGTCAAAACAAGTCCATAATTATGGTTCGGAAGAAATGCAAAAGAGTCTCACAGCAATTTCACAGACAGACAGAGCAGCAAAGCAAAGCGGAGAGGGAGGGAAGCATCCGATCTCGTGGTGAAGTGTTTTTAAGTGTTAATCTTGTTCATTTCTTGTTAGTCCTCCTGTGCCATTTGGCAGCCAGTTGATTTTTGGCACAACACTGGTCCTCATTTACGGGTTGTCAGTGGTGACAAGTAACAAACGCGTCAGCGGTGACGCATGATAGATTCTGGTTGTTCTGATTCTGAGATGCGACTTATATGGCGAAGTGACATTTAAGGATTTTTCCACTTTATTAGACATAATTGGACTGATGCGACTTATAGGGCGGTGCAACGTTTACAGCAGAAAATACGGTAGTTAAATTTGGGAAAAAACTGAGAGGCTCAGATTCATGGTGTGGCATGTTTTACTGTGTTTTAGGCACAATTTTCATTTTTCAAAAGGTAAAAATATGAATTTCTAACTAATTCTCCCAAACGTGAACTGTGTGATTTTCACATAAACTAAAGACAAAACAATGGACACAGTGACCATGTTTAACTGGCAGCAACTTTTCTCTACTAGCAACAATTTTAGTTTAAACTGTGATTTTTAAAGCCTTCTTGATGTTCACATGTTGCCAGGAAGCCCAAAGTTGAGAAGACGAAGCCCGACCAGGAGACCGAGACGGAGATGGTGCCCAAGAAGAAGAAAGGTTTTCTGCCTGAAACAAAAAAGCGTAAAAAACGCAATAAACCTGATCTGGAGCCAGCCTCCAAAAACAAGCCAGAAGAGGAGAAAGAACCAGCTAAAAAGAAACCGAAAAAGAAGACGAAACAGAAACGAGCCGCCGATGGTGCGGCCGCTTCCCAGCCCGGCCCGGCCAAAAAGAGCAGAACACAATCTGACAGTAAACCTGGCAAGAAGAAGAAGAAGAAAACCGAGCAGAGGAAAGGAGAGTAAACGTGAAGTGGATTATTTAAATGGACTCACTGAAAAGGTTTTGAATATCCTTTTAAACAGTTTATTCTTTTTGTTTTTTTTACTACCAGGTCAGCTTTGATGGTTTGTTCAACGTGAGAGACAAAATTAAATTTGTGAGAATCAGGATTTGACTTCTTATTTTTATTTTATTTGATGAGAACTGTTGATTAGAAATATGTCTGCAGTTAAATGTGATCTATGAAATGAGCACAGCTGAGCTTCAGTGCACAACCATTGAATTAAAATATTGAAAAACACCTAAACTGAGATTTGTGTAAAAATGAGTCCATGAAGGCTGAATGATCTCCCAGTAGCTATCAATCTATCATTAAAGTTTCTAAAAGGTAAATCTTCAGAAATATTTTTCACTTAAATCCTTTTTTACTAGAAAATGGACTATTTTTCTCTGCTGGCTGAGCAGAGCCATCGGGAAATCCCTTCATATAACTCCCCTTTTTAAATACATAGCTGGAATTCCTGATGACATCGCTACAGACCAACAAAAAAAAGTTTTTAAACCAGCACGCGCAAGCAAAACTAGCTTATTGCCAGGTGATAAATCCCCAACATTCACCAAACTTCATATCGTTTTGAAGCTTTTGAGATGAAGAATTTTAAAATGGAAATAAATCAGTTTTAATAATTATGACTCGTTTTTGCCAGCACGGTCACAAATTAGTTTCTTTGCCTGAAAATCCACCAGTTTCACTCACTTTTAGAGCCGTTCTTTCAGCTTTTAAGGAGGGAGCTAATACAGTTTGTGGCACAAAGCTGGAGGAACGTTCCGTGGTCGTTTGAAAGCGCTTAGGCTCCGCCCACACCTTGCGTTAACATGCATGTGTTATGATCCAGTCATGCTTGGATAGCTTGTTAGTTAAAAACAGATCCATTCTAGAATGACGCCCGGGGAGGGCTTTCTGGGACATTTGGACACGTTCTGGCAGCAGTGTGAATTTTAATGTGTCCTGGGTCTCATTTAATGTTTCATCCTCGCTGAAGCTGCAGGATTTTGGCCTCGCCGAACAAACACTCTTCTTGTCAGCAGGGGTGCAAAGGTGTGTTCAAAAACTAAAAGCAGCGATGCATAAAGAGGGACATGCATCACAGCTGGCAGAATCCAAATTTAATCTAATCGAGTAGTGATTTTCAATGAAATTCACATTAAAACACATTTCTGTTCATATTGCACTCGTTCTGTTCATATTGCACTTGTTCTGTTCATATTGCACTCGGGTTTTAGTGAATTTTTAAACCGTACGAAAATTATGTTTTTATTTTGCTAAACGCCTACGAAAAGCAAATAGTTTTTTTAATATCCCATTGGAAACATTTTGCAATATCTTGAGTAAAAAAAAACATGGAGTAAAAAAAAAAACACACGAATTACTTCAAACACAAAAAAATGTTAATTTTTAAAAAATATATATTTTAAAATGTGACAAATTTAAATTTTTATAAATATGTCCTAGAAAATATATAAATTCTACTAAAAACAATTAAAAACATAGTATTTTTTTTTATTGTTTTTTGGCTCTAACATGATGTAACGTCAACTTCTCAGTGGATTAAAATAAACAATAATCAAGAATCTAAAAAACATCAGACCTATTCTTAACATGAAACATTTAAATTTTTTCTCTTATACGTTTAAGAGCATATTTTTGTTTATCAAAGTTAATGCTCAATCATCCAGGTACTAAATCCAGTAATGCTCAGTCAGGTCATATGGACAGTTTCTTTTTTGCAGAAAGACAGAGGGCTTCATCAGTCTGAGCCAAGTAAACTGTTTCCCCACCACTCCTTAAGTGGACCAACCAGTTTGCTGGAGATACATTTGTTTACTTACCATTAAAATACAAGTTACTGTATCCTGAGTGATGTGTTGTGTGTGAATTTTAACTCCTCTGCGTTTAACATGGCTACAAACCAGTCTGAAAAAAAATCATAATTTACCAATTTATGGCTGTAATATAACCACCAGCAAAAAAAAACCTAAAAGAAACTAATCACTAATATTGATTTTTTTTCCCAGCCTAACCCAATTTTTCAGCATTTTTAATAAGCATTTTATTTTTTTTTAAAAAGCGAAATTACTATTTTATTTTCATAAATACATGTTTTGATGAGCCTGAGTGATAAAAAAAAAAAAAACTCATAAACCAAAATAATCTTATTCCCTGATGCACTCCTGACATTTTATTGGAGTTTTACATTGACATATTTTCTTCAAACCTCAGAGTCAAACAGGGGTTATGGGTAAATCTACCAAATCTAAGAGATTAGAGTAATTAAGTGGACATAAATCTTCTGAAGCTTTAATGTTACAATATGAGACATGATCAAATAAGAAAACCAGAAACTCTTAAGACAGATTTCAAAACCAAGCACCTGCCTTGAAACAGAGTGGGTTTTGAGAAAAACAGCATTTCATAAGAAGATTGCATCAAGGGTTTAATTTCATCCATGGAGCAGAGTCACCATTCTGTTCCAGATGTGCGGCCTCAAACAGCTGTCACTGCGTTACATAATGGAGGACTGCCCCTGGCCTTTGTACACAGTTGGATGTGGGGCTTTGTGCCGTAAACAAAGGTAAGCAATCACACGGAACCCTAATTCTGCTGCCAGAAAAATGATGCAGCGTCCCCCCAAATGGATTACTTTACAGGACATGAAGTCTTGCAGCGATAAATTTACAGGAGTGTTAGCTGGCAGCTGCCTCATCCATCAGTAATCTCATCTTAAAGGCCCTCTGCAGTGCAGGAGCAGCAGCTGAGGACAACAGGGCCTCATGTTTGCCTCCAGCTTCCCTATGCTGCATCCTTTAAACCTTCACTGACGTGATGTGACCAAATATCACAGCAGGGGGGAAAAAAACAACCTGGGACTGCAGAGGGATGGGACTATAAAATGCATGGTTTACTTCTACAGGACTGGATACAAAGTTTGAAAAAAATTTTTTTATTATAAATCCGGTTTAAACGTTTAATTCAACAAAAAATAGCTGTATGAATGGCTCATTCTAAGGAAAATACACATCAATACACAAAATCAGTATTTATTTTAAAAACTAAATCTTTAGTCAAAAACAAACTTTAGTACAAGTTTGGTTTTTAAAAAAAGCCCCACGTTGGGCGCCAAAACGTAGTGCTTCTACAATGATCAAACAACAATTGTTGAGTAAAAAACAGGCGACACAGAGTCTCTGGATGACAGCAAAATTAATTGGGTTTTTTGAAGAGTGTAAGAAATGTTGGTCAGTCAGAAAAAGCATAATTACACAAGAAAGCTTAAAAAAAAGACTTACTCCAAACTCATACGTTCCTTATGTATTTGCCGTGAGGAATATTACATTGTATTCAGTATATTGTATTCAGTCAGGAATCCGTTCCTGTCCATAGATGGTCAATTGGCCTTACACCCAGACGTATGATGTCTGTGCACTTTCTGCAAAATAAATAAATTCTTTACGCATAAGCTAACTTTGGTTGAACCTTTTCTTATTTAGTAAGACAAATAAGACACATTTCACAAAAGGCACATTTTGGTGAGGAACAAATAGTTCACTGCCTAATAAAACTTGTTTAAATTTGTTAAACGGAACAAATGCCTAAATCAACAAAACAGAGGTTACAAAAAATTTACTAAAAACTACAAATGTTAGCAAAATACAAGCTGCAAACTAAAATAGGTCAAATCATAGCTAGAACAAGCACTAAAGAGCAAAATCACAGCTAAAAGTTTAAATTAGAGAACAGTAGCCACAAGCTAAAATTAGCAAAACCATAGCTAAAAGATCAAATGAAGAACTAATATTTCAAGCTAAAATTAGTAATTCATAGCTCAAAGCTAAATAATAAAACCATATCTAGAAGCTATAATTTACTACACTGTTGCTACAAGCTAAAATGAAAAAAAAAAATCATAACAAAA
Organism: Nematolebias whitei; assembly: GCF_014905685.2. Lineage (NCBI taxonomy): Eukaryota > Metazoa > Chordata > Actinopteri > Cyprinodontiformes > Rivulidae > Nematolebias > Nematolebias whitei. The sequence goes on along the minus strand of NC_056511.1, from coordinate 10,568,223 downwards.
GGCAAAAAAAAGTGGCTAAGAGTTAAAATGAACAAAACTAAGGCAAGAAGCAAAAATGAACAAAATGTATGTAAAAGTGTAAAAAGCAAAATCATGGCTTAAAGCTTAAACTAGCCAAAATGTAGCTAAAAGCTACAACTGAAAAACAGTAGGTACGAATTTTAATTCAAAAGAATCTGTAGCTACATTTTTTAATTGACAATATAACTGTTTTTCTTTTGGCTACTTCCTTCTGTAAGGGTCGCCACAGCTAATGAACGTGCATGAAAGATTTGGTTATTGTTTTATGCTGGAAGCCCTTCCTGATGCAACCTGGACTCAAGCTCACAACGTCAGGATCATAAGGCTGCAGCTCTGACAGACCGAGCGACCACAGCCCCTATGGCATGACTATGCATAGAAGCTAAAATTCAAAAACTGGCTTATAACTAAAATGAGCAAATCTATAGCTAGACCAAATTAGAAAACTACTTAATGCCTTTGTATGTTAACTTGTAACCATAATATGTGAGGAAAAAGTGCACTTTCTGTTTGCCCTGTTCAGCATATCTCCCTAACTTTGGTCAAATTATTTTTTATAAAAATATTTACTCTGTGTAGCTGTAAAACAAATTCATGAAGTATCCAACAGGCTATTAGCTCAGACTGAACATTTTGTTTTGCTCATTGTGTTTTTAGTATCATTCTGTCACACATTTTATTCACATAACTATAAAATAGAACAGAAAACTGCCTAAATTAAAACACTAAATCCACATCTGAGATTATAACATGAATACGTTTTGATTAAGAAATTGAGATTATAGCCATGCTCAGATTCAGATATATACCTGTATTTAATTTTGGGTCAAAACTGGCATTCTCTTACGCCACTGGAAATACCTGCTTCGTGCTTTGTTTTCATCCCATACAGTGATCCGTATCATTTGCCAGTTATGTGGATGAGCAGATTTCTAACAGCGCTTCTTTGTTATTCCCTCCTTTGCTTACAGATCCGTGGAGGCACTTTTCTTGCGTTTTTGGCTTTGTACCCTTGAAGTCACAGCTTGAGCCCGCAGTAACGAAGCATATAAAGCGAGTCTCGTGATGACAAATCGCTCTCCTCGAACCCTGACAGCAGGGGTGAGAATGGGAGCAGCGCTGTGCTCTCCTCCTGACAGCAAACTGACACTATTCATCGCTGCGAGTCAAGATACGGAGCCCAGAACCAATCTGCTAATGCAGCTCGGAGGAATAATCGCAGCCAGTTGCAAAAGTTTGGGGTGGCCAGAGCCTCATCAGTATGAGAAAGATGCAACTGAATGCCAGTCTGATTCATCCCCTCACCTTGAGAAATGTTTTCATCTTCATGGATTCATGCTTTATAGCAGAGACTGTGAATTTTTCCAATCCATGGTGCAGTGGACTGTGAAAGGTTTATTATTGTAGGTTTTATTTCTTTCTTAACCCATGCTGCTCCTGTTAATGTGTCCTCTTTGGAGTGTGATGCTCCTCAGCAGGTAGGTTGGTAGGTTGCAAGCAGAATGTTAGCTTAATGGCCATTTCGAATGGAAACCTATTAATTAGTGCAGCTTGTGATCTCCTCTCAGGTCTTGTGGGATCGACCTTCTCTGTGTTTCATGTAGGACTATCCGGCTAATGAGGTGGTTATACTGGCTGTCACAACTCGCATTACAAGGTTTGTTGCGGTTTGCTGAAATATGTAGATTTTTTTTCTCGAGTTATCGTCCCTTCATCTTTCAGAATCATATTGTGAAACTAACATTAAAGACTCGTGAGATTCTAATAATGCCGAATACCTTGATGAATGCATTAGTAACAACGAAGGGTCTAGCATTCCTTGGAGGAATGCAGATCACCCGCCACATTTCAATCAAGAGTGTTTAAACTCATAATATGGTGCACACACATGCAATGGATAAAAATGGCGGCATGACATGATGTTTTTGCATTTTTCTCATGCCTCTCTTTTGGTTTCATCTCAACACTCTGTGTATGTTTAGAATTTAGATGTTTTAAAAGTAGATGAATGAAACCCAGAAGCTGAAGTCACAAAGAATGAGCACCCCCTAGTGGTTAGCTGCAGTACAGTTTTTAGGTTTTGCCCCTCCGTGCAAGTGAATCGGTCAGTTAAACGAATGCTTACTGAAAATAAAAACACGCTTCAGGTACCGTACTTTTCGGACTATACGGCGCACTTAAAATCCTTTAATTTCCTCAAAAATCCACAGTGAGCCTTATGTATTAATTCTGGTTGTGCTTTCTGACCTCGAACTGATTTTATGTGGTACAACGTGCTCAAAAATCTGTCAAACTGTTTCAGTTTTGCTTAATGCGCCTTATCGTCCTAAAAATACGATAATTATGTTTCAGTCTTGATTTTTGTATATTCACACAGTTCTTGGCTTGCTGCTGTTTGTTCATTTACACATTATTTTACTATATTTTCATCTTCTATTTCTTATCCATAGTCCGTTTGTGGAGGTAGACAAGTCCAGGAGAGGGACCCAGCAATCCCCAGTAACACTCTCCACCTCCTCCTGGGGGACCCCAAGGCGTTCCCATCAGAGAAGATATGTAATCCCTCCAGAGAGTTCTGGGTCTGCCCCAGGGCCTCATGCCAAGAAAACCTCCATAGGGAGGTGTCCAGGAGGCACAATCAGATGCCTGAACCACCTCAGCTGACTCCTTTTGATGCAGAGGAGCAGCGGCTCTACTCCGACCTTCCCATGGATGGAGCTCCTCACCGTGTGTCTAAGGATAAACCCTAACAAGAAAGCTCATTTTAGCTGCTTGCACTCAGGATTTCGTGCTTGGTTGGAACTTAGACAAATTAGTCAATCAGGAGCTTTGCCTTCCACAACTTCACCACAACTGACCAAAGCAACACCCTCATTATTGCTGAGGACGAGGCCCAGATCCTTCAATGTTTGTCTACATTTAGTCTCAACTTAAAGTTTAAACAAATGGGTCATCGCTGAGATTGACATGCTGACAGCCTGTTAAGGAGTTGGGACGGTTGTAGGCTGAACTTTGTTATTGAGGGTGCAGTTCTGAGTGTGCAGGCTTTGGTTCCAAAAATGCATGACTGCACCCAAGAAAACTGGCATTTTGGCTTCAGTTTTGGACAATAATAACTAAAGTCACTTCAGCCATTTTTGCTTGGTTTGACCGAAACACCTACAACTCATAAGAAAACAAATTTTGAACTCATAAGATAGTTTAAAACACTCCACCAATGTGCATTCCTTCAAGGAAGACTGAGCCTTTAATTTAATTTATTTTCAACTCCAGAGCGACCTCATTAAAGTGCTACTAGCAATAAAAAAAAAAAAAATGTGTTCAATACAGAAGGTATACAAAAAAAAAGTCAAGTTATAGATTTTGTTTATGGATTTCAGCAGGGAACTAAACTTTATGCTTGCCAAAAAAAAATAAATAAAAGTATCACCAGAGCATATGATGCATATTACCATTTATTATCTCAGCCTATGTTTTACATGATTTTAATATCAGCAGAGCTGAAGCAGAAAAGTGGAAGATGCCTGTTCAGCTCAGTGGAGCTAACTAATTAAATTTAAATTTGAGACTGACCATCCTGTCTAAGCAAAACCCTACATGTGTGATTTAAATGCCAATCTGTTAACATTTCATGGTGACATTTACAGTCAAACAATAGGTTATAAGTTGTGTTAAACTTATTCCTGTTACCAGAGATGACACAACCACTAACTATCAGTAACCGTTTTGGACTTTCTGGCACAACAAAACTCTGACAAATGACCTTGTTACTTCTAAATTAGGTTGAAGACAATAACTAGGTTATTCCCAGAGCATCTTAAATAAGAAAACCTGTTCTACTTTCCGTCGAGCGGTGCTTAGCGTGTGTGACGACAGATAAAAGAGGTTAATATCATTTCATACTAATTTCTAACCTTCATCAGATCCTGCTCACTGACTTCAGTTTAGTTCTCATTCAGACGCATTTTGATCTATTCATAATTTATCTCGTATGACTTCAATTTACATTCTATTCATTCATGGACAAAACCTTTTAGCTAAAGCGTCCCATTCATTCCTAAATGTCATTCAGTTTGAGGGATATTGAGTATTGTTATGTAAAATCTTTATATTCTGTTCATCTTTGATCGTGTGAAAGCTGAGTCAGCATCCATTCGCTTGTTTTCTTGTTTTTGGAAAGTAACTACTTCAGCTTTCAATCATTTTATATTAATTATTCAGGTATCAAAACGTTCGGCTCATAATGTCTAAGTTTTGTTTTGGTGTAACATTTGTTCTTTTTTTTTCCCCTCTCAAAAAACATTAAGGACTCTTTGAACTCTATTTAAGCATGTTTCATTTTTAGATTTTAGCTACAGTTTGTAGATTTCAGTTAAAGCTTTGCGGAATAATGTTTAGCTACAGTTTGGCTAATTTGAGCATTTAGCTACAGTTTTGCTAAATTTATCTTTTCGCTATAGTTTTGTTAAATGTTTCCATGTAATTTTGCCTTTTTTCAACTCAGTTTTGCTAATGTTATCTTTTAGATACATTAGTGTTCATTTTAGCTACAGTTGTGCTAATATTAACATTTAGCTGTGGTTTTACTAATTTTAGCCTTTAGCTTTGGTGTTGCCAATTCAAGATTTTAGCTTAATCTTAGCTAATTTTAAGCTTTATCTATGGTTTTTCTTTATTTTATATTTTATGTTACAGATTTTAGCTTTTCCCTTTTTGCTAGGTTATGGTTTTAGCTATTGTTATACTGTAAAGTTTAGCATCTATTTTTGCTTGTTTTAACTTTAACAACTCAGTTTCAGCTTCTTAAGCAAGTTGCATCCAAATCATTCAGAACTCAGTTTTCACGCTGCGTGCTCACAGAAAATGCAAATTTCTATCGTTACAAATTATTCCCACTCATGTAGTTAATTCACTTCTAGCCTCTGACCTCCATCGTGCAGCCCCTGGCCTCCATTAACATTTATTAATCCTGACCATTGATCTATATCAGCTTCCATTCACTGACGTTCCACCGTCACAAACGGTTGACTCGTATGCATCCGTAGCAGCTGACTTAGATTCCTAGACGCTGACGTACAACAACTCCTCATTCCTTGACACTTACCTCTGTCCATTACCACTCATTGATCTTAATTCACTTGAAACCACTGACGTTCATCTATTTTCAACTGCTGACATCCAACCCCCATCGTCTGACAGCCAACCATTCCCTTCCTCCTAACATTCGCCTGTCTATTCACAGCCACTGATCTTCATCCATCCCTGACAGCTGAGAGCGGCCGGCTATTTTTCCTGTAGCCGCTCACCTTCAGCCTCAGCCGTTGACTTTGTACCTTTCGGTCATCTTTACCTGCTACAACCCATAAAATCACTGATAAATTTCCTCATTGGCAACCGGCCTTAAATATCCCACATTATCTCCCGGTAAGAGAGACCTAGTCACCTAAAATTTTAATTTAATTCCAGTTTATTGGAAAGAATTGACCCCACTGCAGCTCAAACGAAGATACATGAAAATGTTTTAACATACAATTATCGTGTGATTGTGATAGTTTCATTTTTATAGTTTCTTCCATGTTTGTTTTTTTTTTTTGCCATCAAATGACTTTAATAAATCTTGTGCTTTTAAAAACATCATATGTCAGAATGTTTGACTCAGTTCGTAGAAGTGTGCTTATATTATTTGTAACTTTTATATATTTTTAATTATTACCATAGAAATGCATTGAGGTCTTTTCAATTCTTTAAAACATCACCTGAAATCTACTTCAGCATACTTGCTCTATTTTGTCTTCTTTTGTTCTTTTAAGCTTTTAGCTACTGCTAACATTTGCTTTTAGCTACTGTTTTAAAAAGTTTAGATTTTAGTAACTATTTAGCTGAAACAGCTTTAGCTATTTTTAGCATTCTGCCACCACTTTTCCTATTCTAGCTTTTATCTATGGTTTTGCTAACTTGAGTTTTTAGCAACTGTTTTGCAAAGTTTTGCTTTTAGCTGTAGTTCAGCTTATTTTTGCTTTTAGCTAAGGTTTAGCTTTGTTAAAAATGTTTGCCACAGTTTTCCTTTTTGGTATGCTTTGGCTAATTTTAGCTAACTTTTTTTTGTGCTTATTTTGGGTTTTAGCTACATTTTCAGTCATTTTAGCTATTGTTAAATGTAGTTTTAGCTACTAATTTGCAAATTTTAGCTATAGTTTTGCTCATTTTAACCTTTACCATCTGTTTGCCAATTCTAGATTTTAGTTATGTTTTTTTGTAATTTTAGCTTTTAGTAACAGTTTAGCAAAATTCAGCCTCTAGTTACTGTTTTGTAGTACTTGTAGTAGTAGTAGTACTCTAGTACTGTTTTGCATATTTGAGCTTTTAGCTATGCTACTAATTTTCGCCTTTAGCAAATGTTTTGCTTATTTCAGGCTTTAGCTAATGTTTTGCTCATTTTAGCTTTAAGGAATGGTTATATTATTTTTAGCCTTTAGCTGCTGTTTAGCTAAATTTAGGTTTTCACTACTTTTTTGGTTTTCGCTACTGTTTGTCCATTTTACTCTCTGTTTTGCTTGTTTGAATGTCCTACAACAATTCACTTAACAACTCTTTCCTCTGTAAATCATTCAGCATTTACTGCGTTATATATTTATCTTTTCAGAAAATACAACTTATTTAACGTCTTCGTTACAAGTCAGGAAATCAAAATCTGGTTGTAACGTTTGAACCATTTCTCATGGCCTACATGTATTTGTGATGTTCTTGTTTTGAAAACGCGTGATCCTCTAAATCCTCTTCTAATAACTGCTCTGAAGGGGCTGAGGTCAAATGCAGAATGCATTAGTCATCTTTCATTGACTTTCTTCCACTTTCCCTGCAGGAGAAAAATGGTTTCATTGTGCTGCACTTATGCCAATGAGATAAGGGCATCTTCCCAGGCTGGCGTCTGGCCAAAGATTGCTTCATATTCTCAAGCCCTTTTTTCTGTTAGAGACAATTAGGAACACGATGTTCTGGCACCGGACCAACATAGTGACAGATGCAGACTCGCTTCCTCTGACCCTCAGGTAGGACATGATGTGGCTTCACTGTTGAAGGAAGGGGACGTCCAACCTTCATGCCAGTAAATCACATAAGGGATGATAGAGTCTGAACAGGTGACTTTGCTGTATTTGGAGTGAGGCTGATTCTGTATTCAGCAGACATAACTTGTAGTGCATGTAGTCGACACGTTTCAGTGGTTCTCGTGCACGCTTCTTTGCCTCATGGAGAGGGCCAAGAAAGCTGGTTTTGTAATCAAAATCTGTTCGCACACAGCGCCATATGTCGCCTGTCTGTTCAACGCTCATTATTGTTAACCACAATATGTGGCTGCACATGTAGGATATTGACACAAAGCATTTAGGTGTTTATTTATAAACTTTTAATTTTACATAGTTTCCTTGGATAAGGCAGATTATATGAACTCCAGAAAGATGTTACTGCAAAACATTCCAGCTCGCATAGTGGCATACGTCTACAATGAATTCATAAATGACAGTAGTTTTATCAGGCTCACAATGATACGATATGAAGGATCAAAAAAGACTGGCTTCAACCAAGAGCCTTCGCTGGAAGAATTCTCAGTTCAATACATGTCAGAGAATATACTGTAAATACTCAAAAATCAAAATACTCAATAAGCGCTAAAACTTACTAGCCTATTTGACACTTTAAGGAAAAAAGGTTTGTGTGCATAACTACAGCAAAAAGGTCTTGCATCCTGTCGGGCTATCTAAAGCTACCTACAAATGTCTAAACGACATTAGAGGACAGTACTTTATGCAAATATGCTAAGTCACTTAATTGAAGGAAAAAATACTACGCAAACAAATAAGCCGTTTCTATAGCGTATATGCAGCTTTGCACTGCCTAACAGCACCACAACATCCATTATAGTCTAACTACATACTGGTAGTGTGTCAGAGGACATGCCAAGGAAGATCAGCGAGCCGCCAAGGACTGAGTTGTTTCACCAAGTTTTAATAATTTAACACAACCGTGTGTCTCATCCCAGTGAGAGTTTAAAGTTTAAATATCTGTGAGGCTTAAACGAGGCTGAGGAAGGAGGAAGAGGGAGGAAGAGGTCCCCAAAAATCAAAGCAGACCAATGCTTACAGTTGAGTTGCCGGTTTGCTAAATGACTTGTTAAAATATGAGCAGGGCCACGTCTCAACCTCACCTGCAATCACCTGGCAGGCTTTCTCACCTCATTCCAACACATTTACCACATTATCATCCCCCTCCCTTAACTTTCCCTCGCTTCATACCTTCTCATCCTCCTCATCCAGTGTACACCTCTTCTCATACTATTTATTCTTATTTCAGCTATTCCCTTTAACTTCACAGACATCCTCCTTATCTCTTCCCTTTCACGTCTCACATCCTCATTTCTTATCTGTCTCCTTTGTCACACTTTTCCTCCTATAATATTTCCCTTTTCCTCACACATCCTCATTTCTCATTTAGTCCCTTTAAAATCCCACCTAACGTCCTCATTCTTACTAGTACCTCTTCTTATCATTTCCTACTAATTTATCATCCATCTCCTTTAACTTTTCTCATCCCACATCCTCATTTATCATTTATCCCTTTTAATATCCTACTCATTCTCATCGCCTTTACTTTTTGTCATATCTTTGCTCAACCTTCCCATTGCTTTTCTTATGCTACTCTTCCTCCTCATTCCCCTCCTTTGCCCACTCATTCGTCATCTTTTTGCTTTCTCATCCCACTTACTTTTATCATTCTTTATTTGTACATTTTCTGATATTTCCCCATTTTCATCCCATTCATCCTCTTTATCTCTCCCCACATGCCACTCATCCTCTTTATTCCTCTTTCTCATCACACTAATCCTCCCCCTTTTACATCTTCTCATCCCACATCCTCCTCATTCATCATCTGTCACATTTAATATTTAACATCTAACTTTTTTCACCTCTCCCTCTTCTCATCTCACTTTTTCCATCCTTGCTCTTTCTCATTCAGACAATAATAATAATAATGAATTTAATTTGTAACGCACTTTTCATTAACAAAAATCTCAAAGTGCTATCATCCTTTTGCTTTTTATACTCTTTTTAATGCCACAAATTCTCATTATTACTCATTCCATAGTCATCCTGATCACATCACTTTCTCATCCCACTAATTAACTTTTCCATCCAACCTATTGTCCTTGTCGTCTTCAATCCTTTTATTCTCATTCCTCTCATTTGTCATTTTCATCCCTCACCTTTAAACCTTTTTTATCTCCTCAATACCTGCCCCTTCTCATCAAACTCATCCTCAGCAATCCTTTTCATGACCTCTTCTCATCACACTCATGTTCCCAAGGCCCTCCACAAACTCCCGTAAAGTTCATTGAATTGAATTGAATTTTTTTTAAACGCCAAGCGCAACTAATGTAATCTGAGACTGCTTTATAAAACAAACCCAGTTATGTTCATCAGATCGATCAAATTAATCTGAAAACAGCCTAATTTGATTGTATTCTCAATCCTCATTCTGCAGGTCATCCTTGACATTCATCAGTCCCTATTTGTACATTTCTTGTTTTCCATCTGAGGGGTGGGCTGCACCATTTGAATCCATTTTAAGTTTTGTCCCAAACCCTCGCTCCATCATGTCTTCATCCGTAAATCACGATCAACTCACTGGCGTGGCCCGAAAGAAACATGAGTGTGTCCACTGAGCTGTGTCTCTGTGGTTCTTTATCTACTGTTCATACAAGCAGCGGAGAGGGGAGTGTGAGGGGGGAGTGTGTGTGGGGTGGGGGGGGGGGGGGTCTTTGTGCCTTATTGCTTTTCCACTTTATTCCACAGTCTCGTTCCCTGAAGTTTCTGAGTCAACAGTCAACTGTCTCGCGCGGCGCCTCTTTGTCCTCTGCCGCGGCGTCCCCGCTGTCCGCGCCGCTCCGGCACGAGGGCTTCTCCTCGCGCCCCGCCGGCCTCACTATGACGCACGGCCTCGCGGGCTCCCCGCCGCCGCTCGCCCGGGCGGCGCGCGCGGGGCTGCGGCTGTCGCGCTCGTATTCCTCCTGCGCGCGCTGGATCTTCCTGTTCCGAAGCTTCCTCTTGTGGAAGTGGAACGTTGCCAGGGAGACGAGGACGACCCCCACGAGCACGGCCACCAGCACGAGGAGCGCGAGGGTGGAGGAGAACGGCGGGAGGAGGCCGAGCTGCTCCGCGCAGGTGCCGTTGCCGGCCTCGAACCCGCCGCGGCAGCGGTGCAGCGGCACCGACAGCCCCGGGGCCTCGGCGGGTCTGGCTGTCATCCGGTCCGCCTTGTCTCGCGTCTCTCTCTGACCCCTGTACCCTGCGTGCTCAGCGCGGGGACACCGGCACGCGCATGTGGTTACCTGCACCGGGAAGAAGACACAGGTGTGACCCGCTCAGTCAGAAACACCTCATTAGAGCCATTAATTGGACTTAATTGATTTATTAATGGAGGATTCACAATAGGTTAATTTAAAACAACCCAACTAATAATAATAAGTATTATTAAAAAAACGGTTCATTTAATGTAAAACAGGGTGGAAAACAAAACGATACATCTATTGTAATGACGGGCCTGCAAGATTAAGGATCAGTGTCTCTGCCCAGCAGCGGTTCCGGACCAGAAAGTCAGCTTTACACAAATACACATCTGCATTAGTTGGATCTCACATCTGATCATTATTCCCCCCCCCCCGCCATTACCATAGATGTATCGTTTTGTTTTC
>NC_056511.1:10546025-10557355 GCF_014905685.2 Nematolebias whitei | reverse complement strand
CCCAACAAAAGAAGAGGCACGAAAATGTTGAAATCTTACCTGATGAGATGGTACTTAGGGGAACCAGTCCGTGAGTGGAGAGCTGAAATGTGTGAACCGGATCGCGGTGACGCATTTCACACAATGAGATGCTGCTGATGCTGCTGCTGGTGCTGATGCTGCTGCTGGTGCTGATGCTGCTGCTGGTGCTGATGCTGAGCTCCGGTCATTCAGGATGCTCTGCTGCCGCAGTCCGCTCAGTCCGCATCCAGGGCGGCACTTCCCACCGCAGGTTAGCGGGAGAACCCCTCAGCGGGTATCAAAGAAAAAGACAAAGGAACAGGTCTGCTTCTCCTCCGGTTCTCCTCTGAATGAAGAGCTGCAGCTGCGTTACAGGTCCACCAGTCAGCCGGCAGGGGTGGGCTCTTTCTTTTCCCCTCCTCCCATATGGAATATGTACAACTCTTTGCACATTAGGTCATGCCTAAATCATAAAATGACAGAGGTAAATTAAATTCTTCCGTTCCGTGAAGAAATGCATGTCGCCCGCCACCTTTCTTGTCAGAATTTTTGATTAATTTCATTTTACAGCGATACTTTAATTTCACATCCGGAGTGTGAGCTGTGAATGAGTCTCAGCTACTACCACGCGAAAGTTTAGCTCAACATCTGTAAAACTGACCGAGTTATATTTGTGTGTTTTCTAAAGTCAAGTGGCATGAGGCAGCCATCTTTAAATGGGTTGGCTCCAAAAGTTAAACTGTTCTAGATATGCATCTAAGTATTTTTTTTTCCTGAACGTGTCAATAAAATCCATCCAGTGGTTCATAAGATATTTAGCTAACAGACAGAGAGAGTCGACTCCAGTCAGATGACAAGGACTCGAACTGTTTAAAGGTTGAAGCCTAATTTTGAGCAATGGAAACGGTCCACGCATGTCACAAATCATCAAAGTTGAGAAGCTGCTGGGCCACATTTCATTTACAGAGTAATAAACATTATGGGATGCTGGGTAAACATGAGTGCAGTATTATCCTGCTCAGCTGAATTTAATCAGCGCCATCATAGCTGTCAATCACCTTTCAATCAATATTTATTCCAATATAAAAGTTGAAGTCAGGCCAGAGGTTTCAGAATGTGGTGGAAGTTGATCTAAAACCAACTTTAAATATTGTGCATGACCTCTGGTTGAAACACAATTTTTTTAAAATGTCAGTATACAAGATAAGATAAGAAAAGGGTTTGGAACCTGCGGTTCATGGGGCCACATGAGGCTCTTTGCTCACTCTGCTCGTTCCAGTAAAAAAAAAACTCCACACAACAGAAGAGTTTTATTTATTCATTTATTTATTTATTTGTATCTTGTGACCATTTTGATTTGGTTGGCCTTCATTATTCCAACATTAAGGCTTACTGTTACGGTTAATAGTGGATCCAAGTCAGGAAAGCCGACCGACACGAGGAGTTCAAATATAAAACAAATGTTTAGTTAAAGAAACAAAGCAAAAAGTCTGGCGTGGACACAAAAACCTGGAGGAACCACAAAGAAGAACATGGGAGCACAAGTTTGTGAGCAGGGGCTGATGAGACGAGTGGAAACAGCTGAGCATAACGACAACTGGAGACAGGTGCGAGCGGGTGGAGCAGGAGCTGAAGGAGCAGAAACCGACCGAGGAGAAAATGGCTGACAACAAGAACAAAGGTAAAGAAATGAAGAAACACAATAAATAACACAAAACAGTACAACGACGTGAACATCCAACAGAGTCACGAGCACAGAAAACTCAAATCCTGACGCACACGGTGAAGTTTCTCTAAAATCCAGCAGGAGCTTCATTTTTTTTTTTTTTTTTTTTACCACATTTCAGGTCACCTGCTCAGGATGAAACTCAGTAAACCGATTACTGTAACACAAGTCATTTAGTTTTAGTTTAAGGTTTACCTTAAAACAACTTAAAGTTCTGCCTTTGTTACTTTTTTCACAAATGAATGGTGTTTATCTCAACTCTAATCATTTATTAGGACAAGTATGAACTTTATTTTCTCACGTCTCTGCAGGACAAGATTTTCTTTTTTCCAAACAACTGTCAGTAAATGTCTAATAAAGTGCAGATGTTGAATTTTACAATCTAATAAACAACAGATTTTGTACTTCTAAAGCTCTCAGGCAGTCGTGTTATCTTTATGTAAAACTTCAAGTTTGTTTTATATGTTTGCGGCTCTGGATACGTCTTATATAGCGGGAGAAGAGCTCTTTTGATTGGTTGCAGACCTCTGGTGTCAATCCCTTGCAGAAAATTGTTTTGTTACAGTAACGATGTCATAAAACGACTAAAAACAAATATGTATAAAGACTTATGATGCAAACTGTAATGGTAGATGTTTTATTATTTTTACAGTGTAGCCTACTACTTTTTACAAGATGAATGAATAAATAAACAAATGCAGATTTTATTGGTTTGTGCGATACATTTTTAGGCGCTTTAATTATCCAACAACTCAAATTTCATCCAACTATAAGAAAAGACTGTAAAGAGCTACTTATAATAAAACGTGCAAATATACATCGAAATGTTTGGCTCGAGAAGAAATAGTGCGCTGTGAATGTGTTGTTTCAGTGTAAACAACAACAACAAAAAAGTATGAACAAATCAAACGACCCATGGGCAACAACAGAAGAGAAAACCTGGCCCTCTTCGGGACTCTGCAGCTCAGACTGGATTCACAGCCGAAACATCGTTCAAAGTTTAAACGGGTCAAATAAATTTCACGACTGAACTGGCATTTTTTACAGTTTTTACACAGAAAGTCTTTAAATTTTTTATACATTTTCCTACAAAATGATGGCTTGATGTCACAAACACTAACTTTTAAATCCCATCCATCTTTTACCCACTTCTTCCTGTTTGGGTCACAGGGGTTACAGGTGTCCATATCCAGCAGTCACTGTGTGAGGGGCAGGGGACACCCTGGACAGGTCGCAAGTCCATCACAGCAACATGGAAGCAAATGTGACAAACAACCATTCACTCTCTCACTCACACCTAGGGACAACTTAAAGTTACCAATAACCCATGCATGCACAGAGAGAACGTGCAAACTCCACCCAGAAAGTCCCGGGTCAGGTTTTGATCCGGTGACCTTCTTGCTGAGAGACAACAGCTCTACCAACTTTATATAAAACATAGGAACCCTGTTTGACAATGACCAACACAAAACTTAGCTTTAACTCAGTCCGTTTTCAGATACTGAACCTTAATTTCATGTGGTAGTAGCTGAGAGTCACACAATGTACAAGTAAGTTTCTTTCAGCTGCTCCCGTCTTCAGCGAACTCACATGAAAGATTTGGCAATTGTTTTAAGCTGGATGCTTTTCCTGACGCAACCTGGGCTCGAACCCACACCCTCAGGATTACAGGACCACTGACCCCCAAGCTAATGCAGCCCCACTATTCACACAACATACTCCACATGTTGTATCCCATGAAACTGGGCATCGTTTTGTTTTCAAGGTAGGATCACAGTGACTGGCGCGTGTCATTTCTCAACATAACTTGATCTTAAATTACAATTCTGATTTGAAAAGCGCTGTAAATTTGGCCTTAAATATTGGAATTTGTCAAGAAGTTTAGTCTTGATGTAGGAATTAAAATGAAGTCTTGCGGTGCATCATCTTCACAGTGTTGTAATGTGTAGTATGTGTTTAACTAAACTCAGCAGTATTTCCTCCTCCTCTTCCTCTCTCTCTGCTTTAATGGCTGTTCAAGATGTTTTAGCTCAGTGGAGTCATTTTGCAGCGTCCATCGTCTCTGTTCCTGATGCTCGGATCGAGCGCCGCACTCTTCTCTGACATCTCCATCACAGGTCGGATACAGTACGACCCACTGTTTCACACCTTCACACCCCTGGTCTCGTTGATCCTGTTGGTGTCAGCTGTTTTCAGTCTGCTGCAGCAGCAACACAACCACATGCTCAATCCTGTCACCAAAGAAGACTTTGCAAAACACCACATTCAGTACCTATTTGTTTTACAGCCAACTTTGAAAAAAAAAAATCTAACTTTCTCAGCATCAGCTTTGAAAAGATGGAAGTAAAAATGTACAGACCACATTTCAGATCAGATGTTTAAAACCGTAAATCTGACAAAATACACAATTTTACTGTTCTGGGTTAGAATTTTTGTACAAATGTTTCATCTGTGATTAAAGAAACTCACAACCACATAATTTGTAATAAATAAACAAAACCAACAGATTCATGTTTTGTTGTCAACACGTACGAGTCTGTTGTTGGCACACGATGGGTTTTGAGTCGGTAAAACAATCCCTGGATGTAAACAAAGTCAGAGGATGAAAAATGGAATCAGAGACGCCACATCGGAAGCAAAAATGTAAAGCTCTTCTGTTTTACAAACCTTTTTTCGGAACCACTTTGGCCTTGATCGTCCTCAGGCTGTTTCTGTGAGTAGCAAGTTGGTCATCTGGACTAAAACATTTGATTGTTGTACATGATGATTGAGTGTTTTGGACGAGAGAGCCCTGTTTGCATGTGATAAAAGCCTGCGTTTGAGACTCCAACAGGAAGTTGACTTGAAACACAGCAGTGAATGCTACCTATGGGACAGATCTGGTTGGCAGGCCGTAGAGTGACAAACTTGCGGATGGGAGACGAAAAGTTTCTCACTTAAAGAAACTGGTCCAGATACGATTTAACCTTTTTTGTTGTTCTCTACCTGGATGATTGCACTTACAAACATATTTTCTTCTGTCTTCTTCGGAAAAGAAATGACTAAAAGCTGTGAGGCAGAGTCGACATAATTCTGGGAGAGGAAATATACCGCTGGAGAGCGTTAAAGCAAGAAGTAAGGCTAATGAGCTGAGCAGAGATATTCCGAACTCTAACGGGAGATTTCCGACAACTGATCGTAAATGATCCTAGATCGTAAATGAGCCACACGATGAAGATCTGGGAAAGAGTTGTGGAAGCTAGACTTAGACGAGAGGTGACTATCTGTGAGCATCAGTATGGTTTCATGCCAAGAAAGAGGACCACAGACGCCATCTTTGCTTTGAGGATGCTGGTGGAGAAGTACAGAGAAGATCAGAAAGAACTCCATTGTGTCTTTGTAGATTTTGAAAAAGCATATGACAGAGTGCCGAGGGAGGAGGTGTGGTATTGCATGAGGAAATCTGGAGTGGCAGAAAAGTATGTTAGACTGGTACAGGACATGAGGACAAGAGGACAGTGGTGAGATGGGCTGTAGGAGTGACAGATAGCGTCAAGGTGGGAGTGCATCAAGGATCGGCTCTGAGCCCCTTCTTGTTTGCTCTGATGATGGACCGACTAACAGATGAGGTCAGGCAGGAATCCCCATGGGCTATGATGTTTGCAGATGACATAATCTGTGGTGATAGCAGGGAACAGGTGGAAGAGAACTTGGAGAGGTGGCGATATGCACTTGAAAGAAGAGCAATGAAAGTCAGCCGTTGTGAGACAGAGTACATGTGTGTGAATAAGAGGGAGACAGGTGGAACAGTGAGACTACAAGGAGCAGAGGTCACAAAGGTGCAGGACTTCAAGTACTTGGGGTCTACTGTCCAGGAAAATGGGGAATGTGGTAAAGAGGTGAAGAAGAGAGTCCAGGCAGGATGGAGTGGATGGAGAAAAGTTTCAGGAGTGATTTGTGACAAAAGAGTGTCAGCAAAGGTCAAAAGGAAAAGTTTACAAGACAGTGGTGAGACCAGTTATGTTGTATGGTCTGGAGACAGAGACGTGGACAGAAAGACAGGAGAAAGAATTGGAAGTGGCAGAAATGAAGATGCTGAGGTTCTTCTTAGGAGTGACAAGATTAGGAATGAGATCATCAGAGGTACAGCACAGGTTGAACAACTGGGAGATAAAGTTAGAGAGACCAGACTGAGATGGTCTGGACATGTCCAGAGGAGGGACAGTGGGTATACTGGTAGAAGGATGTTAGAAATGCAGCTGCCATGAAAAAGACAAAGAGGATATATATATATATGGATGAAGTTAGAGAGGACATGGAGGTAGTTGGAGTGAGGACAGAGGATGCAGAGGACAGAGTGAGATGGAGGAGGATGACTCGCTGTGGAGACCCCTGAAGAGGGAATAGCTCAAAGAAGAAGAAGAAGAAGATTGTAAATGATCGCAGAATTTAGCTGTAATCTAAAGCGAGGAATATTCTGTTTTCTGATGTAACTTTTATAAAACCCTGATGAGCTTGAGTTACAATAACTTAGTTATTTAAAAGTGTAAAACTTGTGCCAGAAGCACAGAAATTCAAATAAAAACAATGAGCATGTGCCTTTATTGACTTCTTATATGTCTTCAAAGTAAAACCAAGTTACGATGAGAAGGGACTGTTATATTGCAGCTGTTAAGATTTAAACTTCTAAAAGCTGTTTTGTTCGATCTCCTGCAATATTATGAGAGAATGTTGAGGATGACTCTCAGCTACTACCACACCAGATTTGTCTCAGCTTGTGTAAAATCGACTGAGGTATGGCCATGTTGTGTTGGCTAACGTCGAAACGCTGTAGTAGTCATCTTAAAATGGATGAATGCATGTCCGATGATGTCCGACTCCAAGAGTTAATCAGTTATAAATCAGGTCCAATGATTATGTTTTGCAAGTTTCATTCAAATTCATTCAGTGGATCATGAGATATGTTGCTAATAAAACCAGCACAAGAACACAAGAGGTCAAAAACATTATCGCCTTCCTGCTTCAGCGGCGTGCGATAACTAAACTGATTTGATCTGAGTCACGTTTGACATTTTAAAGAATCAAATGGACTCACTTCAGACAGTAGTTCTACGAGCTCGCAATCAGTACAAGGTCAGCGTTACTGGAGGTGACTTGTAATAACAGATAAAAGCAACAAGGAGCCTTGAATTAGCTGAAAGTCTTTTTAACATTCGGACCGCAGAGTGCCTCGGTAATTTCTTGGTCCTACTCGTGGACATGCTTCATCACCATCGGAGCTCCATGAAAAATGGATGGCTGCAGAGGGAGAGAGAGGGTCCCTGGATGATGAACTCACTGTAGATGAGTGCGTACTGAAAGATTTATACAGCTATTCATGCACCGTTTAAAGAGCCGCACGTGTTTGAAGACTCCTACAAGAGAGACTGATTATAGCACTTATTTTAATATTTATGCCCATTTACTAGGTCAGCTGGACACAAAAACCCAAGCTAATCAAACACTTATCATTCCTTGAAAGAATGCATGTCGCCCGCCGCCATTCATGCCAGCGTTTTAATCTAACATCTTACAATAAGAAATAAAGTTGTTTCTGAAAGCTTCATTAAAATCCATCCAGTGGTTTATGAGTTCTTGTGGTAAAGAATATGAACGCGCAGGTACTGTATGTACATGTACCAAAGTATCTCATGAACCATTGGACCAGTTTTAATGAAACTTTCAGGGAACAACCGTTAAGTAACCAACCAAATGAATTAAAAGCCATGCAGCAGCATTCTGTACCCTCTGAAGCTGAGAGATACATGAATATATAGAGTGCGTTACAGTAGTCCAGACAAGTGGTGTTTCGAAATGCCGCTGAGAATCGGCTTTACTTTAGCCAGCTGCCTCAGATGGAAAAAAAAATAGATTTAACAACTGCTCTGATGTGATTGTCTAAGTTTAGTCCAGCATGGACTTTGACCCCTAGGTTTGTAATAGTTGGTCTGATATATTGGTCCAAGGAACCAACATCTACATTGGGAGTCTCAATGGAGCTTCCAAAGACCATCACCTCAGTCACCTCATCTCATTAAACTTTAAGAAGTTCACAGCCATCCAGGATTTTATGTCCTCCAGACATGAAAACACAGGGCCCAGTTAGAGTCCTTTTTCTTTAGCGGGACATAGCCTATATCTGTGTATCATCCGCGTAACAATGAAAAGAGATCCCATATTTTCTGCAAATAGAGCCAAGAGGGAACAGGTACGGCATGAAGAGGAGGAAGCCTAAGAATAAGCCCTGCAGAACCCCACACAAAAGAGGAGCAGAGGAGGATACATGGTTACTAAGGCAGTCAAAGAAAGTACTACGCTAGGCTAAGTAGGACCTAAACCAGTCCAGTGCTGCACCACTGACACCCCCACTGTTTCAAACGACAGTAAAATGTTATGATCTACTGTGTCAAAATCAGCCGATAAATCTAAAAGCAAGGGGACAACACAGTCACCAGAGTCGGCTACTAAAAATATGTTGGTGAAAACTTGTAAAAGGGCAGATTATGAACTGCGTGGAAATTTAAAACCAGACTGTAAAACTTCTAGAATGATCTGTTTTTTCAAATATGCCAGTAGTTGGTTGTACACTACCTTCTCGAGAATTTTCAAAAGAGACTGGCCTCACCTACAACATAATGTGATCCTAATCTGAAACTATGGGATGAAAGGATGCTGGCTCTTTTTTATTGTTTTATTTATTCTCTTAAGTCCTAATGTGACGAATCCTATAGAGATAAGGTTTCTACAGTCTCCCCTGGATGGCATTCATGGTGTTGCACACAAAAGTGTTTGTATGGGGGAGTTAAAAAGAGACAAATTTAAACCCCTGTCCAATTTCACACTTTCACACACCGCACGCTGTCTGCTCGACGCCATCCAGCAGCTGGTTTTACTGCTGTTGTCTTTCTGCCTGGTGGGGCTAGAAATCAGCTTGATGAAACAGTGAGCTACAACAAAGAGGCTGCTCTTTGTCATGGCATGGTGATGAGCTCAAAAACCTGGAGCCGTGTGGTGACTCTGGGCTGAACTGTGAAGTTAGTGCCAAGAGAAGCTGAGTAAGCACCTCAAATGTTCAGACCCTCTTCTGTTTTGTCTTTAGCCTCTAAATCTGTGGCTGCACCTGCAACAACTTTACAACCAAGCACACTAAGTGGTCATTTATTTTCCTCCAGCCACAGATGGAAATCTCGAGAGGGCTGGGACCCCCGCCACCCAGTTTAGGAAAAACTGTGTACTTGTACTTTCAGCAAAGCTCTCTACTTTCTGTTAGAAACTGTTCACGGTTAACATCGAGATCGAACGCAGACTTGTACAGATAAGATGAGGGAGTTATTATTACAAAAAAAGGTAATTAAATAATATTAAATATATATATATATATATATTGTGGCAATTGTTATGGGGCTAACACCAATGACGCCAGGTGGCATCAATATAATCGGCACAAGTAAAAAAAATAAAAAAAAACTTTGATCATTGACAAATGTTCACTGCCCACATAAATACACGCCAAATTCAAACAATCTTCAACATGGTTTGTAACAATTTTCAAATTAAGAAAAAACACCACTATTCAGTCATATTCTACCCACTGACACTTCTTTTGTTCGTCACATTAGAAATACTTTTCAAAGAAATATTGTACCACTGAGGAATACGCTTGGCCATGCCAGTTTACCTCCTAAGTTATTTACAAGTTCTGTCGTAGTAATTGATAGTAGAATATAGGAAGGGTTCCATCGGTACATTTTAAAACAGGACATTTGACTGTACCTTTGGCGTCTCCCCTTCAAATTGCTCTTAATGAGTCTCCCTGTTTATGGTCTCCACAACATAGAATAGAAATGTCTGTCCTTGCCTCCAACATAACAAACTTTGGGGTTTGGTCACTCTCATAAACACAATTTTAAATTTAAACATCGCAAAACTTCAAATGACAACCTGTGGCCAGTATCCACCCTATCCGACCTGAAAGCAAGGTCATAGATCAGCTAATAATTTGATGATTGCAAAAAAAATAGTAGTAATTCAAGGGCTTATCTTTTATACACTGAAGTTTTGAGGCAAAGAAAGAAAGCTACAAGAAGAAGAAGGAAAACAAGCATGGTTTGAAAGAGAACATGGTGAAACCCAAAATTTAATTACGTCTGTTGGTTCTCATGGGAAGGCTTTTATCATGATTGATCAGGTTGCCATGGTAACTGCCTGCTTGGCACTCTCATTTGTGGAAGGATAAACTTTTCCCTGTAGGTTCATCTCTGTGAAAAATATTTAAAATTTCTTAATTAAAACAAAGAAATTATTAAAAAAATTAGCTAATACTTTGAGATATTGTCTGCGCCCAGATGAGAAATATCATAATTTGTGTGTTTGTAAATTTAATGTTCGATCTCTGTTCATCTGTGTTGGTTTGTTCTTTTTATCTCCACCATCTGCTTCTCTGGCTTCTTACATAGTCGCCATCTTTTTCTATAAGCTATAAAAAAATTGACTTAAAAGAGTTGCCGGTTTGATGTTAAAATGCCACTACAGATGAATTAAATCTGTACATTTTTAAGAAAACAAGGAGGAAGAACCAAAAAGAAAATTTTGAGAAGCTTCACCAACACTTAAGCAGAAAACCTTATATTATTTTGTCAGCTGTTACAAGAATATTTTAGACATTTTGAAGTGGAGTTCCCTGAAAATGTAGAAATGAGCCAACAGCAAAAAATTAAACATCATGCAAAAGTGTGCAAATGCATCATCCTCATATGTCATTTTTGAGAAAGCGTTGAAACATAACTGGTAAACCAATAAAAATCAGGCCCCTGTGAGGCTAGCAATTAGCCTAGCCTGGACAAAGACTTTGCCTCTTTCTCCATACTCTGCACTCAGTGACTGATGAAGGTTGATACCTATTTCACTTCAAAGTGGCTAAAATGTCCCTTTAATGTTACCGTGTTGGTCATCAAGGAGAAATAAGAAACATCCAAGGACAGGACAAAGACCTGTCACGCTCAAAGATGAAACCCAAGGCTTGAAGAAATACGATCTAACGTGTCGTCAACGTTTTGTGTTGTGAAGAGAAACCAGAACCCACAGGCAGACAGACAAACGAGCAGAAGGTGAACCTTAATTAACTGACTGATAAGAGGAAACAAAAGGTACCGCGGGGCAGAAATCCAGAAAGCAACTAAATTACAGGTAGAGAAAGAAAGGAGAACAAACAGATGAGGAGATATAATGAACAAATAACAACACAAGCACAAACAGAGGAAACCTGGCAGAAAATAAACGGACACATGAAAAATAAAAACACTGACACGAACAAAACAGAAAAACATGAAGAAGAATTATCCAAGATGCTGAACATATCCATCATCTATTCATCCATCATCCAGCCATCATTAATCTGTCATCCATCCATCCATCATCCATCCATCATCCAGCATCCATCCATCCATCCATTATCCATCCATTCATCCATCATCCAGCCATCATTAATCTGTCATCCATCCATCCATCCATCATCCATCCAGCATCCATCCAGCATCCAGCATCCATCCATCCATCCTACATCCATCCATGCATCATTCATCAACAT
>NC_056511.1:10544682-10545625 GCF_014905685.2 Nematolebias whitei | reverse complement strand
TCCATCCATCCATCCATCCATCCATCATCTATCCACCCATCCATCCATCCTGTATCCATGCACCCTGTATTCACTGGTTAACTGGACATCATTAATTTCACGCAGACTCTCTCACTGGTACATTTTCATCTTTAAATCACTTCTTGGTCTGCTGCCTTCATACATTTCCTCCTCCATGTCTCTGCGTGAGTGCAGCTACAGCGTGCGCTCTCAGGACATTATTACCTGCAGTGTTCCCTCAGTGCGGACTTAACTAGGCAAGAGGGCCTTCTCCTACTCTGCTCCTGTTTCCTGGAATATCTTACAAAAAGATCTGAAGCTCTCGACCTTGACCTCTCTAAGTGGCTTTAAGAATCTGTTGGACTCCTGGCAGGGACCAGTGCAGACATGTTCTGTTTTTAGTTTTCTACATTCGCCTTATAATCTAGCTGTTTTTATGTTACTTTTCTTTTTTTAGCCATCCTATTTGTTAAAAAAAATATTTAAAAAAATATGTATGACTTTTTATAACTGTTTATTGTTGTCGCTGTTGTCCATTGTTGTCATCTTTCTTTGTTGAAATCAAGTCTCTCTTGTAAATGAGTCCTCGAGGCTCAATGGGATTTACCTGTCTAAATAAAGGTTGAATGAATCCATAATCCATCCATCATCCATTATCCATTCATCCACCCATCATTCAGCATCCATCCATCCATCCATCATCCATCCATCCATCCATCCTTCCATCCATCCATCCATCCATCCATCCATCCTTCCATCCATCCATCCATCCATCCATCCATCCATCCATCCATCCATCCATCCATCCATCCATCCATCCATCCATCCATCCATCCATCCATCCATCCATCCATCAACTAGCATCCATCCCTCCATCCATCCTACATCCAGCCATGCATCATTCATCAACATCCATCCATCATCATCCAGCATCCATCATCCA
>NC_056511.1:10533520-10544582 GCF_014905685.2 Nematolebias whitei | reverse complement strand
CATCCATCCATCCATCCATCCATCCATCCATCCATCCATCCTTTTTGTCTCTTTTCAAGTTAAAATTTGTTGTAATTTAAAATTTACTGCATCTGTTCTTGTTCTTTTATTCTCAGAACTCAGACTGAGAACCCCACAATGTTTTTGTACCTTGTGCATGTGCAATAAAGTATTTTTAATCTTTAAAAAAAACTGTCTGCATGTACTTTCCCCCCTCCTTTCCTTAATAACTCACTGTACCTCATTTTCTTGCCTATTATTGAACTGTATTATTCCTTTTCTCTGCAGCTCGTATTAATCAGAACTGCTAACAGTAATGAGAAAGGTTTGTGGCTCTGAATGGGTACAGCGGCGTCCGGTCAGTGTTTGTTTGTTTGTTTATGTGTGTGTGTGTGTGTGATGTTTTACATCTCCGTGTGAACGAGCTGATATCTTTAAAGCTGCAGGCCATCGTCAAGCAGGGACAGACTTCTTTATATTCCTTCCACGCACACACAACTGCTTTTTCCTGCAAGTCTCTGTCAGCAGAATTTGTAATGAATTGCAAGAAAACCAGTTTACCATGCATGCACCCATGCGTGCACACATACAAACACACACACAACAGACACAGAGCAACTGTGCTCTACAGAAATTGCTTTAGGAAAGAGCGAACGAGGCCTCGTGTTCGGCGAGAGGAAATGCCTTTCATGAATTGATTTTTCCTCTTTCTTAATGATGAAGCTGTCACCAAACATTACTGCATGAAAAACTGTGTCCATTTGGGATGTGAGAATTTTACACTTTTGCATTCTTCCGGACGACTTGCCTGTAGACCTGTGCAGGTCTGCTCAGAGTTTTGTATTTTTATTTTCCCCCGACAGGCATTTTGTTTGCGTTTTGCTCAGAAAATGACACGGAGATAATAAACATCAGGAGATGCCATAAATCAAGACCAGGGAGGGATAAAAAATAAAAAAAAACAGAACTTTGCAAGCAGACTTGAATTGAAAAATGCAGGATTTATTAAACGGAGAACTAAAGACCAGCAAAGCAGAAACTTCATTTAAGAATACAAAAAAAAAGTAATTTTTAAAAAGATTACGAGGTCGGGCAGCATGAAAAATGTTGTCAAGAGAGAAGCAGAAATA
Organism: Nematolebias whitei; assembly: GCF_014905685.2. Taxonomy (NCBI): domain Eukaryota; kingdom Metazoa; phylum Chordata; class Actinopteri; order Cyprinodontiformes; family Rivulidae; genus Nematolebias; species Nematolebias whitei. Next base: position 10,543,452 of record NC_056511.1, on the reverse strand, counting down.
AAAAGCAGAGAACAAGCCTCGATCACCACCTAAATAAAATCAGTATTTTAAAGGAGCTGTTTAGACTATTTGAAGAGGGGTCATGTGGAGTTCACATGAACAGTCAATATGTTACATGCAGTAGGTAGCTCTGTCATAAACCTCAGTTAAGAGACAATTAAAGGTCTGTCCATCTTGAAAATATTGACTTAATTAAAAACGTCATGATGTTTAGATTTACAGCCAGTTACTGAGAGTTTCAATCAACTCCAGTTGTTCGAGGAATATTTTGCTAACAGACAGGGTTGACTCTAACAGATAATGCCAAAGTTTTGAGTAAAGTATTTTGCAATGTATAACACTCAAAGCGTATGTTGTGAGTGACTCCCAGCTACTATCACACCAAATATTATCTCAGTATCAGACAAATTCGCTGAGTAAGAGCCATTTTTGGGTTTGCTTAGGTCAACTAGCTGCGGCAGCCATCTTGAATTTGGGCCAGCCATCTTGAATTTGGGTCACTCCAAAAGGTAATGATTGTCGATAATAATTATTTCAATACATCAAAGTTCATGCTCAATAATCCAGGAAAAACAATCCAACAATGTTCAGTCAGGTCATCTGGACAGTTTCTTTTTTTGTTTTGTTGAGATGTTTCATCCTTCATCCAAAGGACTTCATCAGTCTAAGGAGCCACAACAACAGGCTCCTCAAACTGATACGTGAGCATGAACTTTGATGTTTTGAACCTCTTTGTCTATGGCTGCCTCAGAGGAGTCAACGGGGGAGAGGACGGGCCCCAGAAACCATCTTATCACCAGCAAACTGGTTGACCCACTGCATGAATGTGCTGCTTGCGGGACGCAGTTTATTGTGGCTCCTCGGACTGATGAAGTCCTTTGGATGAAGGACGAATTGTCTCAACAACAAAAAAAAAAAGAAACCGTCCAGATGACCTGACTGAACTTTGTTGAGTTATTTAAATGTTTCATTAAAATCCATCCAGTGGTTCACAAAATCTTTTGCTAACAAACAAACAAACAAACACACTAGCAGTTATATTTCCAGCTTCCTTTCACAAAATTACCTTCAGTTTCTTAGATCTTTCCTCTCCTTTCTGTTTGGTTGCTGCCTTCCACTGATCCATCACAGCTTTATGCGCCTCATTACCTTCCCGTCTACCTATCGGATATCGTTTTACTCTGATCCTGATTGATTGCCTGCATCCCAAAGTCCCCCAAGTACAGACCGGTACATATTTTCATCATCTTAATCATCCCCCCGAGTTGTGCATCTGAGTCCTTTTCCAGACAGTCCATCTAGTCCGTAAAAATGCTGCAGAGTGCTTCACATGCATACATTTACAGAAAGCATCAAAACTATGAGAGAGGCTTGTTTATCACTGCAGCTGTAGTAAAATTTAACTTGTGTTCTCAGAGTCAGCTGCAGGAAAAATCTGCTCATCTCTTTAGCTCCTCCAGAGCTTTTATGATGTCGTGCAGGTCCTGGAAGTGATGGAATAATAAAGGCGAAGGTGATAAAATAAAAAAAGGTTAGCTCAGTTTCAGTTCATTTTTTCTCCTCTGCACTGATCACTCTGTGAAGTGGGTGCACTTTACTTAGAGTTTAAGCTGCGAAGTCCATTACATCCATAACAGCTTCACCTGAAGAGTCTTACTCGTCTCATCACTTTTTATTCTCACCTGTGGCTAAAGGTGAATGAGCGAAAATGTTTTTTTTTGTTGTTGCATGTGTTCGTTTGTCCCTACTGTTAGCAAAATATTTTACGAGTCAGTGAGCAGTTATTAATGAAACTTTCAGGATGCAATAATTTGGAGTACTTCCATTAATGATTAACTTTTGTAGTCAACCTGATTCAAGATGGCTGCCAGAGCCTGCTGTACTCCAAACACACAAACATGGCCACAACAGACAGTGACCTGGAATCTGACGAGTTTGTTGCTGACAGATCCCCAAAACAAATCATAAGCGCTATCGCTCAAGATCTTTGTCTAAAATTCATCCATCACTTATTTGGAGTCAACTCTGTCTGTTAGCAAAATATCTCAAGAGCCAAAAGATGGGTTTTAATGAAACTCCAAGGTAATAATCAATGAACGTACCTCTACAATTAATTCATTTTGGAGGCAGCTCAATTCAATATGGCCGCCACACCCATCTCGCCTTTATAAACACATGGTACAGATATTGAGCTAAAACTTGAGGTGGTAATGGCTCAGAGAAAGTCACAACAGATAATCCAAGTGCTTCTTATTGTACTATTGTTCTTATTGTACAGTTGTATTGTATTTGGTTAAAACTTTTGGTGTCAATCCAATTAGTCTGTTAGCAAAAAATCTCTTGAACCACTGGATAGATTTTACTGAGACTCTCAGACAGGAACTTTAATGGTAACAGTGGTTTTTGGAGTCAGTCCTTTTTAATCTGTTCCCCACAGCTAATTCAAATTATTCAACACAAAAAAATGGTGATATTTTTTGTCCAAGTTACAGAGAATTAGCTAAAATCTGAAGCTGAGGATCTTTCGCAGCAGAAAGGCTGAGACATCTGGTGATATCACATGCACTCATGCAAAATGTTGCTTTTTATATTTATAGGTTTGACCTAAACGGCTCAGGCTAAATGTTTGGCCTGAAAGGCGACGGGCGACAGCTAGGCCTTCAACTGACCGTCCCTCGCTTTTCTTCAAACAACTGTAAACACCTGGTTTCATCATATCACTCACTAACTTGCATCAGTCAAAGTAAATAAAACTGGGTTTTTTTTTCAAGATGACACCAACAAATTTCAAATAAATGTGTGTATTTTTCACATAACCTTTAGTTAATTTCCCTCTGCTGGCTCATCGGCTTCAAATCGACTTTTTTTTCCCGTCAGCTGGCGTATGACGGTTCACCTTTTCCACCCACCCCGAGGCACCTGCAGCATTATCAGAGCCCTGTTACATATGCCTTCATACGAACAAAGCCCACACCTCGCTCCGACGCGATCGCACCCACAGCTGACGAACAATGCTGTTCCTAAGCAACTGATCCGTGTCTGTGTGGGCCTCGCATGTTTTCTGCGTGTCTGTGTGGGATTTCTCCAGGCTCTTTCCTCCCACGGTCCACAGACATGCGGCTCAGCTGAAGAGAACAATTTAAATTACTCCTACGTGTGGAAAAAGTATTTGGAGGGAGTCTGGTGGAAAGTGCCTTCGACTGTTTTTGTCTGCGTGGGTCCGACTGTGAAGAGTAGCCTCGAAACAACAGCTGAAAACTAACACAGACGTCTGTTCCAACCTGCATAAAGTTCACTTAATCACAATAAGCGAAGGCCTGAATGAATGCACATCACCTGCCACCTTTCATGACAGAGTTTTAAAGCTCAAATTGTTTAATGATGAGAAGGGACGGAGTTCTGAAGCCATTTTGGTCAAACCATGTGACTTAAGTTGGGCATAATCTTGTGCAACATTGTGAGATCTTGGCAATGCTCAGAGAGTGTGTTGAGGTAACTCTCAGCTACTATCACACCAAATTTTAGCTCAGTATCAATAAAACCAACAGAGTTATAGCCATGTTTGTGTTGGCTACTGTTAATTAGCTGCAGTGTCCATCTTGAATAGGTTTGACTCCAACAGTTAATCAGTTGTAGAGGTACATCCATTAAGTACTTTTTGTGAGTTTCACTAAAATTCAACCTGTGGATCATCATATATTTTGCTAACAGACAAGCTTGGTTGACATCAACAAATAATGCAGCAGTTTTTGGCCAAAGCTAAAATGCATTGTTTCGTGCTCAGAGTATGTTTTGGGGGTAATGCTTGCAGGGGTGTCATTACAAAAAGGGGCCAAAATTAAAACCTTTTTCAAACTATAAGGGCCAGTTTCAGAATCTACATTAACTCAAATCAGATACCCGACATCGTTTCTTGGTTGCAGGTTCCTCAACAAGAGTTTGGTTGGTCTCATTTAATGTTCTCTGTGGCACTTTTGACATCATAATCAAAGATTACTGAAAAAAATAACGTGATAAAAGTATTTTACATTTAACATATCATCTTGAGGACCAGATAAGATGTCAACGAGGGCCACATTTGGCCCCCGGGCCTTGAGTTTGACACATGTGATTTATAGCATTTATCTGGAAAACTACTGGAGTAAGCAGTACGGTTTGTAATGTTAAATTGTACTCTTTAACTGTGACCCTTTCTGCCACCTCAGTACCTTTCAGGAGTCATAATTTATGTGGTTTAATTAATGACATGTTTTAAAAATCCATTTTGAGACCCTAATTACTTTTTTCTTTTCCCTTCACAAGCCTCATCTCTGAGTTTTCTCCTCTGAAGCCTCACTATTTAAGGTAATTTTTTTAAATATTTTTTTGAAACGCAACACTTCATTAACGGCTGTCATGTTGTTTTGTGTCGCTGCTGTCCAACACACAGATAATTCTCATTAGTGCTGTTTTTTGGTTTTGATTCTGAGCCTAATTTTAACTTTATGGAGTATAACGTTCTGAGTTTTCTAGGAAACAAGTCATAAACAACTTGACTAGAGCCTAATGACTCCATTAGGCTTATGGAGAAAATACCCTTTAATGATTACTAAGGTTTTTCTTTTGACAAGTCATTCATTATTTGCTGCGAATCAATTACCGAACGCCAAAAAACACAAGTTCAGACAGCCTGTTTAAACAATAATCACAGATTATGCACAAATCAAAGCGCACATTACACTGATTGCTTATTGATCAAACATTAGACAGTTATTTCTTTATTGTTATTTACACAAACTCTTTTCTCTCCAGTTTTCATCAGATTCTTAATAGCCTCAAACGGATTCATCACGATGACATTAGTCCCTAATTCTGCCTAGATTTTCTAATCTTAGATGCTGTTTTCCCAGAAACAGAGTCTCTACACGGAGCAGAGAACATCCAATTAGAAAGGAGCGTTTCAAAGATTTCAGTTCACTCAGCCAGTCTGCATGGGGTGGGAAGGTTTGTGACTGAGCTGCAGAATAAGGAAAGATCTGAGCCCTGTTTGAGAGCAGCCTCATTAAACCTGAGGGGTTTGAGGAAAACTTTATTTATGAGGCTTTAGAGAAAGTATAATAAAATCTATTCATAACACACACACAAACACTATTCCAGGCCTGAAAAGGAAAAGAAAGCCACGAGTCTGTGCAGCTGTTCGGTCTCACACTGAGCACAAAAAGTGTAATATATTGTCTGATGAGGTGACAAAGCTCATTTATACAGCGTCAAGTCATCTCCGGGCGCTGTACAGAAAGATGCACGTACATAAAAAGTCACTAACTAACGTTATTTATCTGAGGAGCCAGCAGATTGCTTTGAGTCGTAATTTTGTTGCAGACTCTCATCCTGAGCAAGCATGAAGGCGACAGTGGAAAGGAAAAAACTCTCTCATGAGGAAGAAACCTTTAGCAGAACCAGGCTCAGGACAAGCGGCCATCTGCTCCGACCAGCTGGGTTTGGTAGGAACAGAAAGGAGGAACGGATACACAACGGCAGGTCCAGAATCACATGTTAAGATTAAATAATTTCAAATGAAAACTATTCAATTGTAACAATTCATTTTAAAGAATGAGCTCATTTTGTCCTCAGGTAGTTTAAGCCTATAGCAGCATAACAAGCCAACCCTAACTATAGGATTTATCAACAAGGAAAGTCTTGAACCTCGTCTTAAAACTGGACAATGTGTCACCCTCACGGACAGAAACTGGAAGTTGGATCCACAAGAGAGGAGCCTGATAACTCAAAGATTATCCTCTCATTCTGTAACGAGCGCTTCCCTGCCGTTTGTTTCATATTGCCATGGCAACCTATAAGTTGGCAAGTCGTTGTTTTCCCGTGGTCAAAACATATTTACTTATTTGAGCAGTATTCTATATTCAGGTACATCAGACGTTTGCATCGTGTTTCTTAGAATGTTTGTGGGTTTATTAAGTTTAAATGATTTGTTTGAAACACTTCACACTGAACTGGAAGCAGGACTGACATTTAAAACAAGCCAAACAGACAGAACAGTGCGGAGGCTCCCTCACATTTATTCAACTGGGTTTTAACTGGCGATCACTATAATGACAATAAATGTAAAGTTACACTGTTAAACCTTGTATACTATAATTCTGTGGCAGAAAGATAAAAGAAGTCAGTTTTATATGCTGTTTATGGAAGTTTATGCTTAAAGATGTATTGTATTATTTATTTTTTTATATAGTTTTCACGGTGTTCCGTGGTTCTAGAGTTGAATAAAGAAAGTGGACATCAGTATGAAGCGTGGATTTTTTTTAGATCAGTGCAGTTACACATTCTGCCTTTGGAAACTCTAGGAACCACAAGTAAGCCTGCAGTCTGAGAGCAATGTGCTCAGTTAGAAAAATATGGAACAATAAGATCTGTAATATAAGATGGAGCTAGGTTGTTGAGGGCTTTGTAAGTTAGAAGTAAGATTTTGAATTCTATTAGCAAGGCAGAAAAAAGGGAGACATTAAAGGCATTCTTTGAAGCGATGAATGTTACCTTTCATGCCAGTTTTGCACTGAGATTATCTAACACTGAGAAATATCTGTATAGTTTCAATAAAATCTATCCAGCGGGCTAAACAAAGGAAAGTCTCAACAAGCTCCTCAGATGAGAAGCAACAGTACAGAAGTTTTGAAACCTCTTAGGTTATCTGTTTAAAAAGTACACCTTGACTTGGAAATCCCAGATTTCTTCGACATTCCAGTTCCTTGTGGGATTACTTCATCACTACTTCCCTGAACGCCTGCTTCGAATCATAAAAACGGATTAACAGCTACCTCTGCAAGATATTTGCCCTATAGCCGCCATTTTGAATTAAGTATTTTCAGAAGTGGTGTCTACTTTATCCGTATTAATTTTTGAAAGGCTTTCGCAAAGTTTTCTGTTTTTTCAAAACAATGTGAGTTTCATCCCACATTTTAAAGATTTGCTCCTCACACAGCATGCCTACATGCTTTATTAGCACCTTCGATATTCTTCAAATAAAACTACGTTTGATGTGATTTCCATAAGCAACAGGCATTTGGCATATTTCTAAATGGCTGGGTTGACATAAAAAATGACAACATTTGGAAAATTCTTTTTTTGTGTGTGTGTTAATCGTAATTGTCTGAGTAAACAGAAATCCATTAAGGTTTCACGTGTCAGGTTTTGAGGTGAAGGACCCAAGGATGCAGACTCACTCGAGGACTCGATCAAACAAAGAAGAAAAAAAAAGAAGAAAAAAACAACAAGATAATAATGATAATATTAATTTATAAAAAAACAACAACAACAAGGAGCATCCAGACCAGGGGTCTGCAACCTTTATGATCCAAAGAGCCATTTTTTCACCTTCGTTCACTACATTAAACGTGTCCGGAGTTGCAACAACCTGCAACAACCTGTGGTTATCAACTGGTGGCCCATGGGCCACTTTAGGTTTGCTGAAGGGGACTTTTGTGGCCAATAAGGGTTACGTTATAAAGCCAAAAAAATCTAATGATTTTTAACATTTACTAAAGAAAAAGACCAGATTCTTGTAAGGAAGGGGGAAAAAAAAACAGTTTTTACAATTTTTTTAATTAAAAAAAAAAAAATCTATAAACTATGCAGACAGTTCATAAAAATAAATAAACATCAAGTTAAAGTATGCTCCAGTGTTCACATATTTGCTAAATAAATGACAGAAAAACTGTTTGAACTACTGCAATCCTTTTTTGTTGTTTGTATAACCAATAGAATTCACTTTTATGCCAGTTTTGGTCAAAGCTTGAAAGAGCCACATGTGGCTCCAGAGCCGCAGGTTGCAGACCCCTGATCCAGACGGAAACAAACCAAACATGGCTGCAGAGAAGTGCGGACCGATGGAATAAATGGACAGCTGGGCTTAATGAATATGAGGAACAGGTGTGAGACGAGGAGCACGACTGAGGAAAAGGGAGTGGATGGCACATAAAACCATAGAGGAACACAGGACAACAAATGGAATACTTTTTCTTTCAGCTGCTCCCTTCGAGTGTCGCCACAGAGAACTAACGCACGAAGACTTGCCAATTGTTTTTACGCCGGATGCTCTTCCTGACACAACCACAGACCACCGAGCTACCACATCCCTCAGTGTGGAGCAGAGATCGGCTATCTAGGGTGCCCGGGGGAGCAGATGGTGGGGGGTCAAGGGCCTTGCTCAAGTCCTCAGAGTGGGGCGAATGAGGGTGGAGGCTTTACCTTTTCCAATCACATTTTGTTGTCGGTTTGAGGGATTGAACCCGCAGCCTTCCGACTACATGCTCGCCTTCTCTAACCTTTGACACACTCCCTGACAGAAACAGGAGATAAAAAAGAAAACAGAACTGAACCACTAACAAACACAAACCCCCCCGACCTGTGTAGTCTGTAAGTAAGAATTGGGTGTTTATGTCTTACATTACATATACACATTATGTTTTTTTTTTCCTCACAGCTGAGTTGAGATGAGCTTCTCCTGTGTTCGGCTTTGGCGGCTGTTTTGTTCTCCTCGTTCAGTTCAGCTGTTTTCTGCCTGAGTTTCCAAACAATATTTTTGTTGTTCGTGTCTAATTTTCTCCCTCTGTGTATTTTTACACACCGTGTTCGGTGCCAAATTCTTGTCACTGACTTTCTCTGTCCTGCCCTCCCGTTAGCCGAGCGGTTGTTACCAGTTTTAGTTCTGTCACGCTTTCGTCCTTGTTCTTCTACAGCGCACTTGGTTTCATTTTCTTAATTAAAAAAATTCTTCAAAGTCCTTTTTTGTTTTTGTCTTTGAGGATCGTGACTTAAACTGGAATGAGGGACCATCAGCGTCCTCGTCCTTGTTGCTGTTGGGTCAAAGTGGACAAAGTCATTGAGATGTTTTTTGTTCCTGGCAGATTGTCCAGGTTCTCTATTTTAATGGTCAGTAAAATGGTGACATCCCTGTTTGTCCTGTGTTGACTTTCCTCTCGGTTTTGTTTGGAGCCCTTGAGGCTTCGGCGCCTGTTAAGCTGCAGAACATCCCTCCCGCTTGTCCTCCCTCGACCATCAATTATATTAACAGCAGCCCGAAGCTTCCTTCTAGCATGTTGCTCTGTTTTGTGACAGGAAACCTTCCTGCTCTTACTTTATGGCCTCCTGACACATTATTGCACCACGCCGGTAATAGAGCTTACTTTCCATTCTCCTCCAAGCTTTGCCCCCGCAATCCAATTCGTCTTTGTAAGACTGGGCATTTTCTGGTGACAATGGAGAATTTTTATGACCATGCTGATATCATCACATTTCTGTTTTTCTCCTCATCTCCCAGGGCACTACTTACAGGAAAATGAATTATACAACACAATAGAAGGCACGGACTCTCTGCAGTCAACTTCAGGCCAATTTGCCCCAGCATGACTTGGCTTGTGTCTCCAGCCAGCCATGCTCAAGACGATCTGCCAGCATCCTTTTACTTTGCTGTTTTTTTGTGTGTGTGTGTGCTTGTGTTAATTATACATCACCATACAGTTGTGTAGCCTGTCATGCTTACCCCTGATTGGCAAAAAGGACCAAAAATAGCGCATCAAGCAGCCTGCATATTCAAGCCGACACACTTTGTAACACATATGGAAGAGTTGTGGCCTTAAATGATTCAGTGATTTAGATGAACAGTTCAGGCATAAATCTTGTGGATCTCCTCATGGATTGTCAAAAGTGATGGTGTCGCACTTCTGCAGGCAAGAAATGCAAGCAATAAGTCAGTAAAATTACATTAGGAAGAAAGGTTTGCATATTTCAAGCCAGTCTTATAGCAATTGTTCTGCATATTGTAATCCGAAATAACCCTTCATAGCGTAATATTTTCACTGTTATATATATATATATATATACACACACACACACACACACACACACACACACACACACACACACACACACACACACACATG
>NC_056511.1:10520644-10528520 GCF_014905685.2 Nematolebias whitei | reverse complement strand
GGAAGAATCAGTTTTGTTGTGTGTTTCCTTGACTGATGAAGCCTTCCGGACCAAAGGTGAACCGTTACGGCACAAAAAAAACAGAAACTGTCCAGATGACCTGGCTGAAAAATGTTGGACTACCTAAAATTGAAATGAGCAGAAACACAGGTTAATCCTAAAAATATCAGAACACTAGCTAAATGCTAAAAGGAGCAGAACACTAGCAAAATGATAAATGCAGCCGAACACTAACTAAAACCTAAAAAAAATCATATTACCAGCTGAAAGCTAAAATAATCTGAACATGAGCTAAATGCTAATTTGTAGAAAACTAGCCTAAAGAAGAAGAATATTAGTTATTATATAGTTGTTAAAATATATATTATTAAAGCAAAAAGTAAATCACTAGCTTAAAGAAGCAAAATAGTAAAACACTTACAAAGAAGGACATTAGCTAAATGATAAAAGAATCTGAACCCTAGCTATAATCTAAAATAAGCAAAATCTTAAGCACCAAATTTAGTAAAATTCTAGCTAAAACTTGCAAAAGTCTAACTAAAAGCCAAACTTAGTAAAAGGCTGGTTAAAAGCTAAAAGCAGTAGAACGGTAGCTAAAGGCTTACTAAAAGCTAAAAGTAGTTTTTTGGTAGCTTAAAGTAACAAAAAGCTAGCTAAAAGTATCACAAAGCTAGCAAAAAGGTAAAAGTAGCTTGAAAAGACAAAAATAGATTAAGTTTGCTGAAGCAAATATTATGAAGGAGTTGAATAAATCCCAGTGTATGGGGATAATGTTTGTTAATAAAGTTAGCTATTTTCAATAATATAAAAGTTACAAAAAACAAAATCACAACCCTGATCCCCCAAATGAGCTGAAGGTTTTGGTTCATGAATGGTCAAAGTAGACTCTTCAGACTGCACCAAATGTACACTGACATAAAACACAAAACATTTGAGTAAATGCTGAATCAGCGATAGTAATGTTAAAACTTTTGTATTTAGAGAATTATCTTGTGGCAGTTTGTGAAATAATAATCTGTACATGAAACATGTTCTCCATGTCAGTGTTTTTGTTGAAATTGCTTTTATAGATTGGCTTTTGAATTGGTCATTAAAAGTAGTTGAGTAATTTTGTTGTTGCATTGCTCTGAGAGAGTTACACGATTAGCAGGTCCTTGGTTCAAACCCCGGTCCAGGGGCCTTTCTGGGTGGAGTTTGCATGTTCTCTCCGTGCATGCGTGGGTTTTCTCCGGGTGCTCCGGTTTCCTCCCACAGACCAAAAACATGCATGTTAGACTGATTGGTAACTCTAAATTGTCCCTAGGTGTGAGTGAGAGTGTGAATGGTTGTTTGTCTCGTTTGTCTCTATGTGGCCCTGTGATGGACTTGCGACCCGTCCAGGGTGTACCCCGCCCCTCGCACAGTGATTGCTGGACATGGGCACCAGCGACCCCCGTGACCCAAAATGGAATAAACGGGTAAAGATAATGGATGGATGGATGGAGTTACACGATTGATTTTCTGATCTTTTTCAAATGAAATGCCACAAACCCTTTGAATAACAATGATTTGTTCAAATCAAGTTATAGTTCGGTCACTTTTATCCGTTTTAGTTTGAGTTCCAGATATCTGTTTAACCTTTGGTAGTAGCCATAGATGGTAGGAACAGGTCCCTCTTGTAAATGAATCCTCGTGGCTCAATGAGGTTGAATGAATAATGGTTGATGAGGAAAATAAGCTTTTAAAAATAATTAATTTCCTGGTGAAATTTAAAACAAGAATTCTTTAAAATCTTATCTTTCAGGACTGTTCAACTGCAGTGGAGTCCCGACGCCTCCGAGTCGTTGCAGAGCGGAAACAAGTTTCTGTGTTCAGACTTCATCCTCGCCGTGGGCCACAACGCTGCCCGTAACGTCCAACTCATGTCGGCCACAGCACCCTCAAACTGCACAGCCAGTGTTTTTACAGATCAAATCAGAGTTCAGAGTCTGCAAATTGTAACAAAGTCAAGTCCACAAGTGTACTGCTCAAAAGTACATTTTTAACTTCAACCCATGAATATCAGTTGTGAACTGCAGGATATGGTGATAAGACGTTAAGATAATTCTGTTTCTGCAGGACTACAACAAATTTTTTATAATCAGATAATTTAAATATTGCTTCTAAATATTCCAGGAATCATGTAATTCTATAAAAGTTATAAAAATGTAAGAGAGAAATGTATTTTTTGTAAGTACTCAAATATACAATGTGCTGCATTTAGCTAGCCTTCTGCTACTGTTACATTTTAACTACCACTAGTGTTTTACTAGATTTAGATTTTAGCTTGCCTTTGCTGTTTTTAGCTTTTTGCTAATCCTATGTTGCTTTTAGCTAGCTTTTTGCTATATTTAGTTTTAGCCTTTTGCAGCTAGTCTTTGATACTTTTAGCTAACTTTTTTCTACTATTAGATGGTGCTTTGGTTTTTAGATGCCCTTCTGCCACTTTTAACCTTTTACTAGTCTTTTGCTGGATTTAGCTTTTAGGAAGCCTTTGCTACTTTTAGCTAAGTCTTTTTCTAAATGTAGTTTGCCCTTGCTAATTTTAGACTTCAGCTAACATTTGCCACATTTAGCAAGCATTTTGTTCTAATTTTAGATAATCTTTTGCCCTTTTCCTGTTTTTGGCAAGTGTTTTGCTGCTTTTAGCTAGCCCTCTGCCAATTTTAATTACTGGTAGTCTTTTGCTAGATTTAGCTTTTAGCTAGCCTTTTGCTAGCCTTTTCTACTTTTAGCTTGACTTTGCTACTTTTAGCTTTCAGCTAACCTTTTGCCACTTTTAGCTAACATTTTTTTCTTTTAGCTAGTCCTTACTACTTTTAGCTTTTTTTTGCTCACCTTTTCCTGCTTTTAGCTAGTGTTTTGCTGCTTTTAGCCAAACTATTGCTAATTTTAGTACACTGAACAAAACAAGACTTAAAGCCCACACATGCCCTGCTTGAGGCTTATATAAAATTGCTTAAATAATTAATCTCCAATAATTTTTACTCATTGTTGTCTTATATCTTTTGACAAGAATGAATTGACATGTTGTCTCTGATGTCACAGATTAAAATAAAAGCAGAACTTGTCAATTTATTAAATAAATAAGTGAAAAAGAGCCTCTGCAGTCACTCGAGCTGCTGAATACTGACAGGATCTGTCTTCGCAGGTTTTCTGTCAGCGCACGTTCTCGCCTCGGCAAACTGGGACGCCGTCGGACGTGCGCTGGTGTGGAACGAGAGGAGCCGAGCCGGAACTGGCCAAACCAGCGAAGAGTCGGCATGTGTTTTCTACAGACACAAGGACAACCCGTCAGTGAGTGACACACTGAGAAAAGCAACACTTCAAAATATACCTGCGGCTGATTAACACCTCAGAAAACACGTGTCTGCTGAGAACATCTGCTCCTCGTCCACGCTTTAATCCCTCCGTCTGTTTAAGATGTTTAAATTAGGTGCATGTTCTGTTGTTTTGCTGCATATTACATAATACATAATCATTTAATTGGAGGTAATCAACACAAATTACTTAATGGATTTGAAGAATAAACCTTCCACACAGGATAAAATACAGAGTAACAAGCAGCCCGTGGAGGTGTGTGCGGTTCTGTTTTATTAGTCTGGCGTCGTCGTCTACGTTTTATTTCATCAAAATAGATGCAGTGGATGACCGCATGTGAAAGCGCCGCGCTGCTTTGGAAGCTCCAGATTTATCACACGTGTCCTGATGCCTGCTGAGATTGTACAGACTGAAGGACCACATGAGCCGCTGTGGACAAAGGAGGCTGCGATTGTTTAAAGTTCATTTATTTACTTCTGTTTTGGGTATTTGGTTAATGGTCAGAAAATCAGTTAATGAGCAGTGGGGTTTTTTTGTTGTCAGAGTTTCTTTATTTGTCATTCCCATTACATGTGGTACATGTGGTGGAACGAAACTGTGTACACAGGGTCCCAGTTACATCCAACAATAAAATGTAAAAATAAAAACAGTAGTAAGATCTAAGATATGAACTAAGAAAAACATTAACTCAAAATATGCTAAGCACTAATAGCATAAAAACAATACACAGTTTGTAGGTCAAACTGCTTCTGTTCGCTTTGTGCTGTTAGCCGTTCATATTTAATTATCAGCTCATCCAGTAGATGGGAGAAGCTATGATTTTATTTTATTAACTTTTAACACCAAATATTTTAACCATGTTGATTCCTTCAATTCCTTTAAAAGTACTGTTCACTTTAAAATCCACTTCAACATGCACAATTTATTTTAGTCTTTTTATGCAGATTTTAACTTTTAGCTACCATTTAACTACTTTGTTTTTGCTAGACTTTTGCTGTTTATGGCTAGCATTTGCTACTTTTAGCTTTTCAGTAACCTTTTCCTAATTTTAGTTGGTGTTTTGCTGCTTTTGGCTAGCCTTCTGCTACTTTTAGCTTCTAGCTGGTGTTTGCTACTTTAAGCTTTTGGCCTACCTTGTGCTGCTTTTAACTAGCATTTTACTAAATTTAACATTTATCTATGGTTTTGCCACTTTTGGCTAGTCTCCTATTAATCTAGCTACTAATTTAGCTTGTGTTATGCTGCCTTTGGGTTTAAGCTACCATTTTGCTTGTTTTAAATTTGACCTAGCTATAACCTTTTAGGTTTTAGCTAGTATTATCCTTGTTAATCTTTAACCCCCTCAGTTTCAGCTTGTTCAGCAGTCATTCAGCACTCTGTAGTTTCACTTTGTTTTGGTCGTCTCTTATTTTGTGACTCTTAAGTATCTGCTCAGTCCTTTCAGACACATTTTTTTACTAAAACATCAGAATTTTACTCCCATTGTGTGAAGTCCTTTCTCAGTTTCTATTCTGCATTTTGCATGAAAACACCTGTTTTTACTGTCTTATAAATGGAAATATGCACGTTTTGTCATTATTCTTGTCTTTATTCATTCAATCTTTATTTAGACAGGTAAATATTTAACACGTTTTAACAAATATATATGAAATAAATATTTGCTTTCCCCAAAGGTTTTTGTTTGCCAAGTGACTTGCTACGTTGCAGAAGACCAGCTTTTTCAGTGGGCTGAAAAGGTACCTTCAATCAGTCTGATGAGATGTTGATTTGTTCATTTGTAGGGACAATTCGCCTTTCCAAGTCTGCAGATTTACAGCTTTGCACTGTTTTTTTGTGAGCCACAACAATGTGGCAACATGAGGACCTAATTAGAATCTGTCAGTTCCCCATGTGTTAGAAAAAAAAAACATGCACAGCATGATTATAATACTGATTATAACACGCAAATAGACATATCTAGCTGTTTAGTTTGCAGCATTCTGACATAACAAAGGTTTGTTAGGATTTTTGTTGTTTTAGAGCAAACAGGATAATGGAGATCTAAACGATTGGTGCTTGATGAGCTCGTTTTTCGAATGGGAAAACACTCTGAACACAATCAACCTTCAAATTGATTTGCCACAGCAGCAAATGCAATGACAGATTTCACTCCAGTCAGCATAGAAAAGATAAATAGGGTTATAATAGGCACAAGTTCTCCAAACTTGACATTTGCAAATTGGAAAAATGTCGGCTGCTCCCACAAATGTCCGAGTCAGTCATTTGCCATATACAGACATAGTTTGATTTTGGCCTAAACATCCTGGTGATTTGTGTTATTTTTAAACAACAAGGGAACTATAGGTTTTACATTTATTAATGTTATAGAAAACATGAATTGTTGGTCTCAGTGTGTACGTTTTTGTCTCTTGCAGGTGTTTGACTGTCTCCAATCCAGAGAGCTGAATGTGACCGTGCTGTCAGATAGCTCCGTGGCTGATTACAAGACAGCAGACTATCTGAGCAGCAGCTCTGCTCCCTTCCTGCGATCTCTCCACACCAGTGCTTTCAGTGATCAACCTGTCTGCCAGTCACTGGAGCAGCCAAACATAGTTACAGGGCTTCCAGCTGCAGGTGCGCTTTGAGTTTCCATAACTGAAATGTGTCAGGAGAATCAAGTCTTTGTCTTGCGCTCGCTGCCACTCACCAAATTTACAGAGGCACAACATCTGCACGACTCGCCATTCCCTCCTCTGTCACACCTGCTTTGCATATTTTAGCAGAGAAATGAACTTTAGAGTTACTGAAGCTACAACAAGAAGGACATGATTAGGTCCCGATAGTTCTTTTAGGCTTTTAAAGAGGCATTTTGGTGTCGGGTTTGAGCTCATAAATCATGTCACTACTTTTTGTTTCAGCTCTCCCAGCGTTCTTTAAATAGTTGGGCACTTCATGAAAGTGATGTGCGTGTTATCTTTAATTCTCAATCAACTTTATGCACACAGTAATTACAATGACACCGAATGTGCTCTTAATTAGGCAAGGCTAACCTCGTTGCTCAGTTAAATTGTGTTTTATCACTTCAGTTGACTTCCATGACATAGCTCTGGAGTGTTTGGAGGTACAATAGCTCCAGTTATGACACAGTCCCACCACCCTCTCTGTGTTTCTCTAGCTGTTACGTAACGCTCATGTCTTGTAGCAGAGAACAACAGAAAGAGCAGGAAATCTTCTAGGTTTAAATCCACACATGAAGTTGCTGCATTTTTCTCTGCATCGAATGTCCCTGTCAGGATTTTTGAAGTTATGTCTCTTAATTTAGTTCCATCTTTATTTAGTTTATTTTTGTTCATTTTTTTTCTTTTATCTTGACAGAGTGAAGCTTACAGTACTTTCATAGCTTGTGCCTTAATCCTCTTGTAAGCATTAAAGAAGCATAAGGGAAACTAATCCCATTTCACACTTGGAAGTGTTCACTTCAAGAAGTAGGATGTCCTAAATAAGTTTGGGATGTAGGTGGAGGTGAAAGTACTGGGGCGGTCTGGACCTCCAGAGATTTTTTCTGGGACAGACTTCAAGCAAAGTGTAAAAAAAAAAATCCAAGACTGTTCTTAACTAAACAGGTTATCATGAAAAGAGAAGTTAGCCACTGCTTAGATGGCAACTTGCATGTCCATTACACTTAAAACAAACATCTACCCTGTTTTATTTTATTATTGCTTTGTATATCCATTGTTTTGTTTTTTTACTTGTCAAGGGACTGCAGATGTAAATTAGCTTTTGCCATAATCTGGTACAGTGCATCAAATGATGACATTTATGTTTGAGTTGTGCATTGTCCCTTTTTAAATAAAGTTAATTCATTCATTCATTCATGTTCCTAAGTGGTAAAATAGTGACGTTTTTTCAGATTTTTTCTTTTTTCTTTTAAAAAATACAAAAAGAGGCTCAGAGCAACAACCTGCCTCATCAGTTTATAATAGAACCTGGCAAAAGTTGATGATTGGCTTCTTCAAGGTCTAATGTTTTTGATGAGGAATATTTCAACTAATACTCCATGTGTCTTATACATAGGGCCAGGTGTTACTTCAAATTTAGAGATGGGGTGTAACATGAGAAAATGTAGTTGGACCCAGAAAAATGGGTAGAGAAGCAGCAGGAGCTGTAATTAAATAAATATCTGGATGGCATAAAGCTTCTTAAAGGGGCGTCTCATTTAGAGAAGTATTTGAATTGTTACCCCACTCAGAAATGAGATTGTGTCAAAATCTAGGTGTAGGAATAATGCCAGGGAAATTTTATTTTTATGTTGTTTAACCTTTATTTATACAGGTTAGTCTCATTGAGTCACAAGGACTTATTTTCAAGAGAGACCTTTTTTTAGACAGGCAACATATAAAGTACAGACAACAATGGAAACAATTAAATAGTGTTATAAAAACACTGTTACTGTTAGCAACATAGTCCTATTAGCAGAGTGGTTCTGTTAGCAGTGTAGTTCTGTTAGCAGCGTGGTCCTGTTAGCAGCATGGTACTGTTAGCAGTGTGGTACTGTTAG
>NC_056511.1:10494043-10520634 GCF_014905685.2 Nematolebias whitei | reverse complement strand
TTAGTAGCATGGTCCTGTTAGCAACGTGGTCTTGTTAGCAGTGTGGTCCCGTTAGTATGGTGGTACTGTTAGCAGCATGGTACTGTTAGCAACATGGTCTTGTTAGCAGTGTGGTACTGTTAACAGTATGGTTTTGTTAGCAGTGTGGTTTTGTTTGCAATGTGGTCTTGTTAGCAGAGCGGTACTGTTAGCAGTATGGTCCTGTTAGCAGCATGGTCCTTTTAGCAGTGTAGCTCTGTCTGCAGCGTGGTTCTGTTTGCAACATGGTACTGTTAACAGTATTGTCCTGGTAGCAGTGTGGCTTTGTCTGCAGCATGGTCCTGTTAGCAGCGTGGTCCTGTTAGCAGCATGGTACTGCTAGCAGTGTGGTCCTCCAGAACTGGGGCCGAATGGAATGGGATTGGGTTCAAATCTAATTGACATTTGATGTTGTTTTGATTGTTGAAGCAGGTTGTATTCCAACCAGCAACTCACTGGTAAATTGAATTATGTTTGAACCAAATGTAGGGTAAGATAGGTATGTAGGATTGATCCAGAAGCAAAGGCCGAAGGTAACTTTAGGAAATGGGTTTCAGGTTCACTGTAGTCTGTGTACACAGCTTTTGACAGGTTTAATTCTTGTCTCATTCTGTCGAGGCGTCCTTGAGCGAGACAATAAACCCCACGTGACTCTTTGAACAAATGTGTCTGCCAGCTGAATGAAACGTAGGGCCATTAGGCCCCTGTCCACTCTCTGAGCATTCATCGTCCTGCATCCTGATGGGATTATTACGTATCCGGTCCACTTAAATACATCTAATCCAAACAAAGATGTTTCATCAGGATGAGGAACTCTGATCTTCATCACTAAAGTGAAACTCTTTAGCTTTCATCCAGGTCACGTTCTAGTAATCTGATACCCTTGCTTTGTTCTTTGTGCTGTTTCATCAGTACTGAACCACTGCCAGGTCCACCGCATCGCTGCTGTTGTTTACCAGTGTTACAGTGATGTCATTGGCCCCGACTCTGTCACCATGGAGACCTATAAACCTGCGCTAACCAAGCTTGGCAGG
This sequence comes from Nematolebias whitei, assembly GCF_014905685.2. Taxonomy (NCBI): domain Eukaryota; kingdom Metazoa; phylum Chordata; class Actinopteri; order Cyprinodontiformes; family Rivulidae; genus Nematolebias; species Nematolebias whitei. Next base: position 10,519,582 of record NC_056511.1, on the reverse strand, counting down.
TCTATACAGGTGAGTTGCCTTTTCCTTCTATATCTGAGAGGGTTTTGAAAAGGTCGCAAAGCAAGGATAGTCACAGATGTCCAACATCTTGGAGTTCTGGCTGCGCTCCAGTCGAGGATGTAACTGCAGGTTCTGACAGCTGATGAGATTGGGTTTTATAGCCAGAGGAGCTACTGTTGCCAAAAGCCTTTTCCTACCGTTGTCTTTTACTTTTTGGTTCCCATTTATAACCAAACCCACAACTCCTCCGTTTTCTTGTTTTAAACATTTAATCTTTGTTTATGAGAAATCGTATTTTGTGCATCTGTTTGGCATCGTTTGCGTTTCTAATTTTTACAATTTTTACGAGCCGACAGCCAGATCCTTGGTGAGGATGCCAAGTCAGAGCGCTTCAGTTTTATCAACTGAGCTGCTGCCAAATACATCTACAGTATATCTAGAATCCAAAACTAAAATAACTTCATTAGCTGTTTGAGTTGTTTTTTTTAGAAACAACATGACACGACTAAAACGTTTAGGTTTGTGATGTGGATTTTTTTTATGTTATGCTGCCATGGAAGTCAGGTGAAGACGAAATTGACTCCATTTTTTTTATTTTTATTTTTTCAAAATAAACTACCGTAGTAGCCGGGAGTCATCCCTCAAGTCAAGATTTGACTTAAAGGACTGTCATTTTGTCACATTTCCATATAGAAAAATGTTTTAGTTGAAATCTTTTGTGAAAGGTGAGTGAAATGGATTCTTTAAAAACATATTTTAAATAATTAACACACCCTAAATTAAAATGTGTCATAGCTTATTTGGTTACTGAACATTATAAAATGCACTTTGTGTTATCTCTATTAAAATATACGGGAACTGATTGTTTTTTACTCATTTTTTCCTCCTCAGGTGGATTCCACTCCAAACACAGACGTCCTACGCAAGTTTATCAGAACCACAGAAATTCAAAGTAATCTTTATATCTAATGTGTTTTACCCAACATATTCTGTGATGACTTAGTCTTTTTTTTAAATAAAGCTATTCAATGAAGGCAGCTTTTTAAAATTCTAATTTTTTCATTATTTTATACGTTTGAACGGATCATATAATTTCCTACTGAGAGATAGCAGTTGTTATTTTTGTGTGTCTGCTGCTCAGAATGGTAGTAGTTTGAATAAATGTTTTCGTTACAGTGGAAATACTAAAACTTATTATAAATGCAGTTGCGATGTTGGAAAGGGAGAAAACGATTCCGCATGTCCACGAAGAATAAAAAGGTTCTCGGTTTAATAACTAATTTACATGACGCTGAACGTTTCTGATTCCATAATCAATGTTTCATCCTGTTATTAAAGCGCGTGGGTGGATTCACAAACTGGTCAGGATTTAATGACTTGCAATAAATTCTGTTTAAGATGTTTACTTTTTGTGCAGCTCCACCTGCTGGTTGCTGGGATCAATTTTTTAGCTGCAAGACCAAACACTGCTATAATCTTTAATTTACTGAAACCAGACCAAATTCAGGAGACCCAGACCTACAGCTCTGTCCTGTTCCACTGTTTGACAGGTGCACAGGTTCAAACGCATATAAAGAGGCATTTAATTGTTTCGACCCCAGAACTTGGCAAACAGCTAAAGGATCAAATTAAGGCAAGTCCTATATCAGGTCTCTGCTGTTTTCTTTTTTTTTTTAATACGCCTGTCGTAGCAGGGACATTTATTTATTATTAACCTTTACTTAACCAGACAAGTCCTATTGACATCACAAATCTCTTTTGCAAGGGAGGCCTGGGCCTGAAGGCAGCCTAACATGCATGTTTGGCAAGGGCGTCAGAAGCATCTTTAATGTGGGGGGACAGTGTGTGTGTACATACACGCGCACACAACGTACGCAAAAAAAGTACACTAGTAAACAAAAAAGCAGCATTTCACTTAGATTTCCCAATTTAATTTCACACATTTAAAGCATGTTTCTCACCAAATCTGTGTAAATTGAGCTGTGGGTTTTAAAGACATTTCAACTTTAATGCACTTTAACACACAGCCTCAGATCAGTTTTTATAGAGAAATAAAAAACATCTCCACTAGACCAACAAAGTCCATGCTCAATAATCCAGGTATACAATCCAATAATTTTCAGTCAGGTCATCTGGACGTGCTGAAACGTTTTACCTTCCATCTAGAAACTGAAATTAACAGAAATAAGTGTGAAGAAGCATACAAATCTTGAAGTTAGCTGAAGGAAGCACAAAACAGCTGAAGTAGCTGAATTTTTTGATTTTCATTCATTCTATTAGGGATCATTGTCGGCTACCAATATGCCAAGTTTCATCTGAATAGCTCTAAAAATGGCAGAGTTATCCAAGTTTTTCTATAAAACAGCTGAATAGTAGCCAAATAAATGCAGAAAGAAGCTTAAATGTCCAAAAGGAAGTGGAGGGAGTTTAATTGTGCCCACTAAGGCTGAAACATGCAGAAATTAGCACAATAAAGTTGAAGTTATCTGAGAAAACCTGAAATTAGCTAAAAACTGCTGAATAGTAGCTAAAACAAGCAGAAAGAAGCTTAAATTACTAGGAGGATGTTGGGGGAGAAGGTTTTTGCTGAATTAGGCTGAGAAAAGTTTAAATGATTGCAAAAAAAAAAGTGGAGTTGGCTGATAAAGATGAAATTAGCGCAACTGGTAGAGCTGCTGCCTCTCAGCGAGCAGGTCCCTGGTTCAAATCCCGGTCCAGGGGCCTTCCTGGGTGGAGTTTGCATGTTCTCTCCGTGCATGCGTGGGTTTTCTCCGGGTACTGTGGTTTCCTCCCACAAACAAAAAACATGCATGTTAGGCTGATGGGTAACTCTAAATTGTCTCTAGGTGTGGGTGAGAGAGTGAATGGTTGTTTGTCTCGTTTGTCTCTATGTGTCCCTGTGATGGACTGGAGACCTGTCCAGGGTGCACCCCGCCCCTCGCACAGTGACTGCTGGACATGGGCACCGGCGACCCCCGTGACCCAAAATGGAAGAAGCGGGTAAAAGATGATGGATGGATGGAAGATGAAATTAGCATGAAAACAGCTAAATGATAGCTGAAATTATAGAAATAGTTGAAACATCCAGAAATAAGCTGAAAGGAGCAGAACAAGCATAACTTAGCATAAATAAGTTTGAAGAAGCACAAAAATGTTGAAGTTAGCTGAAAGGAGCTCAAAACAGCTGAAATTAGCTGAATTTTGTTTAAAATTTTGCACAAGGAAGCTGAAAGAACCTTAACCAGGTCTAAATGTGAAAGTATTAGTACAAGGTTGTAAACAGATCAAAAGTTATGAAGATGTAAAATGAGCTCCATTCATTTTCAATGAGAGCAAAAATGGCAGAAAAGGTTAAATATCTCAAAAAACTAAAGTTGCATCAATACCAAAAGTCATAGTCATGTCCTGAAACGGCTGAACGTTTTGATTTATGATTTGTTGAACTGGCACAAAAACTGCAGTAGATGCCAAAAACGTACGGAAGAAAAAGTGGATCTCAATAGTGTGAATGCCTATTAATAGTAATAATATTATAATAGTAAAATTATAATAGGCATTCACACTATTATAATTTTGTGAGACTTCTAGGAAGGTGTTTAAAGATATTTAATATTTGTTAAAGTTACATTTGTGTGTCTTTTATTCAGAGTCTGAGTTTTCTTTTTGTCATTTGCACCACATGTGGTGGAACAAAATTGTGTAAACAGGGTCCCAGTTACATACAAATGTAAAAGAAAAACTGTAATAAGATCTAAGATATGAACTAAGAAATATTAACTAAAAATACGGTAAGTACTAATAGCATAAAAACATTATTCTAATATTTTTGAATGACGTATAAATGACTGTCATAAGGTTTGACATAGTAAGAAAAATGATCAGATACAATGGACTGATAGGGAAAAAAAAGCCAATATATGAAGAGAAATAAATGAAAGCTCTTCAGAAAACCCTTGGAAATTATTGCTTTAATATCAGAAAATACGCTCCATTATTAGCAATATATAAATAAATGAAAGGGTGTCATAACACTATTGCACAATGGTTTACAATTTTGCTATTCTTTACGTAAAACCGGCTTAGATGCTTGTGTGCTTATCTTTTAGTTTGGAAAGTGTTTTCATATAAACTGTCATGTGTCCTCCTGTCCGGTAGGGGCAGCGGTGAGCTGAAAACGGGGAAGGAGGAAACCTATTTCTTTTCTTTTAAATGTTTTTCATTTTCAACCTTTATTTAAACAGATAAATCACATTATTGTCATTGTATTGTTAATAAGTATTGTTTTGTATAAATATCATAAATAAGTCGACCGAGTTGCCTCGTGCAGTTTATCGTTGACTACCAGGTCAACGGCTCGTCTGTAGCATCTGACGCTAATGAGCGCTAGCCATGTCCAGGTCTCCACACAGCGCAGGAACGGAGCTAAAGCGGGTCAAATGGAGAGACGTGGCGCCTCCAGAACCAGCAAAGTGTTGGCTGAGCGGAACCAGGCGGTGGTGTCGGTAGGAGCCTGGGTGGAGGACGGACAGGACTTCTTGGAGCACCCGGCTGTAAGTTGGCGGTGTTTAGTTGCTCGACAGCGGTTGCAGCAAGTTGACTGTTTTATTCCAAGTTAGCCTAAAATGTTCTTCCGTTTGAGTCTGTCCTGAGTAAAACTGGCTGCAAACCTCCCACAAAGGTAACTTTATGATTTAACATCAATAAAGCATTTGTTGTGCTGTAACAATGAGCCACGCAACACTGAAGATGTGGGTAACGAGACAAGGTGCGTTCATGAGCCCCAACATGAGTGGGAATTTACAACTACTTCTACATGAAGCTAAAACGCCAGGTTGCATAAATAAAGAAGTTTATAAGCTTTTCTGAACAACACTTCTTAAAAAAAATAATGCCACTTAAAATACAAATAGGAAAGATAATTCTGAATAAAATGTCTCAATTACACTATTCTTCCTCTTAAAAATGTTCAAGAGATTGAAATTAAAACCATGCCCTTAATGTTTTGAGGTTTGTACAGTTGTTTTCCTACATTTTAATTGGCAGAGAGTAGGTTTTAAATTAATATTTTGTAATAAGTAATTACCTAATTACTAATAAAAATTATGAAGTTACCCCAAATCATAGGCAATAAATTAGCCATCCTGTTAAATGCAGATTTATTTTGTTTAATCTCCAAAATGCAAATAGACTATCCTGATTGTCTTGATAACTTTTATGGCATATCTTTAGTTTTTGGTGTATTCTTTTTTTTTTAATTTAGAAAAATATTTAAAAAAAACATCAGCTTTTTAAAATAATCATGCACAGTACTATTATTTTTCTGTATCACAGCCATATTTTAATGTAGTACTTGCTTAATCGTAACAGTCCAAACAAAATGTTTACTTTTCTATTTGAGGGTAAAAGTGCATTTAAAGGTTAAATTTATGTTTAAAACTGAAACCAGTTCAATTTATTGTAATTTAGTTTTTTTCTTCATATTTACAATGAAATATTTTCTTAAATTGGATTGTTTTAAAACAGGTAATATGTTCAAAATCCTATTTCAAATCCGTTTTCTCTTAATTTGTCAGAAACGTAAGGAGTTGTAAAGTTTATAAAACAATCTTCGACGTGTTATTTAAACTGTTGCAGAGAGCTGGGCCTGCTAATATGAAACACTGGATGTTCTGACTGGTCAACATCTTTATAAATGCTGTTTAATAAATAAGAACTGTCAAAACCTGATATGAATAAATGCCTTTGTGATTGCTCAGGATGGGAGACTGCGACCAAGTAAAGATTCAACGAGTCTGCTGGTTTCCTTAGATAGAGAACTTTACTTTCTGTATGTGAATGTTCCAGTACAGTGCCCTGAGACAACTTTATGAATTGGCGCTATATAAATAAACTGAATTGTATGAAGATCTTATTCTGCACAAAACTTATTCCTGTGATTTGCTTTAAAGCAAAAATTAGAATCAAAAGTTTATAATTACTGTAACTAAGGGCGCACCGATAAATAGGCCGGCTGATTTATCAGCCCCGATTTACTTAATTTTGGGAAATCGGACAATACTTGTATGAGAAACTGATTTTTACCAATTTTTTTTTTTTTTTTAGTTTTAACAACAATTGTTCTTCATTTATATTTCAGAGCACTACCTCATGACCAGTTAAAACAAGTTTGTATTGTTTCTAGGATATTGTTCAAGGGCATGTTTTTCAACAAAATAAGATGGAAAATTGAAGGTGCCTTGCGACTTTATAACACCTGACAGTGTTGCTTATAAAACAAAATCGGTATTGGCTAAAATTGATACCTACATAATCGATAAATAATCAATTTCTTTTTAGAAATCTTGTCTGGTGATCAGCCCGAAAACTGCAATCGGTGCACCCCTAACAATAACTTATTTAACATCTCGGAAAAGGAACTGGTGGTTTTTACAGTCTCGTCTCTACTAGGCCTGTCACGATAACAAATTTTGCTGGGCGATTAATTGTCTCAGAAATTATTGCGATAAACGATAATATTGTTTGAAATTTTACAATAATTAGTAATTATTGTCAAATTTAAGAAGAAATGTTTAATTTGTTTTGCATGTAGTACCTTTATTCGACCACAGAATGGCAGTATAAGATTGTTTGAACTAAAGGATGGATAGTGAGGGAGCGAGCAGCGTGTCTAAAAAAAATGTGAGGGAGGCCCCTTGATGTGACACGGGCTGTCTCTCTTGGGTTCTCAAAATGGCGGCTGCTCGGTGTGGTTTGAGCTCTTTAGCATAGCATTTTTCACACAGAGCTTTTAATAAAAAAAACAGTAAACAAGTTCTCAGCTTCTTTTTGCAGAGAAAAACTTTTTACACGAAGGCACGGGTTTCAACCGTGAATTTTGGAGCTTCGACAAGACGGAGGGTCCCCCCCCCCCCGAGGTTGGCCTATTAGCTTAGCTCGTAGCTTAGCTGCTTTTAACGATCCTAAAACATGATATTGGATTCTGTCATCCAGTGTCTTCAGAAAGAGAGAGACACGAAGAAACGATAAAACCTATAAATGAAAACGAGGTCGATAATTTCCATTTATCATGCGATTAATTGATTTATTGTTTATCGTGACAGCCCTGGTCTCTTCCTGCTAAAATGTTTTTGCCACGTTTGTCTCTAGTCATAGTTCTGCTTGTTTAAATTCAAATTTGAATGCATTTACTGCTAATTTTCTTCAGAGCCTCATTTCTTCTCTCTTTATAATCTCGTTGTTTTGTTGTTTTAGGCTCTTGCTTCGCTAACCGAGGAGCTGCAGGCTGACAAAAGAAGAGCGGCTGAAGAGAGTCTCAGACGATTTCAAGACGGAGTACGACGCCGTCTGGCACAGCGATCTTACATCAGCAAGGCCAGACACCAGACGGTTCGAACTGATGGGAGGAACAGTCCCATTTCTATCACCTTTAGTTAGCACTCTTTACAATTATTACTACCAACATTATGGAATTCAGTTTAATTTTCCATTTTTCTTTTGTTTTCAGTTCAGTATCTGACAATTTTCATTGGAGTTTTTCATTTTGTTTCCTCTTTTTTTATAGTAGTTGCGTAAGAAGCAACTTTTTGCAACAGGCTACAAGAAACAAAATGCCTCAAAATGTAACGTGTGGAAATGCATCCCATAATTTTGAATTATGTGGATAAGACAAAATTTTATTCAGATCTATACATTTAGGCAACAAATAAAAAATAAACACAGTTTTTATGCCAATCTCTAAACAAACTCCTTTCAGTTACTTTTATGAAAAAAGGCATAAATATGGTTCAAGCTCTTTACTGTAGAGCGTTTTTGTTTTTTTTCCCCAGGCGACACCTGACAGGAGAATCCCACATTATCAGGTCCGGACCCACCAGGTGTCGGTTGGTGAGGATCAGATTTCTGCAGAAGGTGCTGCACAACGGAGCAGGAGCTCTCCAGAGGTGAGAGGAAGAGGAAACAAACTGAGAATTAAAAAATAACTGGAAGGCAGATAAATGTGACCAGTAATTGATTTTGTTTGTGCGGCTACATTTAGTCACCGAGTAGACTCGTTTTTGGCTTCTTGTTTTGTGGGTCGTCATAGCGATTGAACTCGCATGAACGATTGGGCAAATGTTTTACTCGGATGTCCTTCTTGACACAACTGGGGCTCGAACCAGCAGCCTCAGATGACAAGACTGCAGCACTGGCCCCCAAGCTTCAGCAGCTCCCTCACTGCTGTCCTGTCACGTCAGAAAATCACTTAATTTATGCTGAAAACTTTTTCCATCACTTCATAATATTTCTGTTGAGTTTAATATTGACAGTCTGATCATACGAGACAAATTCACTAAAAAACAATGAGATTGTTGAAATACTGTCGTTGATACTTTTAGACGTTCTGTTCATTATTTCTACGGTCTTTGAGAATGTGTTTTGATCTGTTTTACTTATTTTTTATCAGACAAGTTGTTTTCGTTGCTTTTTTTCAATGTCAAATCATTTGAAAATATCTACAAAAGTCACTGATCTTTATCCCTAAAGGTATTTATATATTTCTTCAACATTTTCTTGCATGATCATAAATAAAGTTCCATCTTATTTTGTTTAACAAAACCGTATTGAGGTTCAAACAGGATATAATGTGGTAGATTATCCACTAGAGGGCGCCAATGAGTTACCTTCCACCTGCAGGAATCCATCGTTTAAAACCTCTTTAGTTTGATTATTTACACAATTCAAAAAGGCCATCAGATTATTTCCGTCACAGTTTGTTTATCAGCCTTACTATCCCAGCTTAGCTGGATTAGACTTGTTCCCACGAAAGTTTAAAATCTGCTGAGACGGACACAGTTCTGGAACATGTCTCTAACGTTTAGGAGGCGATGGCGGTGCTGTCGAGTATCATGAAACACTGTGGTGATTGTTTCCTTATGGAATAGTGTGTGACTGTGATTAATGCGGGATTTTATTTATTTCCACGTTTTTCCAGTCGAGAGAAGCGATGAGGCAGGTCAGACTCAGACTGGCTGCCTGTCGGCTGATCCAGCAGGACGCAGCGGCGTCAGATCTTCCTGGAGGCAGCTGGAACGTCTCTCCAACCAGACACGTGAGTGTCTGTTTCAGACACTTGGTTCCTCTTTCTGTGATTGTTTGTGCTTCTCTTTTTTCTGCGTGTTCCAGCTATATTTGAAAACATTTCCCTCTCTGCTCAACAGAGAAATAATTTTCACATGCTGAGGTCAGGAGAGGATGTTCTGGAAGAGGAAGAGCAGGAAACAACGGATGCGCCTTTCTTCTTTAGTCACCACGAGTGCCCGCTCGTTCAGCAGAAGGTGACTCAATCCCCAGCATGCAACTGGGCTTAAATCTGATCGAACTTTGTCAAGAGACTCGGTTTGAATTAAAGTTTCAAATTCAGCATTTTTAGATGATAATCAATGCTTGTTGTTTCAAGTTTTACATTATTTATGTAAACAACAGGGAACAAAAAAAAAGTATGATGGAGAAAAACAATCTTTGTTCTCATGCAGTAAAGATAAAAACGTTCAAATTTCACACCGTCATCAATGACTGTTGCACCAAACCGTCAAGTGTAATCATGGACAGGCATGAACTGAGTCTTTGATCAGAATTAGTATTTTCTGTGATTCAATGTTAGAACAGAAGCTGTTGAGACACAAACACATTTTCCTAAACGTAAATAAGTTCAGTTTAAAAACAGCCAGGTGATTCTTAGCCTATATTCAGATGTTTGCCAGTATTTTGTGCAGTGCAGCATTAGATCTTGACATGTTGGGGTGTAATAGTTGTTCAATAAAGTGGGAGATGAGAGGCAGCTTTATTAGAAGTTGTGTTTTTTTTGTCTGAGGATACATTTTGTCTTTACTGTAAAACTTTCAGTTGCAAATGTAAAAGTTTGTTTTGTATCTGATGTAAAGGAACTTTACCTAAACTGTTTCACGTCAGTAAATCATAACTCAGACTCTATAGATATGGGGAAAGTAAAATGATAAAATCATCATAAAATGTTTCCCTCGTACAAGCTGTGACTCAACAGTTTCTTATCGGCCAGTTCAGTTTGTGCCTCACATCCTTTTTATGTTAGATCTTTTATCAACAAAGCACGGTGACATCTTTTAGGATTGAAATTGCTGCAGATTTCTCTACTTTGCAGTAAGAACCCTAACAATAGATACAGTTTTCTTTCTTTTTTTTTGTCGATAATCAGCAGCTGAAGCATTTAGATGAGGAAAAGAGGATGATTTTTTAAAAAAGAATATTGTCATTTGCTTCAGAACATTAGATCAATGACCAAACGTATACTATGTTTCATTTTTTTAATCTTCTAAGTTTGTTTTGCTCTCTGTGGTGCTTTATTTCCTTTAGTTCTCGCTGAGGATTTCAACCCTTAAAGCTTTTAAATGTTTAATAATTGCAGCATCTTAAAAATGAGGAACAACTGTAGGAAATAAAAAAAACACAAGCAGCAAACAGCAGCTGTCTGACATTCACACTTACTGTGAGGCTCAGTAATGTTCGTTGTCCAAAAATTAAATTCTCCACCAAAGAAACTCAAAGTTTATTATACTGTTGAGATGTGAGCAAGACTTATTACTAGTTTACAAATGTCAAAATCAACTCAAGCTCTTAGCAGGCCTGTTCATGAACGTTTGTGTTTGTGTTAAATAGTGACAAGATTAAAACGGCACAAAAAGCCTTTTAGTATGTTTGTCAATAAATAATTCCTCATTTGTATTTTAAATCCTTGCTTTTTAATTAGCAGCTGATGTTTGGGGTGTGTGAATGTTTATTGTGTGAATGTTTATTGAGATCAAATTTTCATTTTTTTGGCGTCTTTCTCGTCCCACAATTTTTGTGCTATTTGGTGTTGGTGCAACTTTAGCTTTTTGAAATATTTAGCCTTTTCTGACACTTTTTTCCCCTCAGAGAAAATGAATTGAGCTCATTTTACATCCTTCAGATCTTTAGATCTGTTTACAACCTTTTACTGCTCCTTTCACATTTTGTTCTGATTCAGCTTCTTTGTGCAAATTCAAGCTTCTTTTCAGCTACTTTCAGTTAATTTCAGCTGTTTTTTCAGTTGTGCTCCTTTTAGATTCTTTCTGCTAACATTTTTATGCTTCTTTTTACCTCTTTCTGCTAATTTCAGCTTATTATACTCCTTTCAGCTTATTTCTGCAAGTTTGATTTTTTGTTTTTGCTATTTCAGCTACTATTTAGCTGTTTTATGCAAATTTTAGTTTTTCAGCTAATTACACATTTGTTGCATTCATTCCAACTTTTTTCAGCAAAAATGTGCTCTTGCCACTTCTTATTGGTAATTTAAGCTTCTTTCTGCTTTTTTAGCCATTTTTCAGCTGATTTTTTTTAAATATATTTTCAGATTTTTCCTGATAATTTTCACGTTTTTGTGCGCATTTCTGCTTCTTTCAACCTAATTGGGCGTAATTGTGCTCTCTCTACTAACTTCTGTTAATTTAAGCTTGTTCTACATTTTTAGCTACATTTTTAGAGTTTTTTTAGCTAATTTCAGCAGTTTTCAGATAAATTCAATTTTTTTTGTGGTAATTTCTGCTACTTTCAGCGTGGTATGGTAATTTCAACTTATTTCTGCTAGTTTAAACCTTTTCTGCTATTTTGGCTAATATTTTTGCTGTTTTTGTGCTAAATTTAACTTTTTCAACTAATTCCGCATTTTTTTTACTAATTTCAGCTCCTTCCACTTCCTTCTGGTAATTTAAGCTTTTTTCTGCCTTTTTTAGCTATTTTTCAGCTATTTATTAGCTAATTTCCTTTTTTTTTCTGATTTCTGCTTATTTAAACTTAATTCAATAAATATGTGTTCTTTCTGCTTTCTTTTGCTAACTTAGGCTTGTTCTTCCATTTTAGCTACATTTCAGCATGTTTTAGCTAATTTCAGCAGTTGCTTTAGCCAGTTCTTCAGCAATAATCATTCACACTGCAGTTTAGGAGGAAATGCAATTTCTCTTGTTGTTTTATAAATTTGTTTTTAACATCTTAGGACATCCATGCAAACCAGTGCTTTAGCTGTATTTTCTGAAATTGGTTTTGGTTCTGGAGAAGTGGAAAGTGGTTCAGTTGTGGTTTTGCCATTTGGCACACACAAGTGTCTTTAGGACTACGTTGAACCCCACATTGCTGCAGAGCTATTGATCAGTGTGTTTGTGTTATAAACGAAGCCTGTAAGAAGATTTAGGAGCTTAACTTTGCAGTAATGTATGTGAGGCATCCTCTAAGTGGTCAAGACTACATGTGCATCGTTTAATTCTGACTGCAGTTTTCCTGGATGTATTTCAGGTGGGAGTTCATGAGCTGTGGGATCCAGAGAAATCCCACTCTGATCCTGGTTCTACATCTGACTTCAAAGTCTCTCAGGTTCTCTGGCCTCTGCCGGACCAGGAAAAAGTGAAACAACAGGTAGAAGAACGTCCGTCTAAACCGATTCGACTCCTTTCAGTCTGAACTCTGCGATGACTCGTTTGTCTCTGCAGCGTCAGTCTCAGTTCCTGCAGCAGCGCCGTCAGGCCATGAGCACCGAGCGAGAGCAGGTGAAGGAGAACCAACGACTCAGGAAACACCTGAAGAGGACGGCAAGGTGATAAGACCACAACGTTTCCTCCTGTTCTCTTCACTCAGCTGAACAATAGATTAAATCTTTAAAACGTTTCTATGAACAGCTGCTTTTTAAAGTGACCAAAAAAACCTTCACCTTCCTTAAACTTCACCAATATTCAGCCTCATTTTTGCTAGTTTGTTTAACTTGGAGTAATACTTGAACATCGATGGGAATAACTGTTAGTAAATGTGAATGCGCTCGTCCTTCCCTGAAGGATTAAAGCGGAGAAAGAAAAGGTTCGTCTGGAGGAAGAGGTGAGGCTGGAGCAAGCTCAGCAGCTCGCAAACATCAAACGGAAGCTGGAGGAACGAGAGCTGCTGATTCTGGAGCGACTGAAGCTTGAGGAAGAGGAGAGAGAGAGAAGTGCGCAGCTGCAGAGGAGGAGAAGAGAGGAGAAAGAGAAAGACACTGCAAGGTAATCAGCTGTGAGATATTTGGTTCCTTTGGTTCAAGTGAGCTCACAGGAGCTCGTGTCGGGTTCTGACAACGTAAAGGAACACATGAAGTATAAAAGAGCTTCATCCACAGCATTTTCTACTGTTTGTAACTCACTGTTCTGTTTAAACTAGTTTTTTTAACCTGTCACCATTTCCACTCAGTCAGTTTTAGCAACAAATCAGGAGCTAAGCTCATAAGAATAAATGAAGTTGTTTAGTTGTTTTATAACCTTTCCAAGAACTTCTATGATGAAAGGCTGAGGAGAAGAGAGAAGGACCTTTAAGAAGTGTAGGAGTTTCTGAAGCAGAGAGTAAAAAAAAAGCCCAAAGACGAGGAGGAGATGTGCTCCAGACTACCAGGATTAATCTGTTGATGCTCGTACGGCTCACTGGAACAGCTACTTGTAAACGTGTTCTAGTTTAAGCAATTATCTATTGTACATCTGCACGTCTTTAGCATGTGCTAAAGTAAACAAAAGAAGTGGTGAAAAGAATATTTTGCTAAAATGTGCTAAAATAGTATGGATGAATTTGTTGGTAACTTTAAAGAAACCATTATTTTTGTCTTATGTCAAATCCAGTTTTTTTCATGTTCAAATGGAACTAACATGCTCCTGGTAGTTGGGCGGGGTTGTGTGCATCACAGAATGTGGCGCAGACGATCCAAGGGTGAATCTGTGAGGAGCTCAGAAAGAACATTATAGATATCCATGTTAAAGCTACAGGACCATCTCCAAGCAGCTTCATGTTCCTCTCACCACAGCTGACGAGACTACCGTACTTGCCATCGTACACGTCGCACCACCGTATGAGTCGCATCAGTCCAAATATGTCTAATAAAGTGGAAAAAACATAAATATGTTGCTTCGCCGTATAAGTCACATCTATTATGCGTCAGCGCTGACCACCTGGAAACATGGGCCGGTGTTGTGCCAAAAATCGATTGGCTGCCAAATGGCGGCCGCGGGAGGACTTTAACAAGAATTTAACAAGGTTAACGCTTAAAAACAATTATTTGTTTGTTTGACAATATATCAAAGGTGTGTCTCAGTTGAAATTTTCCTTAATAAATGCACTTTAATGATCAAATCAGCAGAAATGAAACCTGGGCGGTGAAATGCAGCTTTGTTGATGTTTGCGCCAGGAGTTCTGGAGCGAGACGAAGGTGGCTTTGTATGGCAAGCAAAGTGTCTCATTAATCGCCACTTTTACCTATTAATGAGACACTTGGCTCTCCATATTTCTTGAGAAATGAAAATATTTTCCATGTCGGAATGAATGAAATCGTCAGGTCTCGGCCAAAAATTGGGTTATAAATATGGGAAAAAAACAAATAAGTTGCTTCGCTGTATAAGTCGCAGGGCTTGCTAATTTATGCAAAAAGTGCAACTTATGCAGCGAAAAGTACGGTAATAAAAAGTACAAGTTTCATGCGACTTGAGCAAACCTTCCAGGATGTGGATGCAAGAGGAAGTGCAACCCCAGACTGATAGTGTGGCTGGTAGAAAAAGAGCCAAAGAACCCACTCAAAGCCATTTTGAGCCGAACTCAGAGGTCACTCTTTCTGATCACTCTATCTCTCCCATTTTGAATCGTAATGAGCTTCATGGAAAAAGGCCCAGTAGGGCTCCAGTGTTGACCAAAAACACACACAAGAAACAGAAGAGTTCACCAAAAATACACCGCAAAGCTCCAAACTTTCTGCGACTGATGACACAAACCTGGAACTTTTCAGCTGCACTCACATTTAAACATTATGGAACGGTGAAAGGTTGTTTGTCTCGTTTGTCTCTATGTGTCCCTGTGATGGATTCACGACCTGTCCAGGGTGTCCCCCGCCTCTCACGCATTGACTGTTGGACATGGGCACCAGTGACCCCCATGACCCAGACAGGAAGAAGTGGATATAAGATAATGGATGGATGTGTAACAGTGAATTTAATGTTGAAATGAAAGTCTTCACTGTGGCTAAGATCATATTTAAAACAGTTTTTTTTTTAATTCTGAACAACCAGAAACAGTCTTTGAAAGAATGTATTGAACTTTAGCTATTAAGGCTGAGATAAGACTTTTAGTCTGTTCTTGCTCAGTCGCTCTGAGATTGATTGTGATTTACTCCTAACTCTCTCAAACTTCTCACTAAAAGCATTGAAACTAAATTAATGCCTTACCGACAGGGAATTTTATTCAGGGATTAATTTATGGTCCTCAGGAAGAAGAACTGGCTGGTTCTGGTGTTTAGTTTTGGTTCGTTTTAACGTGTAAACAAATCTAACTTTCTATCCCTGGTGAATTAAATAATGCGAGTGTTGCCGAGGCTGTTCAGGTAAACGCGCTGCTGACGTCTCTGCAGGTTCGTTGAGGCTCTGAGAGCTCGGATGAAGGAGCGGCTGTCTCAGGTGAAGCTGGAGCCTCCTCCACTCTGCTGCTGCGCCTCCTCTTTCTGGGACTCCCACCCCGACACTTGCGCCAACAACTGTGTCTTCCACAACAATCCCAAAGGTACAGGCTGCACACGCCGTCTCACACACACATACACTTTTCAGCCACGTCATACATGTTTATCTCCTCCACAGAGTATTCAAAGGCCTTACATTCAACAATGGTGAGTTTGGATTTACTGTAAAGGGAGCTGATGTGCTGCAGCCCACACTGTCCAGTAGAGCTGTTTGTTTCTCTTCAAAAACACGTTTTAAAATATTTTGAAATTGTCATGTTCAGAATCAAATGTTAAGACTGATATTAGTGTTTTTTCTATGCAAGCCTGCAGTCGGTTCTTGTTTAGGCCTCTCACTGGCCATGACATTTTCCTATACACGTTGCATCGTTTATTGTTTCTCATCCTGCGTTTCTCTTAGCACAATAATCAGGTCAGATTAAAATTTGAAATGCATTCATGTGATTGAATAGATTTAAGACTAATGGTTCTCCCAGTAACCTTTCATTAACTGTGTGTGCTGCATTACATCAGCACAACGGCATCTTGTTTCAACAAACAACTTTCAGCCTCACAAAGCCTTGAACACACATGTTAAGAATTTTGAAAAAAAAAAAAAACAAGTACATTTTTTATGGCTTCAGAAATTACTTTCATTTTGTTGTAGTAGTTAAGTCTTCTATTAATTTGTCATCTCTGTATTTCATATTTGTCCTTTGTTTACAAAATCACTCAACAACAAGTGAATAACTTGTGTTAAATTAAAAATGAGTTTTGAGGCAAGCCGTTTGTAGGATTTGTTGCTGTTGGTCATGTTGACTTACTTGAGTGAGATGTTTAAAAAAAATGAATAAAAATATTTTTTTAAGCTGTGTGGACCTGTTAAAACTTGTTGCTTGTTTATTTGTTTGTTTGTTTTTCTACAAGTTACCTTATGCTACAGTAGTCCCTTGTTTATCGCGGGGATCCGTACCCTGAAGCCCCGCGATAAGTGAAAAACCGCGAAGTAGGAATAGTAGTACAAGTAGTAAGTAGTAGTTATTAATATATATATATATATATGTGTGTGTGTGTGTGTGTGTGTGTGTGTATATGAGGTGTTTGAAATGCTTCCCACACTCTTGCAATGTTCTAAACAATGTTTCTAAACTCTAAATGCTCTAAAAGAGCACAGAATGTCATGACTTCAGCTCTCCGCCTCCTCTGCACTTTGCAACCTGCAAACGCTCTTGGCCACGCCCACCTCTCCACTCTGCACGGAGAACAGCTGATCAGCTGCAGCAGAAAGCTTCTCCTGCAGTATGGGCTGCACACAGCTGCAGAAGGATGCTTTTTCTGCAGCTCTGGGTTGTACAAATATGCAGCAGGTGCTAAATAATTTAGAATAATTTATTTTAACTAAGGGTCAAGGCCGTAAAACTCTACTGGATGCTCGTGATCTCTGGGCCCTTAAACGTCACTGCACCTCAAACAGGAATGCCACTGTCAAGGAAATAACAGAATGGACTCAGGAATACTTCCAGAAAGCATTGCCAGTGAACACAATCCACCGTGCCATCCGCCGTTGCCAGCTGAAACTCTACAGTGCAAAGAGGAAGCCATTTCTAAGCAAGCTCCACAAGCTCAGACGTTTGCACTGGGCCAGGGGTCATTTAAAATGGAGTGTGGCAAAATGGAAGACTGTTCTATGGTCAGATGAGTCACGATTTGAAGTTCTTTATGGAACACTGGGACGCCATGTCATCCGGACCAGAGAGGACAAGGATAGCCCAAGTTGTTATCAACGCTCCGTTCAGAAGCCTGCATCACTGATGGTATGGGGTTGCATGAGCGCTTGTGGCATGGGCAGCTTGCATGTCTGGAAAGGCACCATTAACGCAGAGAACTATGTTCAGGTTCTAGAACAACATATGCTCCAATCTAGACGTCATCTCTTTCAGGGAAGACCCTGCATTTTTCAACACGATAATGCCAGACCACATTCTGCAGCAATCACAACATCATGGCTACGTAGGAGAAGGATCCGGGTACTGAAATGGCCAGCCTGCAGTCCAGATCTTTCACCTATAGAGAACATTTGGCGCATCATAAAGAGGAAGGTGCGACAAAAAAGGCCCAAGACGATTGAACAGTTAGAGGCCTGTATTAGACATGAATGGGAGAGCATTCCTATTTCTAAACTTGAGAAACTGGTCTCCTCTGTCCCCAGACGTCTGTTGAGTGTTGTAAGAAGAAGGGGGGATGCCACACAGTGGTAAAAATGGACTTGTCCCAACTTTTATGGGATTTGTTGACGCCATGAAATTTGGAAACAACAGATTTTTCCCTTAAAATTATACATTCTCTCAGTTTAAACTTTTGATCTGTGATTTGTGTTCTATTCTGAATAAAATATTAGATGTTGGCACCTTCACATCATTGCATTCAGTTTTTATTCACAATTTGTTTAGTGTCCCAACTTTTTTGGAATCCGGTTTGTACATATTTATTCTCAGATTTGAGCGTATTTGAAAAATATAAGTGATGAGCTCTGACTGTATGGCGCTCCATCACCCTGCCCTGCTTAATCCCCAGTATTTATCATTCACTGTTCCCTTGCTCTTATTTTTTATATTTCTTTCCGTCTTGCATTTAGAAGCAGATTTGCTAAATGCAAGAGTAAATAAAAAAAGTCTTCTGTGAGATTTAACCTCTGTTGTGCCATGTTTATTAACCTACCCAAACTATAAACAGCCTAGGTGTAGATTGTAGGTCAGTCCTGTTCGTCAAGCTTCTGCTTGGTTTTTGGTGGATTTAAACCATCCATCCATCCATCCATTATCTTTACCCGCTTATTCCATTTTGGGTCACGGGGGTCGCTGGTGCCCATGTCCAGCAATCACTGTGCGAGGGGCGGGGTACACCCTGGACGGGTCGCAAGTCCATCACATAGAGACAAACGAGACAAACAACCATTCACTCTCTCATTCAATTTAGAGTTACCAATCAGCCTAACATGCATGTTTTTAGTCTGTGGGAGGAAACCGGAGCACCCGGAGAAAACCCATGCATGCACGGAGAGAACATGCAAACTCCACCCAGAAAGGCCCCTGGACCGGGGTTTGAACCAAGGACCTGCTCGCTGAGAGGCAGCAGCTCTACCAGTTGCGCCACCTATAATGAGTACTGTATTATCAAACTGCACCGTTTGATATATCCAACAAAGTTCAGTCAGATCATCTGGACAGTTTCTTTTTTTGTTGTTGTTGAGGTGTTTCGTCCTTCATCCAAAGGACTTCATCAGTCCGTGGAGCCACAACAAACTTAGTCCCACAATCAGCACAAGACCATTTGATATAGTTTAATATGACCTTTTTTGTTTAATTTCATGTTTTGCAATGGATGTGCTTTATCAACTTGTTAAAAGAAATTATATTTAAATATTTTCTCGTCAGATAGTGATGTGTTTAGGATTAGTTTGTGTAAACTGATGCTGAAATATAACAACTGCGAGCCCCATAAGGGCGCGGTCTGTTCTCAGTGACGTCATTACGTAAAAAGCCGTGCGTCCTTCCGCTGACGGAAGGAGGCTCCTCCTCCTGGAAAATCTTGTGGAAAAGGGTATTTCGGGCGCGTGCCTGAAACACTCAACTATTCATAGTTGTGGGCTCTTTTTTTTTTCAAGCCGTTTTGACCCAGCGTCTCCGAGGTAGGCAGGCTTATCTCACCAGTGTATATAAACTTAACTTGGCACATTATCATGGAGCTCTGTTGGATGTTACCGGACTCTGTCTTCGAACAAGAAACCGGACCTCAACCGTTTTTTATGTCCAGCAGCTAACGTCTGCTTACATCCTCCGGCTCCAGTTACCCCCCGTTCTTCTTTTTGTTAGCCGTTTTTTTTTTTTTTTTTACCTCGTCGGCTCGGCTCGGGTAGCGTTCTGTGACCGTAGGGTGGTTTATTTTTGTCTTGTTAGTGCCCTTTTTATCTGTTTGATACCTTTGAAAACATGTCTGGGGTCTAGTTTCTGTGAGAAGTTTTAATCAGGTTTTAAATCAAAATGAAGTCCTCCCTGGCTCCCGGTATCCGGCTGATAACGGCCTTTTCCCGGGACAGCTGGTAAGTTTTAATCTTTATTTTTACTCGCAGCTTAGATCATGTATCTGTTTTAACATTTCTCCATTTAGTAGATTATTTACTCAGCCAGGTCGATAAACATGGATTTTATAAACCCACCTTTTTATTACATAATATTACCTATTACATTTTATTGTTTTTGTTTTTTTAGCACTTTTTTTGTTTAAAGCGACTTCCTTTTTAAAGTACTTTTTTTTTCCTGGTGTAAATGTGACCTTCAGTCAATACTGCTGTCCAGCATTTAAGGAATTTGCTCAAACTAAAGTACTGAGCTCCTGGTCACACAGTTGCTGTGTGTTACATTGATTTTTGTTTTTTCTTCCCAGCTTTGGTTCATTCAGAATAACTTTTTACATTTGTGACACTTTTGAAGACAAGTGGCACTCCTATCGTGGCAACAGGACTTCCTTATAACAGCAGTGTTGATGTTGGATCCTCAAAAACTGCTTATAAATAATTAAAACTCAATTTGATTACTGGGCTTCAAGGGTCTCCAGACTCAGTTGGAGGCTTTTATGATATCTGTAGAAAGTGCTACTAAATGTTGGGTCATAATGTTGTGGCTGTACCAGAACATTGCATTTCTGCACTTCTGCTTTATATACTATTATTTAAGAAAAAGAACATAAAAGTAGTTTGTTTTGCCCATACACGTTATGTAAACGCATTAATAACAAGGTCATAGTGACAGAAACAATACAACTTATTTATTAGTATTTTTTATGTATTTTGGACCCAGAATTTGTCTTGTTATAACCAATCGTCCAGTTTAATTTGCTTTCTGGTGTGGGGGTCCTGACCCAGCACCTGCTGTTTAAATATTTCTATTTTATACTACCACTAAAGCAACATTTCTTACATCAATTTAAAAGAAATGACTAAAACACTCAGAAATATCAGGCAACTAGATTGAAATGCAGAATTAAAATGCACGTTACAGAAACGACATTTTAAAATGAACTTAACAAACAGGACACAGATTAGAAGGGTGTTGGATGTCTTATTATTATGCAAAATAAATCCAGTTTTAACAAAACTAGAGAGCAGATGTCAGTGACAAGTATAAATAAATGTACAACAAATTAAATGTGTGAGAAAAGTTTTGTTACAAATGGGGAAAGAGAGAGTGAGTGTTGCAGAGGCTGCACAGAAGTCTGTCGGAGTCAGTCTCCCCACCATCACAGACATCTACACCTCCAGATGCAGGAAGAGGGCCACCTGCATCATGAAGGACCCCACTCACCCAGCACACACACTTTTTGCCCCACTCCCCTCAAGAAGGAGGTTGAGGAGCATTAAGTGCAGAACCACTAGACTGAGGAACAGCTTCTACCCTGAGGTTGCTAGACTCATGAATCTCTAACCAGAATAATCACTGAAAAAAATCACATCATGTTGCTGCTGATCTGTTTCATGTTGCTGCTGATCTCTTTCAATGTTGATGTGTTCATGCGTGCTCATCTGCTCACACAGACTCATGTTCATGTTCGTGCTGCTGTTCGACGTAATGTTTTTATGTTATGAGTGCTTAGTGTATATTTAGTTGATGTTTTTCTTAGTTCATATCTTAGATGTTATTACTGTTTTTCTTTTACATTTTATTGTTGGATGTAACTGGGACCCTGTGTACATAATTTCGCTCCACCACATGTACCACATGAGGTGCGAATGACAATAAAGAAACTCTGACTGACTCTGAAAATAAAGCTATAAAGGGCCACAGTTTCTAATTGTTGTGTACATGCCAGGTTAAAAAACACTGAGGTCAATGAACCCAAGTCACTGCAGGGATATTTATGAAGACAAATTAAAATGTTCTTATTACTGTTTTAGAGCTGGTCAAAATAGTTTGCTTAAACGGTTAATTGTTTAATGAATCTGTTTGATTTTAGGTGAATTTGTAAGGATTCGGTTTATTTAAAGGGCCTTTTTTTGCTTTTACCTTGATTTATGTTTGTTACTTTTTTGACCCCATTTGTTTATTGAAGTTTAAACATGTTTAATTTATTATTAATTAACTGCTCCGTGACCTCCTCATTAGCTCACGTCAAAGTATGAGAGGTGAATATTTGTCACCTAAATGAAAATGAGATGGATTTGACTCTTCAGTAGGCGACTTGGAAGCTAACTGTAAATTATCCTGCAGTTCAAGATGGAAACTTTGACCAGTACATGTTTTTATGACATTCATCAGTGATTATTCCAGTTCAAACAGGTCGTCCTAACAAACTGGTTTATGTTGCTGCCTTTTAATATTCATGTTAATGAAGCACACATTTGTGCTTTATTGGACATTTGTGAAATATTTCTAGTTTTTGTTCACAAAGAACAATTTTTTTTATGGATGTATTTTTTTTTATTTTCCCACAAAGTAGAATATAAAGAAACTGCAAGTTGGATAAATTAATTATCCTATCATCAACTCATTACTCAAACAAGCCACTCTTAAGATACGAGAAGATTTTTCAACTCAGTTTTACTCCTTGCAAGTGGGGGCAGAGTTAACGCACAGGATTACACAGATGTTACATCGAAGCTCCGGTCGTAAGGTCTGCTCACAGACAGTACAAAGAAGCGCCTATTTATAAAGTTGATCAAACAGAGGCGAGGTCTTAACCTCTGCTTTGCAGCTTAGGGACTTTGAGTTTATCAGGTTTGCAGGCTCCTCTCTGTTCAGACAAAACAACTCTTAACTCACACACATGATTCTACATGAATTTAACATTAGTAAGTGATAACATCCATGGCCTTTGCCTAAATTCCCCTGACACTGCATGTGTAAAGTATTATACGTCATCAATTTGACTAACCGTAGTTTTTCTTCTTGCAGGTATCGTGGTTTCATTCTTTTCCTCACATTCCTCTTCTACACAGCCTACCATCTGTCCCGGAAACCTATCAGCATCGTTAAGGTGACTGAGCAACACGTTTTCTTTCTGTTCATGAAGAAACTAGGCAAAGATCACAATCTTGAAAGGGAATAATTTCACTTTTTGATAAAGCTAACATTAAGAAAAATATAAATTTAGGAGAACATTTGGTGCAAATATTTCCTCTTTCTAATAAAGTGTTATTGAGGCAGACCATGAAAGTCTGGTTTCTTGTCTCGTGCAAACCATTGTCTACATATTTTAGAAAAGTCAGAAGGTTTTTTTAATTTCATAAAGGAGACATCAGCTAAATCATTTCCTCCATGTTGCATTCATAATGAGTTTTTATTACTCTTGATTCATGCAGGTTGTTTCCAGTACATGCTTTTTGTTAATGCTCTTCAGTGGCAGCTATAATTGTGATTAAAAAACATTGCTATATTCACACCATAAAGTTAGAGAAAATGTCCACAGAACCTAGTTTGTTAAATGCAGTAAAAGCAATGTTTGCCTCATATTAAAGTTGGTAAAAGCTGTTTGCACTTTCCACCGTGCTTGCATCATATATTACTGTTTTATCCAAGGTGTATCATTTGTTTCTTTGTGTCTGGAACTCAGAGTGAGCTGCACAGAAATTGTTCGACCGTTATTCGACCATCAAGCTTGAACATAACCAATAATGAAACCTGGTGTGACTGGGTGCCTTTTGGTAAGTCTGTTTTTTATTTATATTTTTTTATTTAGATATATTCATATTCTCCATCTTAAAAGCTTCAAAATTATGCATGAATTGTCGACATTTGGCCATTTATCACCTGGCCTGGCAACAAGCTATTTTATTTTATGAAAGTGCCAGTTTTATAAACTTTTATAATATATCACTGGGAATCCACCCTTATGTTTAAAAAAATGAAATCCCCAAGCTTCCAACGTGGCAAAACTTTATATGAAGGGATTTCCCAGTTCTAGAGCAGCAGGCAAAACTGTTTTTTTGTGTTAACAAGATGTAATTTAATATTGCATATTTAATTTATGGCATATTTAATAATGCACCTTGATTTTATTGTTTGTATAGTACTACTTTTGAATTTAATTGCTTCTCATTGTTGTCTGTACTCTTTATGTCTGTCTAAAACAGGTCTCTTGAAAATGTGTCCTTGTGACTAAATGAGACTACCTGTATAAATAAAGGTTGAATTAAAAAATATTAGCAACTAAAACAACTTGGGGTTTCCTGCTGGTAGAACACGGCACATTACAATGATTTCACACATGACTAACACTTGGTTAGTGTGCCCACTAACTTTATCATGGTTTTTCAAAGGGACCAAATATATCCATTTTGTCCTTTGCACTTTGCATTCACTGCAAGACTTCATCCTAATGAGGTCAAATATGGACACAGTTAAATGTTGTGTGATTCCAATGGAAGTTAAAAGTTCACAAAAAGGCTCCACATTATGGCTGCTAAGACAAGCCCCTCCTATAATGCTGTTAATGCATCTATCACTCAGTCCTCTGTGGTTAGCAAGCAGCCATCAGGGCACTAACGGTCCGTCATTAGGCTGGTGGCCCTCCGTTTCCATGTGAACAGCTGGTTTTGGCTGTCACCAGCAAACTGGCTGATCCAAGGTGCTGTTTATAAGACTGAGTTTGTTGCAGCTTCTCAAACTGAAGAAGTCTTTCGGATTAAAAAAAAAAGTTTCAACAAAGAAGAATCAGTTCTAAAGATATACATGATAAAAAATAAATAAAAAAACTTTGATCTAAATCTAGCTTGGTTAGAAAATGTTATTTTAGTTACTGGAATTGCTAGATGGTCATTATGTTTTTCTGCATTGCAGCGTTCTCACTCCGTGTCATTTTGCAACTCGGGTCCCATTTAATTTGCACATTTTACATAATACAGACAAATACAGGTCAAAATAAGTTGTTTATTTACTTGCTTTTTATTTAACCTGCCAAATCTCACTGAGATCACAAATCTCTTTTGCGAGGGAGGCCTGAAGGCAACCTAACATGCATGTTTTTGGATTGAAGCATAGTGAAGCAGAAAACCTGCACTGCTGAAATCTGAAAATAGTTGTTCTAGTTCCTAGTTTTCAGGTAATACGCAGTTTGTTTTTACCACGTCTGCAGGAACAAAGTATTTGGATTAGAAAGTGGTGTCTGCAGTGCTGTACAATCAGACCACTTTCTCCAGGCAGTCATTCCCTTATCAAAGTAAATTTGATTGACTGTTTGACAAAAAAAAAGTAGGTCAAATGCTTACAGTAAGTTGAGATAAAGTTTCCTGGGATCGTTTATTGATCATCAATATGAAACATGCAATAAGGAGATTACCGTCCTGACCCAAGAGTTCCCACACACAATGAGTCAGTAAGATAAGAAAAGCTTTACAGCTCGTGTCTGATGTGTTTTTGACATTTTTGTAAACATGGTGAGTTTATAAATAGGAAATTGATGAAATCACTGATTACAGCAGTTATGTCTTTTAACGGGAAACTACTTTAATGATCACTCTGTTAAAGATAGAAGCAGCTTATTGGGTGGTTATGTTGGTTACCAAAGCTCTGTACAATATTTAACTCATTCATCTTTTTAAATAAATTTGTTGAAATATTCTAAGTTGACAAATGTATAATTTGTAATAATTGTGTAATAACAAAAGTATTACACAATTGTGTAATACTTGTATTTTTTACTTTCATTATTATATCTATATTGCGTTACATTTTTTATATTTTTATTGTGTGTTTAGTTTTTAATGTGTGTTTTCTTAAGGCGTGTTTTTGCACTGGAAAAAGGAGTGGCTCTTAATTTCATTGTACTGCGTATAATGACAATAAAGGCATTCTGATTCTGATTTGGCATGTGGTTTAGTGTTGTGACCTTTGACTTGTTGTAGTTCTTTGTATTTAACTTATTTTGTATCACTCAGCTGATATTTACTGTGTGTGCTTCACCTCATCCTAATAAAACAGATTTATCTATCTATCTATCTATCTATCTATCTATCTATCTATCTATCTATCTAT
>NC_056511.1:10462265-10494033 GCF_014905685.2 Nematolebias whitei | reverse complement strand
TATCTATCTATCTATCTATCTATCTATCTATCTATCTATCTATCTATATATCTATATATCTATCTATCTATCTATCTATCTATCTATCTATCTATATATCTATATATCTATATATCTAGAATATAGATTCTATATATCTACATATCTCTCTCTCTCTCTCTATATATATATATATATATATATATATATACATATATATTTTACCAGTATATTTTACCAGTACAACCATTTCTCAAAATGTATTTTAGTCTCTCTTCTTTTCAGGCAATCTGTTGTTTTGTTGTGAATTGTGTAGGTTATTTAACAAATACAGTATTTAGGAAACCTTTAGTTCTACAGTGGTGCTTGAATTTTTGAATCCTTTATAATTTTCTATATTTTTGCATCAGTGTGACCTAAAACATCAGATTTTTACACGTCTTCAAAGTAGATAAAGAGAACCCAGTTAAACAACTGAGACAAAAATATTATACTTAGTCATTTATTTATTGAGGAAAATGATCCAGTATTACACATTTGTGAGTGGCAGAAGCATGTGAACCTTTGCTTTCAGTCTCTGGTGTGACCCCTCCCTGTGCATTAATAACTGCAACTAAATGTTTCCAGTAGCTGTTGATCAGTCCTGCACACCGGCTTGGAGGAATTTTAGCCCATTCATCTGTACAGAACAGCTTCATCTCTGAGATATTGGTGGATTTCCTCACATTAACGGCTGATTAAGGTCCTTCCACAACATTTTCAGGGATTCCCCTACCGTTATCCAAGGAGGACGCCCCACCCTGTCAACAGAACCAAGTGCCCTGCCTACTGAAATCTCCTTTGTTCCTGGCTCCTGCCATGATCCACTTCCACAAACATGTTGTGAAGAGCAGACTTCGATAGATCTCTGTTCTTTAAATCAAACAGGGTGCTCACATACACCTGATCATCATCCCACTAATTTCACCTTCAAATTGCTAATTCTACAGGCTCACGTACTTTTACCACTCACAAATATGAAATATTAGATAATTCCTCAATAACTAAATGACCAAGTGTAATATTTTTGTCTCATTTGTTTAACTGGGTGCTCTGCATCTATTTTTAGGATTTGTGTAAAAATCTGA
The DNA here is from genome assembly GCF_014905685.2 of Nematolebias whitei. Lineage (NCBI taxonomy): Eukaryota > Metazoa > Chordata > Actinopteri > Cyprinodontiformes > Rivulidae > Nematolebias > Nematolebias whitei. Next base: position 10,492,927 of record NC_056511.1, on the reverse strand, counting down.
TGTTTTAGTTCATATTGTTGCAAAAATATAGAAAATTCTAAAAGCTTCACAAACTTTCAAGCACTGCTATACTTTTGTTGTATTGAAAAATAAATTGCAATTAATATTGGTGAGAAAAGCACAGTCACTACTCAATTTAAAAAGGCTTGTCCTCTTCTAAATTTATACTTATAAAAACAAATATGCATATAACCCCTGAGCCCCTGTCTCTTATGTTGAGGATATTGGTTTTAGATAACTTGTCCTTATTCCGAGGAATTAGATTTTAGGTTTCAGTTTTAATTTTATTAATTTAAGGTTCTCCTAATCCTAAACAGTTTTGGGAAATAAAAAATGCACATCAAGCAAAAGCCTGATACTCAAAAAGATAAAACTATCTGGCCATGGGGGCCCTGTAGCCTGCCAACATTTTGTAGGAGTGGCCTCTGCACCCCCACCGTATCATCCCAGGCTCAGTTATCTATATAGGTTGTTTTTTTTTCCTTCTTTTTTAAGGAATCTTGCTAAGAAATGGAGAAAAACTAAAAGCTAACTGCCTTAGCTTAAGAAACAAATTTTAGAGAAAAGTAACTGTTTTATGTCTTTTTTTCTGCAGACCAGGACAACTATCAGGCACTCTTTGGCATCCTGGATAACTGCTTCCTGGTTGCCTATGCCATCGGCATGTTTATCAGGTTTGTATGTTCAATTGGTTGACTTGAGAGAGAGTTTTTTTTTTCTGTACTGACCCCAAACAATTTCTTGTGTCCTCAGTGGCATTTTTGGTGAACGCCTTCCTCTGCGGTACTACTTGAGTTTTGGGATGGTAATGAGCGGATTGTTTACATCTCTGTTTGGACTCGGCTACTACTGGAACATCCACTCTTTAGGGTACTACGCCTTCGTCCAGGTACAGATAAAAAAAAAACCTCAAACTTATGTACTCTGTATCAGATTGCTGGTTGGCAACTGACAAAAATACATTCAGTCCTAAAAAGTATGATCAACTGCTATAAAATGTTATTATGGGGCTGTCAAATCTCTTGAAGGATGTTCTTTCAATTCTTTTTGTATACAAAAAAGGAATAAATCACAGACATTATATAAAACTACATTTTTTTTCAGGACTTTAACCTTTTGACTTTAAGAAGCAATAAAAAGTAAGAAACAGAATTGTCGTCGTGAGTCATGATTACCTTTTCAAATAAAAAAAAAAAAACGACAACAAAAAACAACATGCTGGCAACATGACAAACCTTGGATCCGGAAAAAGTGCAAAACCTTCTATATCACATTTCACTCTTATATGTTGTAAAACTGTGTTTACAATTGTAATTTCTGCTCTGCTTTTATAAATCTAAATACTGGAGTACAACTATATTCATTAATTCAGTCGACCTTTATTTATACAGGTTAGTCTCATTGAGTCACGAGAACTCATTTACAAGAGAGTCCTGTTTTAAAAAAAAAAAAACATAAATGAGGTACACACAAAAATAAACATTCATTTGAAAGCATATAAAATGAAAAGTATATAAAAGTAGTGGTTTAAAACAAAATTAAAAAACATGCTATATATATATATATATATATATAGCATGTTTTATATATATATATATATATATATATATACTAAAATATACGTGCTATGTATTTAAAAAGAGTTAAATTTTACATGGTATTAGTTGTTGTAACTGTTTTTGGTATTTTGATGGCCCCATGAAAAACTAAAATATGCTTTTAGTGGATTTATTAAAGTCTAAAGTGCTGCATAAAAAAGTGGTCAAATGAGGGAATAATATCCGATACTGCAGCTCAGCTCAAAACTATTTAGTAATTGTCTTTAAATGGCTATAAACAGTCAATGTCAGTCTTGAAAATTAGTGGAGTTTTTTTAGATGACCTATTTACTTACAACGTTTTTATCACACCAGTGTTTGTAGAGTCACAGCCCTTTCTGCTGACATTTAGAAACAAGTTGTGCCAGGTCAAATGTTGGTCTGCTCATCTGACAGCATCAGAAAAAGAAAAGGGAAACAAAGACATCAGACGTGTTGTTTCTTGCTGAGCAGAGCAGCAGGATGGTTGCAGAAATGGTACTTAAACTATTGGCACACATTCACTGCCTCACCAAGGCCTTGACAAACAAAAGTTTGGCTTCACCGAAGTTTTCAGCACCTTTAGACCCATAAAAACAAATCAGAGGTGCATGAACTCGGGAATATTTAGGGGCAAAATATATTTATTTTACAGTGATATAATAATTGCAAACTCATGTCTTCACTCTAAAACAAAACATTTTGTGTATTCCTTGGTAACACCAAAACCATTTATCTTGTCATTTTCCAGCATTTAATTTAATTTTTCTACTAATTTAAATGTCTTCAAGCAGTTTGTCCACCTAAAATTGCAGTCACTTAAAAAAAAGATATTTTTATTTTCAGATTTTTCTCCATTAAACTTGGAAGTTTGCGTTAAAATGAAAATCGACTGATTCAAAAGGTCAGCTGAAAGTTTCTTTGTTAGTTCTCTCCTTACTGGAATGTCATTTTGTAGCTTTGAGATGTCGGAGGAGTCTCAAGGCAACACATGACTCCTCGAAGGAGGAACTGTAGATAAAAGTGCTCTTTAAACTATAAACCACAAACCAAACCATTGTTCCAACAAATTTTAACATTTTAAATTAAAATAAATTGTTTTTACACAGATGTATATTTTTATTTAGACTGAAAACTTTTATGTTGCCATATAAAACAGTTTATTTCTTGTATTTTAACCTCACAGTTGTACTCGTTATAAACTTTACGTAAGATCTCAAGGTCTTTGCTGAGGCCTGACTCACACCCGTCACATGACTTAGAGCTGCATCATATGACTGCTGTTCATGTCCAGGCTTATTTCTGTAGGTTAACCGTGAGAATGTTAATAATCAGCCCTCCAGTTTCTGTGCAGTTTTCAGAATTCAATGAGTTAACTCGGGCTGTTGCCTTCACTCTGCAGGTCATGAACGGACTCATGCAGACCACCGGTTGGCCAGCTGTGGTGGCTTGTGTTGGGAACTGGTTTGGAAAGGGGAAGTGAGTACTGAGTGCACCTGCTGACTTTGCACACTTGGATTCATTTGTCACGTTTTGACACCACAGTGAAACCAGCTCTAACGAAACAACTTTAAACAGCCAATTGTCTCATGTCAAACTCAAGGCCCGAGGGCCAAATACGGCCCCCAAGATGGTATTTTAAAAGTAAATTGCTTCTCTTTTTTTAAACTGAGCAGACTTTCATGACATTTGGTAAATTTTAAAGCAAAGAGAAACAAGTTTGAATTTTTCTGTAATCTTTGGTTTTGACATGAAAAAAGCGACAGAGAATATCAAACGAGTCGGATGACGTTCTTGTTGAGGAAACTACAACTAAGAAATGATGTCAGGTATTTGACTGGAGGTAAAGTACTGACTGAAACTGGGCCTCTGTTTGAAATAAGTTTTAATTTTGGCCCCTTTTGTAACAGAGTTTGACGCTCAGAGCTTCATTAACTGGTCCAACTGGTTTATTTTGACATTAGGTCTATCACCTGCGTGAGAACAGTTGCTTTTAAAGTCACGGTGTGACTGCGTCCCACCCCACCATGCTCAGAAGAGCGTCTCAGAAGTCAGGAGACAGAAAAATCATGACAAGCTGCTCAGTGACAGTTTCCTGTTCTAGGATTGTACATTCACAAGCAGCAAACACTTGACAGTAAAACTACAACAAGTTATTTTTTATAAAGTAATGAGTTTTTGTAAATTGAGTGCAAACGACATTCATTTATAAAATCAGTTATTACTGATGCTGAGATGAGCTCGAGGGCTGAAATCACTAAAGTTATTTGTGTATGAAGCTGGTCCATTGTTTCGTTTTTGATTCTCTTCCCATGCTTAGCTCCTCAGAGTTCTTGATGTGCTGAACGTTTTTACTTCTAGTATTTTCTTTTGATTGCCTGCCACCATAATCCACAGACAGCCATGTGATTGCCTGCCTCTTTGTTTGTGTTTGTCTATTTATTAGCAAAATATCTAATAAACCATTAAACATATTTTTAGTGAAATGCTCAGAAAGTAATCATTGGATCCAACATTTTTCAGTCAGGTCATCTGGACAGTTTCTTTTTTTTTGTGCTGAAACGTTTCGCCTTCGATCCGGAAGGCTTCATCAGTCAAGGAAACACACAACACAAAGTTTTACCAAAGCTCTTGTGTGATCTGTTAGTGTACGTACTGAGGCCGTCTCTCAGCTATTACCACAACAAATTTGAGCTCGCTGTCAATTGACTGAGTTGGAGCCATTTTTGTGTTTGCTAAAGTTGATTAGCAGTGGTGGCCATCTTGAATCGGGCTAACTTCAAAAGTTATTCTGTTGCAGATTTACATGTAGAGATTGCTAAACAGACAAACACAATTTGACACACGATTGCCCAACTTTTATGGCAACTGATGATGATTAAAAACTTGAAACTACATCATGAAGATAACTGTTCACTGTGTTTCTGTTCCATCAGGCGTGGATTAATCATGGGCGTCTGGAACTCCCACACCTCGGTGGGAAACATCTTGGGCTCCCTCATCGCAGGAGTCTTCGTCTCCTCGGCGTGGGGGATGTCCTTCATCGTCCCTGGACTCATCATTGCCTTCACGGGGATCCTGTGCTTCTTCTTTCTTGTTGAAAGTCTGTTTCAGTAAAAATAACACAGATGTTTAGTCTTTCCATGTATATTGTTTCTAAAGTCACAACTGGAGCAGCTAACGGATATATCTGAGTCGATCTTACTGTTAACACTTGAACCGATACAGTAAACAAATGTTTGTCATACTTGGACCTTACTGTCCGGTTCTTTCTTTCAGAACCTGAAGACGTGGACTGCACTCCTCCTCAGCATCATGTGAGTTTTAACATACAGCACTCCTTCTTCACCTATAGCAGGACTACTTGAACTCACAGGTGTGTGTTTGTGCCCCAGAGCGTTCAGAACAACAACGAGACAGAGCCTCTCCTGCGCAACTCGGTCAACGGGAACCAAATCATGAACGGTACCGTCATCACGGACCAAACCATGAACGGTACCACCATCACGGACCACATCATGAACGGTACCATCATCACAGAGATTCCAGAGACGGTGGAGGAGCACCCCGAGGCCATAAGTTTCTGTGGGGCTCTTCGTATACCTGTAAGTCAAAATAACTTGTTTTAAACCGAGGATTTGTTTACATTGGTTTTAAATGTGTTTTATTTTCTTAACTGAAGCAGATACATTGCAGATATATTGTTGTCTTTGTTGTCCACTGTTGTCATCGCTCTGTTAAAATCAGGTCGTGTGTAAATGAGTCCCCGAGGCTCAATGGGATTAACCTGTATAAATAAAGGTTGAATGAAATACTGTTCGAGTTCATCAAGTCGTGATCTACAGCTTTCGCTGGAGCGGTTTGCATCCGAGTGCGACACAGTCGGGATGGTTCAGTTCCTCCAAATCCAAGGCCATGGTCTTGAGCCGGAAAAGGGTAGAGTGCCCTCTCCGGGTCAGGGAGGAGGTCCTGCCCCAAGTGGAGGAGTTCAAGTATCTTGGGGTCTTGTTCACGAATGAGGGAAAAGTGGAGCATGAAATCGATAGGCGGATAGGTGCAGCGTCTGCAGTGAAGCGGGCGCTGTACACGTCTGTCGTGGTGAAGAGAGAGCTGAGTCAAAAGGCGAAGCTCTCAATTTACCGATCGATCTACGTTCCCACCCTCATCTATGGTCATGAGCTTTGGGTTGTGACCGAAAGAACAATATCTCGGATACAAGCGGCCAAAATGAGTTTTCTCCGCAGGGTGTCTGGGCTCTCCCTTAGAGACAGGGTGAGAAGCTCGATCATCCGGGAGGGACTCAGAGTAGAGCCGCTGTTTCTCCACGTCGAGAGGAGCCAGTTGAGGTGGCTCGGGCGTCTGTTTAGGATGCCTCCTGGACGCCTCCCTGGTAAGGTGTTCTGGACACGTCACACCGGGAGGAGGCCCAGAGGAAGACCCAGGACACGCTGGAGGGACTATGTTTCTCAGCTGGCCTGGGAACGCCTCGGGATTCCCCCGGAGGAGCTGGACCAAGTGGCTGGGGAGAGGGAAGTCTGGGCCTCCCTACTTAAGCTGCTACCCCCGCAACCCGACCCTGGATAAGCAGAAGAAAATGGATGGATGAAATGCAGTATTTAAAAATAGTATAATTGGGGGAAATTGCATACTTTGGTCCCATCTAGTGGTCACATTGAGTTTTACACGCTCAATGAGTCTCTTCCCTCCCACACCCAATAAACATACTGATGGAGTTTTTAATTGGGAGATGATTTGTAATTCTCATTTAATTTAATTTAGGAAACGTGTGAGCTACATATATGAAATGAAACCTGCCTGCTTCAGTCTTTTGGGCAACACACATAATTAGATGTAGCGGCCATCTTGAATTGGTCCAACAATTTTCAGTCAGGTCATTTGGACAGTTTCTTTTTTTTGCTGAAACGTTTCACCTTCCACCCGGAAGGCTTCATCTTGACTTGAGTTAACTTCAAAAGATGAAGCTCCAACTCCTCTGAGGGTTTCATTAAACCTGTTATTCATAAGAAAATGCACAGCCCTGCTATGTGTTTCCACCGTAGTCATCCCTCTGAATATTTTTTATTTTAAATGGTAAATGGACTGCTCTTATCTAGCCCCTCTTTTTATCATATCAAGATACTCAAAGCACTTTACACTACAATCTGTGCCCTCATTTACCCATTCATACAGCACTCTACTGGATCTCTACAAAGAATAATCAGTTTTTTTATCACATTCATACACCAATGGGACACATATTGGAGACAATGAAGGGTTCTGCAAAGGGACATTAAATATGTGACACTCAACATGTGACTGCTGGTGGCATCAAACCTCCAACTCTTGCATTGGAGGCCGACTGCTCAGCACTCAGCCACAGCCGCCCCAAATGATGCTTAAATTATGTTTTGTGTTTCACACAGGGGGTGGTGGAATTTTCACTCTGTCTGCTTTTTGCCAAACTGGTTAGCTACACCTTCCTGTACTGGCTTCCTCTTTACATCTCAAATGTTGGTCAGTATTAAACACAGTTGGGGGGATAATATCACACACGTCCCACAGCTTCATTCTCATCATTTATTTCTAATTGTTGTGCGCTTTTGTCTTTTCCGCAGCACATTTTAGAGCAAAAGAAGCAGGAGACATGTCAACATTATTTGATGTCGGAGGAATCTTGGGTAAACTTTGGGTTTTTATAAAGTTTTTACCTTCAGTTTGTTTTATGTAGTGAGAAAGTAACACTGATGTATGTTTTTTGATAACAATGTAAATCTGCTTTTCAGCAAATAATTACTGATTTGTTTACACATGTTGTGGAACTTTTCTTAACATTTACATATATTTAATTCACCAAACAAAATTGCTCTAAATTAAGATTATTTTAAAACTTTAATTTCCTGAAATTTTTATATTGTAGTTTCAATTTTTACCATTTCCAAAAAATGTCGACATTATTGTAAAGCTGGCATTTGAACAAATTAATTGAAGCGCTGAAAATATCTAAGATTTTTAAAATTCAAATGCCTCCATTAGATTGCGTGATTTTTATTCACTTGTAAAGAACTGATCAATCTTAAATGTAGCTCTAGTATTTTTAGTGTGTTTGTATCACTTTCACTAAAGCTCCCTCTTTGTCTGCAGGAGGAATTCTGGCAGGCGTTGCTTCTGATCTTACTGGAGGAAGAGCGACGACCTGCTGCGTCATGCTGATCGCTGCTGCCCCGATGGTGAGCTTCCTAACACTGAGGTTTATTTTGTTCCTCAACATGGAAAACGTTACAAAACACTGGAGCAAAAACATCGATCCCGAGTTATCTAAAGTTCATGACTCTCACTGTTTATGCTCCTGAAAGTTTAACAACTAATTATGATCTGTATCGCCTTGTGTTTGCAGACAGTTTGTGGCACGCTCTGCAGTCTTTTTTTTTTACTGTTAAATATAAAAGTACTCAAAGCTTCTGAACAAACTTTACTTTTATTAGTTTCTCAGTCTTTCCCACAAGTGACAGCAAAGCCTTTTTATTTTGATTCATTCATTTATTTGTATGCAAAACTAAACTTAAATTTAAAAATCAAGAAAAGTATTAAAAACTACGACGCAGTAAACTGTCTAAAGTATTGAGGATTAAAAGCCCCTTCCAGTGTGTTGTCTTATGCTGTTTAACAACAGAGTACTCTTGGCTTTTCAAGATTATTTTGTTCAGAGTAAAAAAAATAGCTTCTTTCTCTTGGAGAACTCTTTTTTTTTTATCCAGTAATGAGCACAGCTATAACTTAAACTAACACAGTTAGGCTTTAGAGTTTTGGAATGTTTAAAATAATTGAGTTAAATTTGACTTTTCTCAAGAAAATATATTAGGCTTTGGTTTAACGAAAGGGCAACATTCCCTTCATGTATTAGTTTGGCTTTAGTTGATTTTATTTATTACAAATATTTCACATTATAGTTTAGTTTAGACATTCTGTGTCTTAATTTTCTTTTATTCGAGATCAGGATTTAATTACTTTATAGAAATGGACAAGAATTTTGCAACTGTGTATTAATTAATCTTTGTTTAAGTGCTCTGATTGTTTTGTTCTCATTGCAGCTTTTTCTCTATAACTACATCGGACAAAAGAGCCTTGGCATTACAGTTGGTAAGAGTTTGAGTGTATTTTCTTTATTCCACCATATTTACCCAACACTTTGTCATAATGCATCATTTTTGTTAGTTGATTATTTCATTTCTGACTCCAAAGACAGACGGTTAATATCCTAACTTCAATTCTTTAACACTCATGCAGCATTAAAGGGAGTTATTGAAAGAACCCAGTGACCCCAAACCCCACGATCAATATTCACTACAAAAAAAAAATCACCCAGTAATTTCTTGTCGTTGATCCAGTCGTTTCCATGAGGTCCAAAGTCCGCCCTTAACTATTGACTCGGTCTAGACAGCAAGCATGCATCAAATTACCACGATGGACAAGCAGGCCTACCAAACATGTAGGATTTTGACTTCAAGCTGAAAGAATGAGAAGAGACCGAGAAGCTGCTGTTTCACCACTGGGAACAGCTAGATGACCCCTTTGGTGCTGCTGACCTCTCGTCAGAGCAAACACCCCCAGAGAGACCCAACTGTAAACCTCACACTGCCCTCTGAGGCTTTAAGGGAGAAGCAGGTAGGGGGTCAACTAAAACCCCATATTTATCTCAGCTCATGCGTTTTCTTGTGCCACATACAAAACACGTCAGAATAAATGCCAAAAACCACCCAGGAGCCTCCATTCAGTTTCTGCTCACAGGCAAATCTTTATTAACGTGAAAAATATAAAAAGATGATGTGCAAGTTCAAAAACTACATGTTTTGCTTTAAGTCTAAAAATCAAAGATCAAAACTATCAAGTGTAAGTGTGCCTAGGAATGTAGCCACAGCGAGGGACAACAATCAAGAGCCATACAGAAGTCTCATATTTACCAGACATGAACAGAGGAACTAGAAAAAATGCCGGTGCTACAACCCTCCTGTCTTCCCCAGGCCAAAACGACCCAAGAGCAACAAGAGGGTCGACGAATGTAATCTGCTGTCAAAGTCCAAAAGCTCCAGTTTCTGTCAGTCTTATACTTTTTATAAACTCCTGTCATAATTATGAATAAACAGCCTAAACTTGCATCTCCTATTTCATGTCTCAAACAAAGAGGACCAACTCAGATTACATCACTTCATATCATTATGCAACAAGGATGAGCTTACAAACGCCTCCTTGGTTAAAAAAAAGGGAAAAGGTACGCCTTCCCTTCAGTGTCCACGTCTCTTCCTGACCAACTTTGTCTCCAGTAAGGTCTCCTCTCATTGGCTGAAACTGTCAGTTTCCAGGATTTACAGCTCCAGTTCTTTCTGGCTAGCTGGAAGGGAGGATCAGATAACAGGTGTGGGTAACACGGAGTCACCTCCATAGGGATATGCTGGGCCCATTTTGGAGTGGGGTCAGGGCCAGTCCAGCAGACGCTGGGTGATCTAGGTAGCATCAGCAGACAGGTTAGTGATCGGTTCCTGGCTGATAGTGGGATCAGCTGATGGCTCAACTTTTTTCATCTCTCCTTCTGATGTTTGTGTCACTCAGTCGGGGTCTCCTATAAAAGTAGGAGCAGTCTTCATTTCCACCTCTGGGCCTCTTAACAGTCACAAACAGAAACATTCCAGTGGTAGTTGATGGATGCATTTTTAAGGCTAAAGTGAATGGAACAAGTTTTCTTGCACAATAATACATCAAGACGCAACTCGACATTAACGATAAAGTCAGAAGAAAAGGTCGCATTATCAGCAAACAACTACTGAAAAATGATTATGCAGTATCACACAGAAGAAGGCATATTTGATAAGGTTTGTTTAATTTAGCATCGGGAAATAACCTGAAGATAAGGTGCTCCGATTGGTGTATTGATTGATCATGCTTTCTTCACGATACAAATTCAGTCCATAATGTTGCCTTCCCAGGAAAAAGTGAACTTAATGCACTTTTAAAATTAACACAATGGCGCTTCTTTCCTTAATTTATTCACTTGAATTTATATTTTAAGAACATATGACTAAAAAAAGACAGAAAATGAGGCCTTTTAATTGTAATTTGTTTTGATGTGTAGGTATGTTGTTATTGTGTGGAGGCCTGGTGAACGGACCATACGCTCTGATCACAACAGCTGTGTCTGCTGACCTGGTAAGACCTGAAGCATCATGGGACACGCTTCGTGTTACGCTGTCTATTAGACCTGAAAACCTGATGCGACTGTGTTTCAACAGGGAACACACGAGAGTCTGAGAGGAAACTCCAGGGCATTATCAACAGTGACTGCAATCATTGACGGGACTGGATCCATAGGTAGGTAAAATGTTTCTGACTTTAGGATCCATGCTTTATCTGCTATAGAGCGGCTCTGACTGATTATGATATCAGTATTGGAACAGATGGATATTTTCACCCTCAGGTCTTTTAGGTTCTTTTTAGTTTCATGTCCCAAAAGCTTTCCTCCACATAAGTTCCACATGCTGATCCAGTTTTTTACCAGAAAACTTCAAGTAGGTGAACATCTTGCAGCTTTTATCTATTTCATAAGTAGAATATATGGTCCAAAGTATTTGGTCTTAGTCTTACCATACCAGCTTTATTTGTAAAGCACTTTAAACAACCGAAGTACCAAAGTGCTGAACAGTTACAGTCAATAAAACCAGTAGCAGTCACAATACAAAATAAAAACACATGAAAGCAAACCATAAACAGCCTTATATTAAACAAATAGATCAACCAGTTAAATCAAATTTGTTAAAATGAACTAAAATTGCATCTCAGGTTGTGTGGATGAGTTTTAAGAAGTGATTTAAAAACAGACAGGGAGGACAGGACGTCTGTCTGATGCTCGAAGGCAGGTCGTTCCACATTTTAGGAGCAGCAGCAGAGAAAGGACGATCCCCTCAAAGCTTTCGTTTTGTTTTTGAGGCTCTCAGGAGCAGCTGGTCTGTTGACCTGAGAAAATGGTAGATTGTGTGAGTGTAGCAGCTCAGTGAGATAAGGTGAGGCGAGACTATTGAAAGCTTTAAAAACAAATAAAAGAACTTTAAAATGAATCCTAAAATGTACAGGCAGTCTGCAGCGAGGCTGAAACGGGAGATATGGTCGTGTTTTTGTGCCAGTTAAAAGATGTGTGGCAGCATTTTGGACCCTCTGAAGGTGAGCGTTAAAGGAAGAGCTGACCCCTATATAAAGTGTTATTACAGTTATCATCTGAGTGGATTACTATCTCAAAGTGCTTTCTTGTAAGAATGGGCTTGACTTTCACCGGCTGCCATGAATGAAAAAAGCTCCATTTAACCACTGCCCTGGTTTGATTATCAAATTTAAGATCATTATCTACTTTGACCCCCAGGTTTGTGGTCACTGGTTTAGTATATTGAGCCAGTAAATGCAGATATACATGCCGGGTGTCAGTGGATGTTCCAAAAAACATAACCTCAGTCTTCTTCTCATTCAATAGGTCAGGGTTTGGGCTGGGTGTCTTAATGCTTAAGACATTTTGAACAACGTTTTGCTTCCAACTTTATGGCAACATTTTGGGGACGGCCTTTTTATACTTCAACGTGATCATACTCCAGTGCATATACCAAGGACTAAAAAGATCATTTGATAAGTTTGGTGTGGAAGAACTGGACAGAGTCTATCATCATCCCCATAGAGCACCTTACCCAAAAAAGTTGTGGAACGCTTCCAAGGAGAATGGAAGCTGTTAAAGCTGCAGAATAAAAGCCCAACAGTGAGTAAAGCTTGCTGTAGTTTGTGTTAATGAGGAAGCTGAATTTGTTTTACAGCTTGATTGGCCTGCCATGTGTGCTACTTATACAATTATCAATATGTACGTTTTGATTTGTTTGTCTAGTGACAAAAAGATAAGATAAAAAGGCTCCAGATGAGCCAAACTGATCTGAAGTTTGTTTTAGCAGCAGATGTTTCTTATCAGACGGCAGCAGACTGGATGGGCTGTAAAGGAGTCAGTTTTGTCCATTATTATCCTTTGGGTGTTTTACAGCTTCCAATTTTTTTGAAAATGCAGTTTTTTTTTCTTGAGCTTTCTCAAGAGTTGTACAGATGTAAGATAACCATGGCAGGTTAGCTATCACACTGACCCTCAGGAACCCAAAACTGACCCTTCTCCGCCTCCGTTCCACTGATGATGACAGAGGTGTTTGACCTTTTTATCACCCCATCAGCAGATGAATTGTAATGACTTTCAGGAATAATTAGACAGTAATAATTTAATAGTAATTAGACAACTGTTTAATTTTTGGAATCAACCTGATTCAAGATGTCTGCTGCAACTAATCAACCTTAGCCATAGTAAGCCATAGCCTTAGTCATTTTTACTGATATTGACTTAAAATGTGTTGTGGGTAGTTTCTGGAAGTCATCCCCAATACTGTACATACTTCAAGCACAAACAGATCGCTTGAAATTTTGATTTAAAATATTGCGGGTGGGTAATATGCACCACTCTGGGAAAAAAAGTTTTAATATGTGAGATGATGATGGGGGTGTTGTCTGCATATTTCACAGTAAAGTTTTCTTTACAAATGAGTTTCAGTGAATTAAAAAAGGACCGAGTACACATCCCTGAGATGCTCCAGGTTTGATTTGCCAAAATTGTTGCTTAATGTGAAATTTTAAAGAGAAATTTGAAATTAAAGTAAATTGACTTTTGTTTTATTTTAGGAACGCAGAACATAAATAAAATAAATACAGATTTTAAATTGACATTTTGTGAAGTGGTGATTTTAAATTTAGTTCTGAAATGGACACTAAAAAAAAAACAATGGAAATTTGAAATGGCGAAACTGAATGTATACTGGTAAGAATTTTGGTGTTTTGAAGGAGGGAACTTTAAAATGAGTTTAAAAGACTAATAAACGACAGGAAGACCAACCTGAAATGTTTTGATGTGATCTCAACAGGCGCAGCGTTGGGACCTCTGTTAGCCGGTTTGATTTCTCCAACTGGCTGGAACAACGTCTTCTACATGCTCATCTCTGCTGACGTCTTGGCCTGCCTGGTCAGAAACACTTCTCATTTACATTTCAAGTGTCTCCAAGAGCTTTCAGAGACTTTTTCCAAAGTTTATTTTGGTTATCGACCTGAATTCAGTTTGAGTTTTGTGCTTTAGTGTGTTCAATAAAGATTGTTTGTAGTTTTATGCCCTCAGCTCAGCTGACTCACGGTTCTTTGCTGTGATTTCAGTTCTTGACCAGACTGGTCTACAAAGAAATTCGAGGCTGGTGTGGACGTCCTTTCCCAATCAGAGGGTGAGAATTAAATTTGGTTTACAATAGTTTCACACCATTCTGATAGTTAATATGGATATATGTATATTTAAGGTAAAAATCTACCTTTTTGTTAAAGTGTGTAACGTGCTGTCAAAATAAGGAATTTTCATATATTAAGATGCTATTTTGAAACTCTTCATCTCAAAAGCTTTGAAATGATCCATAGTTTTTTTTTAAATTTGGTGGTTTATCACTTGGCCTGATAACAAGCTAGCTTTGTTTACAATATTGCCAGTTTGAAACCTTAATTTTTGTTGGCCTAGAATACAGGGGTGCTGCGAAGGAGGGTGCAGAAGGTGGTGATTGTCAACTTGACTGCAACGTTTCTTTTCACAGGTTTAAAGAAATCTGAAACCCAAAATTCAAACAAACAACGAACCGAAACACCGAGGAGGGAAACGACTCAAACATCCTCGTCTCACCGTCTGGTGAATTAAAATCAAGCCGGAAGATTCGTGGTTCGGAGCTGACGGTTGAAGCCTACTTATAGTAAAACAGGAGAAATGTGTCTTTATAAAGATCTTTTTATATAGAACTAATCAACTCATTAAGTTGTTTTAATATTCTTTTATTAAAGTGTAAATAGTGTTTCTTCTCTAATCACTTGAAAATTCAGGGAAACTAAATAAAGAAGCTTGTTTGCTGTAAAATAATGCTTTTTGCTGCATAATAAAATTATTCTAAATAGCTAAATGCATCCTGTCATCTTTTAACTTGTATCTGTGCAAACTACAAAGATTCATGTAAATGTTCAGCAAAATGCACCAGAGGAGCATGTTCATTTTTAACGTACAAGAATAACCTCCCTTCATAGGAACCGATCAGTATTTTTAATACAGGAGTTTTCAAAGAGTAGGAGTTTTATTGTTGGTCTTGTAGGCAGCTACAGCAGGCAGCCGGAGGAAGCAGCTCTGTGCTGTCCTGCGGTACGCCGTCTATGAGCATGGAAGGTGATGGAGACAAGTCTAACAATAAATATTCCATTAAATAATTACATGTATAGTTTAATTATTTAGTAAATCATTAAATATACAATTAATTTGTTAAATACACAATTAAATGTCCCAAATAAATAAATGTATCTTTTAAATAATGGCATTGTCATTTTCCAGAAATGTTTTATTTAAAAATATATTCATTTATTTGATAAGTAATGTATAGTAACTAAATAAATATCCAAGTACTGTATAATATTTTGTCTCATTTGTTTAACTGGGTTCTCTTATCTACTTTTTGGACTTGTGTAAACATCTGATGATATTTTAGGTTATTTATGCAGAAATATAGAAAATTCCAAAGGGTTCA
Source organism: Nematolebias whitei (assembly GCF_014905685.2). Lineage (NCBI taxonomy): Eukaryota > Metazoa > Chordata > Actinopteri > Cyprinodontiformes > Rivulidae > Nematolebias > Nematolebias whitei. The sequence continues at coordinate 10,477,698 of NC_056511.1, read as the reverse complement.
TAAACGTTCAAGCACCACTGACTGTACCATCCTGGGACAGAGAGTGATTGTGGACTCGTTGTTGGATTTGGGCCTTTGGCGGCATTATTATGCCAAAACTCGAGAGAGCAAATGAGTCCCCGCGTGAGCGTACGTAGAGATCTGCGCCACAAACGTCCTCTGCTCAAACATGATCACGTGACGACTGATGATGATGAAGCACGGTGACTGCAGAGGCTCGTTCTATATCTTGTAAGTAGTTTTGTGGAACCGAGAGATCCTGTGATACTTCAACGAAGTTTGAACCTTGGACTTAAAGGATCCTGCAACAGATTATCGTTACGTTATTCAGTCCAGACGCAGCTGCAGTTAAAAACATCACTTTATTTTATGTCAGACAGTTCCTACTGTAACATTATATAACGAAAAGTTGGTTTTATTCGACAGATAAACTCAGACTCAGCAACACATTTCCACAAAATTAAATAAAACATGCAATAAGAGGTTCAAAAAGGTTATTAAGGATTTACAAATACAAAGAAGTGACAAATGAGAGCTGACGGGCAGTTTTATAAAACGTTAAAAATCAGGTAGACATAAATACTCGCTCAAGTTCTCACATCAAGAAAAATAATTAATGTAAGAAAATCATATTTAAAGCAATAAAGCCAACAGTTTCCACCAACATTTTAGATACAGAGTCTAGATCTGAGCACCACAGATCTCTTTACGTGTCCACAAACAGCTGTTAAAAAAATGCAGCTCTATGAAAATAGTCCCTTCTCCAAAAAAAAATAAGAATTTATTCCTAATTGATAAACATTTATTAAAAATACAGTTCTAATTAGGGAAAACTTTTTTTAGGAAAACTATGGGGTGCCATTTGTAGAGTTACACAGTCCAAAAAATAACAGCAATGTTTTGGTTTATTTAGCCTTTCATAAGAAAAAAAGTGTTTTTTTTTTCAAAGTTATATTTCACCATGTCATTTATACATTTATAAATGTCATAGTTCCAAACTAAATATGTAATTTACAAGCTAAATATTTAGTTTATAAACTAAATACTTAACTTGCAAGTTAAATATTTAGTTAGCAAGCTAAATATTTATCTCCACACTAAATATTTAGTTTACAAACAATGTTTATGTCCAAGATAAATGTTTAATTTACAACTTAGTGAACTAAATATTTAGGTGTGAATTAAATATTTAATTTCCAATCTAAATGTTTATTATCCAAGCTAAATATTTAATTTTCTAAGTAAATATTTAATCGGACCAAAATAGTTATTTTCCAAACTAAACATTTAATTTCCAAAATAAACATTTAATTTGCTAACTAAATATTTAAATTGCAAGTTAAATATTTAGTTTTTAAACTAGATACTTAGCTTAAAAATTAAATATTTAGTTTAACCATGACATTTATAAATGTATGAATAACTTATGTCTTTGAAAAAAAAAAACTTTTTCTTATGAAAGGCTAAATAAACCTAAATATTGCTGTAACTTTACAAACGGCACCCCATAGTAAACAGGAAGTCACCAGTAAAAACACTTTGAAGTAATTTAGATTAAAACTACTACAAGAATAAAGGTTAAAGATACTTTATTTTAAAACATTTTTTTAACTAAAAAAAAAAACCTCCAGTGTGATGTAAAATCATCCGACAGAGCAACAGGCATATTCTGCATTAAAAAAAATCAAATGCAAATTTGGAAAAGTTTTGTTCAACTGTGGAAGACTGGTATTCACTCTTTAAACCGTATGCTTTCAGTGTTAGAGCAAATTGTTGCTTCTCGGACTTTTAGCACAAAGGGAACATTTCTTCACACTACTCTTTCTAAAACAATTTCAATTTTATGTATTTATTTTTTATCCACATAAAGCGACTGAACCACTTTTGGCATTGATTTTATTTCTGAGGCCACAGTTCTTAACGAGTCAGGGGTGAGGCTTTGACTCAAACAGAGGAGTTCAAGGATCTGGGAGTCCTGTTCGCTGTAATGAGGGTGTTGCTCCGGTCTGTCCTGGTGAAGAAGATGAGCTAAAAGGTAACGTTCTGGATTTACTGGTCTAACAGTTTTCAATGGTCGTGAAATAAAGATTATGACAAAAAGAACAATATCCTTGATACAAGCGGCTGAACTGAGCCTCCTCTGTCGGGTGGTCGGACTCAGCCTTAGAGGCGAGGTCATCCAGGGGCGGGGCTTGTCTGTTTCAGTTGAAGTCAGCTGAGGTGGTTCAGACATCTGATTGAGATGACTCCAGTGCCACCATCCTGACATTTTCCAAGCACATCCCAGTGACTGAGGACGGCCAGAACTTACTGGAGGGATTCGGCCTGGGTTTTTTTTGTCTGCATGTGAGGTGTTCTGGTAACGTTAAAATGATGGGGGATTACGGTACGTTGAAAATTGCACTTTAAAGAGCTGAAAAGTTGAAACCTGAGACCTCTGTTTAATGTTTCTCATTTGCCATGTTCCCTCACCCCCGTCCAAAATATGAGCATTATTTTCCTCAAAGGACATCTGCTCTTAAAATGTAGGCAGCTGTACATTATAACAGATTTTATGATAAATAAGCACTAAAACGGGCAGCACGGTGGCGCAACTGGTAGAGCTGCTGCCTCTCAGCGAGCAGGTCCTTGGTTCAAACCCCGGTCCAGGGGCCTTTCTGGGTGGAGTTTGCATGTTCTCTCCGTGCATGCGTGGGTTTTCTCCGGGTACTCCGGTTTCCTCCCACAGACCAAAAACATGCATGTTAGGCTGATTGGTAACTCTAAATTGTCCTTAGGTGTGAGTGAAAGAGTGAATGATTGTTTGTCTCGTTTGTCTCTGTGTGGCCCTGTGATGGACTTGCGACCCGTCCAGGGTGTACCCCGCCCCTCGCACAGTGATTGCTGGACATGGGCACCAGCGACCCCCGTGACCCAAAATGGAATAAGCGGGTAAAGAAAATGGATGGATGGATGGATAAGCACTAAAACGATTAGCAACTGTAAAAACCAACATTTTGTGGCGTCATCAGCTGAGCTGATGTTAAGTCTGATGTTTTTCCTGGGTATTGTTTCAAATTCTTACATTTTTTTGTGAATTTTCACTACATAAACAATAAAGACTTAAATAAAACATCAACAGCCATGTGAACATCGATAACAGCAACAAGAAGGTCTTTTGTAGCCCAGTTTAAAAATGGCTAAAGAAGCTGGAGTTGAATCCTTCAAGGTTTAAATAATCTGAGTCTTGAGTTTCTCAAATATGAGAATATCCATCGTTTTGATGCGTTTAGATTGTTATTATTTTTGTCCTTCATCATTGTGTTAAAGTAAAAAGTCCTATGAGCATAAATCAACTTCAGGCTTCTGGGACGTGAACGTGATGATGTTGCAGTCCTCGCCTGTGATCCTGTGTTTCACGTGTCTATTGGATTGTTTAGCTGATAGCTGTAACCCTGAGTTACTCCACCTTCATTCTTCTCACATCCAACCATCTTCAGTGGGTTCGTGTGATTCAGTTCATGTTTCTCAGTGATGATACGCGGCAGAATTCCAAGCACGATACCAAGACCTGAACAAAAAAAAGAAAAACAAGCTTATCCTCTTAAACATACGACAAGAAGTCTTAAATGAAATGCCCGAGTTTTAGACTGAGTTGTTGACTTATTGGGTCAAACCTTTAAAATACCGTTGGATCTCAACATCACACTCAGAGTTGTGAATGACTCTCAGCTACTACTACACCATATTCTAGCTCAATATACGTACAAGTGGCTGAGTTAGACATTTTGTCTTCGGCTCCATCTTCAACTTCTTATCCATGGTTGGGTTGCGGAGGCAACGGGACCAGAAGAGAAATCCCTCTCTCCAGCGATGCTGGTGTCTTACCAGTGGGTCATGCCCAGTAAACCTCCAAAGGGAGACGTCCAGGAGGCACCCTGCTTGAACCACTCCTTTAGATACGGAGGAGCAGCGCCTCTACTCTGAGCTCCTCCCGGTTGACGGTGCTCCTCACCCCATATTTAAGGCAGCCACTGTATGGAGGAGCTGCTTGTATCTTAAATCTTGTTCTTTTGTGATCTAAACCTCATGACTACAGGGTTGGAATGTAGACTGTCATTACTGAGGTTGAGGCCCTGATCCATCTCTGTCTACCATCACTCATGAACAAGATGCTCAGATACTTACACTCCTCCACCTGAGGCAAAGACTCCCCCCGACCCGGAGGGGACATTCCACCTGTTTCTGGTTAAGAACCATGACCTCAGACTCAGAGGAGCTGACTCTCATTCCAGCTGCTTTACATTTGGTTGTGAACCACCCCAGTGCACGTTGAAGGTCATGACCCAAAGATGACGACAGCCATATTTATGTTTCCTATAATCAGCTTGCTGTGGCAGCCATCTTGAAGTGGGTTTACTTCAGAAGTTAAGTTGTAGATGTCCCTCCAACGTCTAACGTTGTTCGTGAGGTATTTTGCTAAAAGATTAAACCTTTCCACCTTAAGTGGAATATGATAAATATATTGGAAAATCCAACAATTTTAAGTCAGGTCATATGGACAGTTTCTTTTTGTGCTGAAACGTTTCACCTTCCATCCAGAAGGCTTCATCAGTCAAGGAAACACACAACACAAAACTGATTCTTTCCCCAAACAGCTTACTCCAAAGTGGAACAAACCAGGGGGAAACGTTTCAACAACAAAAAAAGAAAAGAAACTGTCCAAGATGAACTGACTGAAAATTGTTGGATTGTATACCTGGATTATTGAGCGTGGACTTTTTATATTGGAAAATGTTCAGATTTTTTATTTAAGATTAAGATGAGAAGGTTAGTCCCGTAGTTGTTATGTTTGATCTTTTTTTTAAGGGTGAAATCGAAGCGTGTGTTTTACCCTGGGGTGCTGTAGGAAGCTGGGTTGACCTGAGAGGTTAGAGCAACGGACGCTGCAGACAAACCGTTGGGAGACGGTTCGCGACTTGTGCTGTTCGGGGAGGAACTTGATGAAACTGGAAGACAACAATCAAAATGAATGGTTCATGTTTAAAAAAAAATTAATGGAGAATTACACTTTTTATTGCATGTATGAACCACTAGTTTTAGTCACTAGAATAAATATTTTAAACCAGGTTCTTAATAAAATGCAATCTAATAAATAATAAGAAAATACTTGCCTCCACCTAAGGCCAGAGGGCTGTAGGGTCTGGAGGTTGAGGCCTGAAACAGTGCCAGAACATGTTACAGAACTGTGAAATACATTTATTTAAACAGGCACAATCCAAGGTTAATGTCCTATCAGTTCATACTTTTATTGTCATCGTAAATGTTTAGTCATTGACGCGGTGTTGTAACGGAAAAATGGGAAAACAAATGCTCTATTATTTTTTTTCTCCCACCTGTAGTTTGAACAAAAAACTAGCAGGAAGAAGCACGTGCAGTAGCAGGACTGCTCTAAAGCGAACACAGTTTCCACTTTAGGCAGATGTATAGACCAAATATTTAAGAGTATTTTAACCTTTTAACAATTTTTACAATTAATATAGAAAATTTTACAACCTTTCACTTAAACACAACTTGAGAAAATTCAATCTAAATGTATATTTTATCAATTAAAACAGTGTTCAAATGCTTCATTCCTACGTCTTTGCTGACCAGGCAGAAAATCTGGTTTTGTGGATAAAAAAAAAAAAAAATTAAACCAATATCTTACCTGTTTTAGATACTAACTCATTGAATGGCCTCAAATTGGAGATACATGTAATCCTGACCGATTTGACACTTGTCCTTGTAGGGCTAAGATTCCTAAAGCAACACTAATTAAAAAAAAACTTCCAAGTAGTTTATGTTGTAAACTGTAAACTAACTTTTTACACTGTCGTTAGTTTTGCATCGCCTTAATATTCAGATATTCCTGCAAGAAGTACCCACGGCTGCACCAGAAGTGCTACTGCTGCCGCTTTTTTGCAAATAGCCGTAGCGTTCTATGTAAATACTGATGTATTTAGCTCAATAATTTGGTCAGAAGTAGACTTGAATTCTCCAAACTGGACCTTCAAAGAGCTACAGCGTATGTTAACTGTTCATAACTGTCCCACAGAATCTCACTTTAAAAGATGGAAAATGGAAAAAATCAAACGCCCCAAATAGCAAGAGGTTTGCATTCCAGATGAATGCTTTTGGTTTTAATTTTATTACAAATTTAGGTTCTAGATGAATGAAGACTAACCATTCTGGAGTTGTAGCTGTGAGACTTGACTGGTAAAGTAGCCACTGGACAGTAGATCCTCTTTTCTTTCTGACGACGGTTACAGAACCAAACTCGAACCACCTCCTTCTCCATGGAAAGCTGTTCTGAGATCAGGGTTATCTCCTCCGAGTTGGGTTTGGGGTTCTGAAAAGCCAAAATCTAATTAAATGTGGATTTGTTTTTTAATAGTTCTGCAAATGAAAAACAGAATTTATTTTGCTCAGCATAATACACTTTTTTAAAGACACTCCTGAGTAGTGTTAAAATTGTTTGCAAGAAAGCTAAATTGATATAATTTTCTAACAGTTGTGCCCTTTTGTGTTTAATAATTTGTCATTGAAGCACAGACATGTAAATATTTGCCATTTTTTGCTACATACTGAAATAACATTATGTGATACAAGTGTTATAGAGGTGTGCTAAATGCTAACATTAGCATATAACATGAATTTTTTATAGCATGCTATCAGTTGTGTCTGTTTAATTCATTAAAATTTTACATAAATGTGTAAACATTTCCATTTCTCAATATGCATAGAAAGAAAAAGTGATATGAAATGCTAACATAAAAATGCTAACATGACTGCTCTTAGCATTTAACAATTAGCATATCTCGCTACTCTCTTAAAGGGTGAACAACAGTGGTGATTTTAGCCTCTTTTTGGAGGAGCTCAAGCACCCCTAAATTTTAACTTAGCATCCCTGAACAATTGAGAAACCATCATTAGGATTTTGTAAAGAAACTCAAATGTCAAATCTTAGATTTACCAAAATATTAAATAAATTTGAAATAAATATGGAATAAATGATGACACTTAAACGGACCAGTAAAATCTTTTTTTTTTTTTTTTTTTGCATGAATTGGAAACTCTACGTCAATCAATCCAATACGCTTGTCAGCAACTGACCATTCGGTGACCTCAATTTGTCCCAAAGGTAAACGCCCCTTACCTGCAGGAGCTGGTGGGTGGGGGTGGGGGGAGCATTGTGAGAAAAGTGGAGCTAGGGTGCTCTATTCACACAAGGAGAGCTGTTGGTCAGGCTACTTCTTGTTGTGCTGTGCTCTCTAAATTAGTTGTTGAATTGTGTTTACACATGTAGGTAAACGTAGATGTTTAACAATGTTAAAATACACCAAAATGCAGGAAATATCATCTGTTTTATTTTATGGGGGAGGACCCCCAGACCCACCCACCACCAGTGTCCCCCATTACAAATGCTTCTGACCCCCATTACAAATGCTTCTGACACCAATGGCCACCGCTTTGTTCAAGCCAAGAGCCATTGTCAGCATTGGGGGCTAAAGCCCTCTTAAAGGGTAGATTCTAAAATCGCCCCAATCAAGGAGAGCTCAAACTTAATGTTAGCCTGCTAACGTGTCTTCTTTTATTATGATAACAGCTGTGTCATTTTGTGTCTATTAATTAAGTAGTGAAACACAAACACGTAAACATTTGGCATGTCTGACTTCACGTGATACGAAGCACAATGCTAACATTAAGATGCTAACATGACTTCTCTTAGCATGCTATCTGTTTGTGCTACTTTCCCCACATAACAAGAACTAGTGTACTCAATGCTAACATTAACATGCTAATATTATTTCTCTAGCATGCAACTTGCTAAAAATAACTTAATAATAAAGCTGTTGTTTAAAATTTAATTATTAAACTAAAATAAAGGACACTAGATAAATAATGTTGTTGTTTTTTCTCTGTAGGGGTAGATGAGTTAATTATAAAATAATTCAATTATAGCACCTTATTCTCTAACTTATTACAGACTAAAATTTAATTGGAAAATATTTAACCATTTTTAGTGCCAGGCAATATGATCCTTTTTTTTTTTTTTTTTTTTTACAAAAATTAAACCTTTCTGATGACATGAGTTTTTGTTAATGTTTAAATTGCTCTGCAGTGCCTAACTGTATTACTCCATACACCGGTAACGATGAATGTCTGATGTTATGAAAAGTTATTCAGAAAACGCAACATCAGCTTTAATTGTACACATTTATCTTGTTGTATGTGCTTCATTGAAAGTGACTAAAGAATTGATCCTTACATCAAGAAATCGCTTCTCCAAAGTCAGCTTTATGTTTGTTTCTATGCTTGTTCTCTTTTTTCTCTTGCGCCCGTAGCCCTCCATCAGAGGTGGCAGAGAGGTCGAAGTGCTCATGCAGTCAGAAGGTGAGTTCTCTAAAAAAGACAAAAACAACATTTATCACGTCTGTTCAAAACAACATGTTAGCTCCCAGGTTAACTGGGTTGGTCAAACTAATTTAAAATTAATAGTTGACTAAAACACTAAGTCTTTTGGCGTCTTATTAGACTTACTAGACCTTTATGTCACGTATACAAGAACACATACGAAAGTAACACAAAGTACTTCTTTACACAAGATTAGCTTTTGCTTCCATTTTGAGTGACTTTAAGCAAATTTATATTTATTAAAGAAAAACTTTTGAAAAATTCAAGCTAGTGCATGTTTATTAACTGAGGCCACAAATTTCAGCTTGCTGTGTTAAGTAAACCAGCTAAAAGTGAATGAACTTCAGGAAACAAACTGTATGAAATACTTGGACACATTTAATAGGAAATGTTTGCTTTTCATAGTTTAACTCAGTGGTTCCCAACCATGGTCCCTGAGGAACACCACCCTGCTTGTTTTAGTTGTTCCTCTGCTCCAACACACCTAATTTGAATTAAAGGGTGATTATCAGGCTTCTGCTGAAATTAAGAAAGTAATTAAACCACCGAATCAGGTGTGTTGGAGCAGAGAAACAACTAAAACATGCAGGATGGTGTTCCTCAAGGAGCATGGTTGGGAACCACACGGTTGTAATACTTGTCAACATGTACCTGCATCACTCAGCCATTTCTCCAGCAGAGGTTTGAGCTTGCACATGTTTTTAAAGCTGAGGTTGAGGGCCTCGAATCGAGATATTGTGGTCTGACTGAAATCATTCCCGTACAGTTTTCCCATCGCGAGGCCCACGTCTCCCTGTGACGAAACAAAACAAAAAGGCGTATAACAGCTTCAAACTGGCAGCTGTTTTTCTCCCATCGGTTCATCTCCTGATCATCACATATTCAAATAAAGTGTTTATTATTTGTAAAAACAGACAAACAAAGTGAGTCTTCTCAGTTACCTGAGTGAAGCCCAGCTTGATGCGTCTCTGTTTGAACGCTTTGGCAAACTGCTCCAGTTCTTCCAGATCGTTGGGTTCCTCCTGTGGTGCTACCGACATGTGCTTGGGCATCTGCAGGTGGGACATGTCCATGTGGTTCTCCATAGAAGGTCCTACCAAACCAGCACGGCTCACACCCTGGATCAGAGAAGCACCACAGACAGAGTTCTCCACAGGTGAACAACGATTAAAACAATCTGCCGGTTATGTAGCTGCAGGACTACAGAATTGTGTTGCTAGTCGAGCAAGTGGCTGTTAATCATATGAAACTTTGAACAGACTCTTTGCAGCCGCAGCACCTGAGCACCACGGGGGGATGGAGTGAACCATAAACTCATGTTTTCAAAATATTCTAGAGTCAAATGGGCCTGGCAGCTGAAGCTCGACTCAGATTTGCTCGTGCAAAAACTTTGCAGCATCCACAACTGAATGTCTCGGAGAAGAATCAAAGATTAGCACCGGACCAAGTCAAAGTCTAGACCTTCAGCTAATGTCAGTGTTTAGCCAGGACGTCAAAGGACTGAAGCAACTTTAGGAAAACTGCGCGTTATGCATTGTTCTTGTCAATTTGCTCTGCCAGTAACGAGCTGCTGAACCGAGTTTCATGTTTCCAAGAATAATTACAAAGTTCTTTATTTTCTGTAATTTATGTTTTATTTTAAGACCTGGAACGAGCTAGATATTGTTTTTTTTTATATATTTCGGTCATGGTTTCCAAAGGTTGGACCCAAGAATGTAGACTGACTCGAGTAAAAAAAAAAAAATCTAAACTTTATTTTTGACCGAACAAAAGGCTGAAGTGGCAGCAAAAATTTACAAACATACTCAAGGAGAAATTACTAGGACCACAAGGAGTTACAAAGAGACACGAGGAGACCGGGGCATGGCATAAACAACAACAATGCTCGTCTGATGAGTGCGGTGGAACTGAGGAGCTAAAAGAACCGGGGCGGATGAGGAATCATCTGAGCTTAATGAGACGGGGAACGGGTGTTGACAGGACTGAGGAGCAGCAGCTGAACTGAGGAAAAGTGCTGGGAAATGAACAGAGCTACATCCTAAAAACACATGGAACTGAAAATAAACAAAAAATAAATGACTCTAACAATAAAACACAAAAGAACTATAAGTACCAAATAAATAAACCACAGTTCCTGACAAATCCCTCTAACATAAAGCCTTTAAACTGAAAGAAACTAGATGTTTTACCATTGTTCATATCCATATTTACTCATCTTGTCATATTTGATCACTAATGGTTTGAGTTTGGGCTCACCTGTGGAGTCAGAGCTAGTCCCGACTGATGCTGAAGAAGACCAGGTTGACTCTGGGCGGGAAGGGAGAGCAGGTTCGGCTGCAGAAGGGCTGCAGAACAAAACAGCAGGATGTTTTTTTATTATTAATAATGACAAGCGCTGCACAGAACCAGGATCCTTAGAGCGCAGGTGGATTACGAGGGTCAGAAACGATTTTTGTTTTCTGTTGGTTTCACTTCTCCCAAACAAGGTTTTGTTTAATAAAGGACTAAAATGTGTGTTTGTATTGTTTCTGATCCGACTCAGAGGAGGCCTTCTGAAAGTTCACCTTGGTGGCTGGAGGGACTCTGGGAGAGCAGGAAGGAGGATGGAGACGACAGGTGAGACGGAGGCATCAGAACCAGCTGCTGCATGGGGTGGAGTGAGGTGAGCTCCTGAAGGAACACAAACACGTCAACAAACACCTTGGAGAAAACAAACTGAAGATATTTGTTGTTTACTTGAACAAAATCAGAATTACTTTATTGGTCTCTGATGAGACTAGGTGATGGTTGTTCTCTCAATAAATTATGCAAATGGAAATATTCAATTTATAATTATTTAGAGTTTATTATTTGTAAAGCTTGCAAAGATTTAATTAGAAATGAACCTGCATTCTTCATACTGGCCAGTAGGGGGCGACTGGTTGTCAGATATCGAGTTTAAATAATAATTTACAGACTTCACCTCCTTTGTGACCCTGGAAAAGATTTTCCTAATGAGTTTATGATTTATTGACCAATTTCATGCCTTGCTCAATACAACAGGATGTTCTTTTTGCTTTTTTTTGGTCATTTAGTGAAAATCAGAAAAACAGCAGACAGGTTGAGATTTAGGTTATACTTTAATGGTAAAGTTCTTTGTCTGATTTATGATTTGTGTTTTTATTGTCAGGTCTGTTTGAGGGGAAACCCCCAAATTGTTAAAAATATGAAACATGAAACTTTAAAGCAACATTCCTCAAACCAAAACCATTTTCAGAACTAACTGACTTGCTTAACTAACTAATGAAGTTTTCATTTCTACTTAAATGCAGATGTTAGTTGTAAATTATTGTATTGTATATTCTTGCATCAGCTCGGTGTCATAAACCATCAACATAAAAACTGCTTTTAAGGACAAACTCCAGGTTCTTTCACAGACGAAAGTCAAATAACTAAATCAAGAATCTGTGTCGTCTCCTCCGATTGTTTCTCAGAGGGTGGAGAGATTTGAGAGACGGATAAAGAAGAGTGTGAGGATTTATCCTGACGAAGAACGGGGCTGAGGGAGCGTGTCTTACCCCACTCAGCTGACCCCCGTGGACGGGAGAGTTCTGGGTCAGGTGGCATGTCTTCACTGAGGAGGCTGAATGAGGAGAGTCAGTCACGTCCTCTGTCTTTATCTAAAAGACACAAAAGAAAAAAACTTATCAGGTTTTATAACTCTGGAGTAACTGAGAGGGTTAGATTTACACCGAGTGTGTGCAGCCCACACACACCCACAGACTGATGAGCCCTCGCTCCTGGACCAGTTTGGTCGCTCAACACGATACAAAGAGTGATAGATGCTCAACCTCCCTCAGGCCAAACCGATATGCAAATAACACACCCCCCCCCCCCATACTAACCCCTGAACGCCACAGCACTTCCTCAAAGCCCTGAAAGAAATAAAAACTTTGCAAAAGGGTCCAATACCTGCAAACTATATGATTAATTTTCAGTTCATAGTATCTGAGAGGATTTTTCATGAATAAAAACACTTCCGCTACCAGAGGGCCTCTGTTGTCCAGAACTTTAAAACTCTGATGCGTGGTCCCGTCTTTAACCGTTGGATTGGAATAATCCACCTTATAAAAACTGTCACCCCCCCCTTATTAATCTATGTCCATTATTACAGTTTTAGCATCTTGAGGTTTCATGTCTAAAATTTGATAAAAATTGTGCAGTTTTCAAGAAACTCAGACTAAAAGTCAGTTTTCTGTGTGTGTTAACTGCAAGATGATGCCTCTGCAATTAGTCAAATTATTCAATCGATTCTAGATCAAAGAGTAGCAGCAGGTTTTTGTTGCTGTGCACAATATAAATGTCTTCAGCTGCTCTTTGATGGCGAGAAAAGAGAAAAGGAACAAATGAATCGTGTTCAGTCAAAGCGTTTTTCCTCACTTTGCAGATTTTCACACTCTGCTGCCTCCTGTTTTATGTTTACAGTAAAATAAATGCTAATCCCATTACAGTGTGCTGGGCTGCGCTCTTGTAATGCTGAGGTTGCCGGTTCAAGGCCAGGAGGGACATCTGGCATAAAATAAATTGCCAAATCTTTCATGTGAGTTCGCTCGCAGTGGCGACTCCTGAAGAAGGAGCAGATTTTGTTCATTTGTGTGATGAATGTTTATGAAGCATTCACACTATTGTGAAACATTTTCCTTCCGTACATTTTTTGGCACGTTTCTCATCCCGCAGTTTTCAAGCTATTTCAACAGCTCATATATAAAAACGTTCAGCTCATTCAGGATAATCCTGCTATGACTTTTGGCATTGGTGCAACTTTAGTTTTTTGAAATATTTAGCCTTTTCTGCCACTTTTTTCCTCATAGAAAATGAATTGAGCTCATTTTACATCCTTCAAATCTTTAGATCTGTTTACAACCTTTCACTGCTCCTTTCACATTTTGTTCTGGTTCAGCTTCTTTCAGCTTCCTTGTGCAAATTTAAACATTTTTTCAGCTACTTTCAGCTAATTTCAGCTGTTTTTTCAGCTGTTTTGTGCTTTCAGATTCTTTCTACTAACTACAACATTTTCTAACTTCTTTCTGCTAATTTCAGCTTATGTGCCTTTTGGCTTATTTCTGCAAGTTTCAGCTTTTTCTACTCTTTAAGCTACTATATAGCTGTTTTACGCTAATTTAAGCTTTTCAGCTAATTTCACATTTTTTGCACTCTTCCACTTTTTTCAGCCTAATTCAGTCTTATAATTTCAGCTTCTTTTTACATTTTAAGCTACTTTTCAGCTGATTTTTGCTAATTTCATTTTTTTTTTCAAATATCCACTTTTTTGTGCTCATTATTGCTTCTTTCAGCCTAATTAGACAAACGTTTTTTTTCTGCTAATTTAAGCTTGTTCTACACTTCAGCTACCTTTTTAGCTAATTTTAGCTGTTTTCAGATAAATTCAAGTTTTTCATAGTAATTTCAGCTACTTTCAGTCTAATTTCTTTACACTATAATTTCTGCTTGTTTTGCTTCTTTCAGTTTTTTTCTGCTAGCTTATTTGTTTTCTGCAATTTCAGTTACTATTTAGTTGTTTTATGCTAATTTTAGTTTTTTCAGCTAATTCCACCTTTTTTTGTTGTTGCTTATTTCAGATCTTTCCACTTTATTCTGGTAGTTTAAGCTTCTTTCTGACTTTTCAGCAACTTTTCAGCTATTATTAACTAATTTCCGCTTTTTTAAGCTATTTTCCTAATCATTGTGCTCATTTCTGCTTATTTAAACTTATTTCAGCAAATATGTATTTTTTCTGCTTTATTCTTCTAATTTAGGTTCGTTCTTCCATTTCAGCTACATTTCAGCCTGCTTTATTCAGTTGTTTTTCAGCAAGTTATTCTGCAATAAGCTTCCACACTGCATTTTTGCAGGAAATGCAATATTCCTCTAGTTATGAAAAGGGTTTGTAAAAAATGGCTTTAGAAGCACGTGCATTTTAGATAATAAGGAAAAGCAGAAATGTTTCATCTTGGTTCAATGGATGTGATTTACTAAAAGCAGCCAGTGCTGCTGGCATCATACTGGTGTGGAGATGTTTGGTCTGAACCAACTAGTTTAGCTGCAGGTTCAGGGGACAGGTTGTTCCTCCCTCCGTGCAGGAAATAAACGTGTTGCACGCGAGCAAAGAGGACAGAGTTTTTCCACAAAGCCCTCCTGAGTCATCCTGGTGAAAACAGAGCGCTCTTTCATGCAGCCCAGATTAATGGGAACTGGAGGACAAGAAGTGACATCACAGGAAGAACTCACCTGCCGATTGAAGTCGATCCCGTTCCTCTCTGAATGTGGGAAGAGAAAAAAAAAAAGAAATTTAAAATTTAAACTGGGATTCTGCAGCAAAGACTAAAGATATTTGTGTTTTCAGATTCATTTATTACAATTTATTACAATTTATTACACGTTGACAGTGGGACTGAGAAATGACTGAACACAAAAACTAAACAAACTAACCCACAAAACAGAAAAATAAACACCGATAAACAGATTGGGACTATTAGCAGTGGTGGCCATCTTGAATTTGGTTCACTCCAGATATTTAGTTGTAGATGAACATTCAGGGTTTACCATCCATCCATATATTTCTATCTATCATACATCATTCATCCATCCATTCATCTGTCCATCCATCCATTCATCCATCCATCCATCCATCAATTCATTCATCTGTCCATCCATCCATATATTTCTGTCATCCATACATCCATTCATCTGTCCATTCATCCATCCATCCATTCATCTGTCCATCCATCCACCCTTCCATCAATCCGTCCATCCATTCATCCATCCATCCATCATCCATATACTTCTATATATCCATCCATCCATCCATATACTTCTGTATATCATTCATCCATCCATACTTCTATATATCATTCATCCATCCATCCATCCATCCATCCATATACTTCTATACTGTATATCCATTCATACATATATGTCTATATATCGTTCATCCATCCATCCATCCATCCATCCATCC
>NC_056511.1:10412464-10461865 GCF_014905685.2 Nematolebias whitei | reverse complement strand
AGTTAGTTAGTTAGTTAGTTAGTTAGTTAGTTAGTTAGTTAGTTAGTTGGTTTGTTAGTTGGTTCGTTAGTTGGTTCATTAGTTAGTTGAACTTCATTTAAAGCCAGAATTGGTGACTTTTTCCTTGGAATAGAAGAAAAAAGTTTAAAGTCAGATTAACGTACACAGCATTTAGTGTTTAAAGTTTAAACTGTTTTTCAAATTAAATAATCTATTGAATCATTAAGGGGATGAGGGAGTGGTGGCGCAGAGGTTAGAGGAGGTGAGCCTGTGTTTGGAGGGTCACCGTCAAAATGTGGGTGGGAAAGGTGAAACACCCACGCCTGCCTCCACCCTCATTTGCTCCACTCTGAGCTCTTGAGCAAGGCCCTTAACCCCCACCATCTGCTCCCTCGAGTGCTCTAGCTAGCAGCTCCCTGCTCCACACAGAGGGCTGTGGTAGCTCGGTGGTCTGTGGTTGTGTCAGGAAGGACATCTGGTGTAAAAATAACTGCCAAGTCTTTGTGAGAGTTAGTTCATTGAAGAAGGGAGCAGCCGAAAGAAAAATAAAATTAAAAAATTGAATTCATCGTCCATTATCTTTACCGCTTCTTCGTTTCTGAGTCGCGGGGGTCACTGGCGCCCATGTCCAGCTATCACTGTGCGAGAGGTGGGGGACACCACGGACAGGTTTCCAGTCCATCACAGGGACACATAGACAAATGAGACAAACAACCCTTCACTCTCACCCCCAGGGACAATTTTCAGGTCTCACTTGTAAATGAGTCCCCGAGGCTCAATGAGATTAACCTGTATAAGTAAAGGTTGAATGACTTTAGACCAGTCGTCAGGCATGTTAAGGTTAATATCTTGCAAAAAGACCTGAAGCTCTCGACCTTGACCTCTATGTGGCTTTAAGAATCTGTTGGACTCCTGGCAGGGACCAATGCAGACATGTTCCTGTTTTTAGTTTTCTACATTCATTTTATAATCTAGATGTTTTTGTTACTTTTTTGCCATCTTATGTGTGGAAGAAAAAAAATCTGCACGCCTCTTTTTTATAATTGTCCATTGTTGTCATCATTCTTTGTTGAGATCAGGACTCTGTTGTAAATGAGTCCTCGAGGCTCAATGGGATTAACCTGTATAAATACAGGTTGAATTAATGTTTTTGGTCTGTGGGAGGAAACTGGAATACCCCGAGAAAACTCATGCATACACAGAGAGAACATGCAAACTCCATCCAGAAAGGCCCCCAGACCGGGATTTGAACCGGTGCAATCTGCTTACTAAAGGCAGCAGCTCTACCAACTGCACCACCGTGCTGCCAAAAATTGACCATTAAGGAAAAGTAACCAAAGTAGTTCATAACAAAAATAGTTGTTTCTCTGTGATGAAAACATATATTTTGATATTTTTCTGTCACTGCTACTTTAAAAACATGTATTTGAGCCCCCAATGCCCCCCCCCCCCCACCCCCCAGCCTGCTGGCTGTTGACTGCTAGATGTTCGTTCAAAAACACACGAGTGTTTTTAAGAAGCTTGTGTGTGTGCAGAGACAGATCACAGGGGAGGACGATACAAAGGTTAGCAGGATAAGCTCACATCATTTGAATGTCAAATTGGGCCTTTTGGGTGTGTGTGCGTGAGTGCGCATGTGTGAGTCTGGGTGTGTGTGTGTGACAGAGAGAGAGCGAGAGAGAAATTAGGGTGGGTACACACTGTGCAAAAACAGAAAACTGAAGAGAGACAGAGCGAAAGAGGCAATGAACTACGTTAAACACAGAATGCAAATACATTTATAATCCCCCCACTGACCCTCCACCCCCACCCCAGCAGAGCCAGCTTCACAGCCAAGGTTCCAGTATGGAAATGACCAAAACATGCAAATCAGTTCTGAGTGCAGGAAGCCTCCCCCCATACACGCACACACACACACACATTAATTAGGGTGGGTGCACGCTGTGCAAAAACAGAAAACTGAGGGAAAAAAAACTCATAGTTCAGAAATTCTCTGCTGATTTTGAAACTTTTTCTAAATCGACCAGACGAACAGACTTCACTCCACGTTTAGGGCTGACAACATAAACTGTTTTCCATTCCCACACTACACACACACACACGTGCACACAAACACACACACACACATGACTCTGACGTCACAACAAAGTTGATTGGAAACATGCAGGCATGGGCAAGAAATTACACAATATTCTGTGTTTGTGAACACAAATCAAAGAAAAACCCTGAAAAAAACCCTTTTCATTAATCTACGACTAAATATGATCGTCCTTTTCATTTGGTACAAGCTTGATTTAATAATCTGTTCATTTTCTGTTTAGTTGTGATGACAGCACTAAAACAAATTTCTCCAAGTGGACACAAACATACTGTAAGTTGTATCGTAACACCGTGGATTGTATTATAGTTTACAGATTGTATTTGCACCAAATTATACTGTATTGTATTCATTCAACCTTTATTTATACAAGTTATTCTCATAGTCGCACACAAGGACTCATTTTCAAGAGACCTTGTAAAGTACTGCATTAAATCTGTGTTGTATCGTATTGAATCACTTCGATTTGTATTGTGTCTAATTGTTCTGCATTTTATTGCATTGTATTGTCAGGCATCTAATTGTATTTGTATCATATTTTTTACAATTTTGTAGTGGATCAGAGTACTGTTGCATAGTTACATTACATTGCATGTATCAAACTGTCATTTTTGTATTGTAGTCTATTGTATTATATTGTTTCATTACATTGTATTGTTTGTATGGTATCATTTTTGTAAAATTTTGTATATTAATTATATAGTACTGTTTTGTATCTTTATTTTAATGTACTTTATTGTATTTGTATCATAATTTAATGTATCATACAGTACTGTATTACATTGCATTGTGTAGTGTATCATATTGTATAATATTATTATTTCTGCATTATATTTTATTGTATTGTATCATATTGTGTATTGCATTATGTATTATGTAACATGTTTTTTTGTATTTGTGTCACATTGTCTTTAAAGTATCTGTATCACAGTGTAATGTTGTATCCTATAGTATAAGTCGCATGTGAAGTCACGTGTCAAACTCAAGGTCCGAGGGCCAAATATGGCCCTCGTTAGCATCCTATCTGGCCCCCAAGATGATATTTTAAACGTGAAATATTTTATCACTTCTAAGTTTATGTAAAATAACACATTTTTTAGTGCAGGCTTCTCATGACTCTTGGCTAACTTTGAAGTCAAGAATATTTAAATTGAAATTTTCAGTAATCTTTGATTTTGATGTAGAAAGAACGACAGAAAATCAAAAGAGAAACGATTAAGCTCTTGTTGAGGAACCCTCTCCCAAGAAAAGATGCCAGGTCTGACTTGAATCAATGTATTGACTTATGTTGACCCCCCAGTTTTAAAGTTTGCCCCCCCACGCCCCTTTTGTGTTGTTTTGTATCGTTTTGTATTTTCAGCCTCTTTTCTTTTTTTTTTTACTTAAATCTCCAGAATGAGTCCATGTAACATCACTTAATCTTTAAAATCCAATGTTTCATTGAGTTTGAATGGGTTAATTTGCCGAGTATTTATGAAAGTTTGTGACACCAAGTGAAATAAACTGTAAATCTGAGTTTAATTTGTTTGAATTTCTATGGCACAGACAGTAAAACGGATTCATATTCACTCTTTATTTTTCACCTTAAAGAGAAATAAATACTCTAACCCAGAGAAATCAAGTTTTCAAACGCCTCCTACAGATATTTTCATTTTTTACCATCTACTTTTAACTGTCTCTCCACACATTCAAAACCAATTTACAGAGTAACTACTAACTCGGACGATATTTGTTTAAAATTTGACTCTAAATATTGGATCTATATTAATCTGCCTCACTGATTTGTTGCCTGAACCATCTGAACCACTGTGGCGTCACTCTGGTAGTTAAAGCACAAATGACCGTGGCTGAGTAAAGATCATGGGAGCAGTATTTATTTCAACCTATTTAGAGGATTTCCGGGCAGCACGGTGGCGCAACTGGTAGAGCTGCTGCCTCTCAGCGAGTGGGTCCTTGGTTCAAACCCCGGTCCAGGGGCCTTTCTGGGTGGAGTTTGCATGTTCTCTCCGTGCATGCGTGGGTTTTCTCCGGGTGCTCCGGTTTCCTCCCACAGACCAAAAACATGCATGTTAGGCTGATTGGTAACTCTAAATTGTCCATAGGTGTGAGTGAGAGAGTGAATGGTTGTTTGTCTCGTTTGTCTCTATGTGGCCCTGTGATGGACTTGCGACCCGTCCAGGGTGTACCCCGCCCCTCGCACAGTGATTGCTGGACATGGGCACCAGCAACCCCCGTGACCCAAAATGGAATAAGCGGGTAAAGATAATGGATGGATGGATGGAGGATTTCCTAAAAATACCTTAGCTGGGGTATTTAATGGAACGGCCTATAAGACTTAAAACAACAAGATTAAATACAGCAGAAGATATAATCCCACTATGGCGCTGACGTTCCTTTAGGAAAGCAAGTTGTTGCAGAAAATTACCCTGAAAAAAACGATTTTAGGCATAAATGATTTTTAAAAATTGTGACTTTAAAAAAAAAACTTTCATTCAGGCCACTTGACCTACTTTGTCTTTAATTTATATATTAAAAATAAATAAATAAATAAAAAAAACAGGTGTGCCCAGATTACAAAGTTTCACTCAGGAATTCAAGATTTATGTCCATTTTCAGTTACTTGTGATTTATTTATTTATTTTGGGAGGATTTCTACCTCAAGCTATGAGCAAACCTTCCATCTTTATTCTCAACTAGAAAAAAAAAATGTTTGAGATTAAACAAACTTTTTGGTTGTTTTTCCACCAGAAAATTGTCAATAAAAATTAATTTTCCACAACTTCATGTCAAATTAGACATTGTAAGAAAATAACTGATTGGTTAGTTGTTTTACAGGACAAGTACCAAAACAAGCAAGTACTAAAATGTGTAACTCAAAAAACACATGTATACATTTTACATCTAACTATAATTTGTGAAACATTTTAAACAGAATTAAGTTATTGAACGATAACTATTATTACACATAATCAGAAGAGATATATTTGATTTTTAAACTCTGTTCACAGGAGTAGTATTAAAACAACTTTAATCAATAATTAAAAAAAACTATACAGAAAAAGCAAAACTGTTTCACCTTTTAGATAATTTCAACTTTTTAAATATACTTTCACTGGAAGCTCAGTGTATGTTTAAAGGTACTCGATGTACACTAAAAACTCGAACATGAAAAGGTTCTCCTGAACTTTATCAAAGGTGCAGTTTAAAGCGTTTACTCCAGTCGTTTTCAGACGTTATTTTGAAATGCAGGTCCACATTCAATGTAAACAAAGGCCTTTTAGTTTCTAACATTTGGTTATAATCTTTTAAATTTCAGGACACAAAGCTTCAATGTTTAAGACTCTGGTTACGTACTTCCTTTAGACCACTTGCCATGCATGACATTGCTGTATCTTTAAAGTTGTCCATAAAACCATCCAGATTTAAAAGTCTGTTTTAAACAAATTTTTGGGTTATGATAGCGGTAACGCCGATGGTTCTCGTGACGATGAGGACGAACACTGTAAGCAGGAGAGGAAGTGGTGGAAACGGTATCTAATGATATTTACTATTAGAGGTTTCCTTCCTCTGTCATGTTGTTTGTGTGACTATTTTTGGTAAACTCTATTTTATCTAATGAAGTGGAAAAGCATTAATAGAGAACAGATATTTGTTTACTGATTCTGTTCATAAACATGATTTCTCGGTGCAGCCAGGAAGAGGTCCGGTTCAATGGTCTCAGGATTCCGTCTCTTCTCTTTACAGATGATGTGGCCCTGTTGGTGTCATCGTGCCGTGATCTTCACTGGAGCGGTTCACAACCGAGTGTGAAGCGGCTGGGATGAGCACCTCCAAATCAGAAATGGTCTGATTGCTCTGTTTGGGTTGAGGGTGAGGTTCTACCTCAAGTGGAGGAGTTCAAGTATCTTGGAGTTTTGTTCACGAGTGAGTAAAGAATGAAAATTGACAGACGGATTGGTGTGGCGTCTGCAGTATTGTGTACACTGTGCCGGTCCATTGCAGTGAAGAGGGAGCTGAGCTGTAAGGCAAAGCCCTACATTCGGTTGCTCTACATTCCTCCCCTCACCTCTGGCCATGAACTCTGAGTAGTGACTAGAAGAACGAGATCCTGGATACAAGCGGTCAAAATGAGTTTCCTCCAGAGGCTAGCTGGACTCTCATTTAGAGATTGGGTTCAGAAGTTCAGTTAGAGACTCGAAGTAAAACTGCTGCTCCTCCACATCAAGAGGAGTCCGTTGAGGTGGTGCAGGCATTTGGTAAGGATGCTCCCGATGCCTCCCTAGGGTGCTTTTCCACACATGTCCAGCTGAGATGAGACCCCGGGGAAGACCAAGGACACGCTGGAGAGATTCTGTCTCTCTAGACGTGCTTGCTCAAGCTGCTGCCCCCAAGACCCAACTCTAGAACAAGTGGTAGAAGATGATGGAACCAATTAATGGTGATAAAACCAAGGCGATGTTGTTTTCAAACAGAAAGTTTGTGCCTCTAGTTCTCCCCCCCTATCTCATCCACGCTTGGTGTTCCTATTAAGTTAGTGGATTCTGACAAATACTTGGAAATTTTAATTGATGCCCATCTCTCTTTTAAAGTGCATGTTGAAAGCTTGATAAAGAAGCAGAAAATTAAACTAGGTTTCTTTTTCAGAAATAGATCTTGCTTAACTTTGAATGTTAAGGAACAACTTGTAGCTGCTACTTCCCTACCGGCCATTGACTATGGTGACATTATTTACATGATTGCCCTGCCAGCTCCTTGCAGATGTTGGACGCTGTTTATCACGGCGCGCTAAGATTCATAACTGGTTGTAACTACCGTACCCATCACTGCACTCTGTACTCATTGGTCAGTTGGTCATCATTATCTACACATAGGCTCTCGCACTGGTTCATCTTCATCTATAAATCCCTCAGTCAGAATCAGAATCAACTTTATTGTCATTGCACCGAAGCACAGCGAAATTACATTTCAGTACAGCCCATCCGAGAGAAACATAAACAAACAAACATGGGAAGAAGGAGGTGACTCAGGCTGGCCTAAACGGGTCACAGTGTGAAAGTTGCAAAACAATTACCTCAGCACATAAACAGCAAAATACTGATGACATCATAATTTGTTTATGCATGAGGAGGTTGACGAGGCCAGTGAGTTGTCCGAGGGCCTGTCAGAAAGTTCCATAATCCTGATAAAGATGGCGCAGTGTCTATCATCCGGCTCAACTCTGACACAGATCCACAGATACCCTCGGGAGGGGAGCGATAGGGGAGGTGGGGAGCTTCTCATTCACATAAACAACCAGGAGAAGTTGAGATGGCTGGCCAATTCAAGGCCAAGTGGGGAAGCTAAATTCAGATAACACAATTATTTTGGGTCAGGCAGCCTTCTGCTTGATTTCATGTCTGCCTTCATAGTTCTGCTGCTACGTCTCACTGGCGATTCCAAACAGCCACATTTTGTGGTCACACCTCTGGACCAAGCTTGTAGCTTCTCCAAGGCCGATTCGTTCCCGCCAGTGAGTCCCAGGAGCTGCAAGTGGCCTGCAATTCTCAGAAATTGTGTCCAGCTTACGGCTCAGCTCACGCATCGTCCGAGTCTGAGAGCTTACTGCTCGGTACATTCCTTCATACAAGGCAGGCAGCCTCACAATTGTCAAAACCACTGCTGCCATCTTCTGAATTTGTTGATATGCTAGATACCCACCAATACCAAAAAGCAGAAATCCGGTTATAGTAAATCCAATTATGTACGCATCTTCTACATCCTCAACGGACAATACAGACAGACACACCATCTTCCACTGGCCCTAGGAATCCATAGTGAATCCAGCTGCGAGTGTCCCTTCAGGGCATGAGGGCTCTTCTTCCTGTCTTCTTGTCAAGAACATTTTATCGATTGTGTTGAGAGACCAGCTGGCCAGATCCATATTTACAATTTGGAGGATATATAGTGAGAGGCTCCGATAGGAATCACAAGACAAAGAGGAAAGCAGGAGGGAGGCAGGAGTAGGAGGGGAAAGCATCCATCCTCGTCGAGAGCAAGCAGGAAACTTCCTTCTTATATCTCCTCCCACATGTCATGTCGTCAGTGCAGTTACAGCGTGCGCTCTCAGACCTTCATTACTTGCAGCGTTCCCTCAGTACAGACTGAACTCAGACAAAGGCCTTTTACCTGGAACACCTTGCAAAAACTTCTGAAGCTGCTTAATTAGATTTCTTTAAGGGATTTTAAACATTTGATACTGTCAGCAGAAAAATTTAAGCAAACATGTTCTTCTTTTTAGTATTTTACCTTGTTTTATGTAACATCATGATTGGACTGTTTTTATAACTACTTCGTATTTGATTTTAATTGATGTTTGTTGAATTATTGTTGTCTGTACTTTACATGTTGTCTGTCTAAAACAGGTCTCTCTTGTAAATGAGTCCTCATGACTCAATGAGACTAACCTGTATAAATAAAGGTTGAATGATGATCACAAAGCTAGTAAAGACTGACATTTATTCTAAAACAACATTTGTAGGGTTCGACTTCTCCTTCACAACAACAGCAAAAATGCTATTTTTTTTTTTTACTTTGAAGAGACCTCTTTTATTACACAAAAACAACGCTAGTATTTTGTGAAAACGTATGAGACCTTCATCATATTTGTCATAAAACCTCCAACAGACAGACTTGGTCTCATCACGACCAGCTGTGAGCTTTATCTCCATCTCCAACCGTAAACAAACTTCTAGGAGGCCGGTTTGCTGCTGCAGGTCGAGATCCACCTGAGATGAACGTGTCTGTTGCCTTCGAGTGACGGGAACTCACCTGAACCACGGCTCGTTTCCATTTAGAGCCTCAGAACGCAGAAACAAGAGTTCAGGTTTCAGTTTGCTTTGACAAAAGTTTATGTCTAGGGATCATTTCCATTTTCCCGTTGATGTGGGCGGGAGTTTTTTGGAACAGGACACCACGATGTGGCTTAAAACTCCAAGCTGAGGGTCCTGAGATGACCACCGGAAAACAACTTAAAAGCTGAAGACCTGCTTTTGCTTGAAGGAAACACATTCTGAGCAACTCCATGTAATGTTGTGAGATATCACACTCAGAGTACGTGTTGTGAATCACTCTCAGCTACTACCACATCAGTTTTCAGGTCAATACCTGCAAATGCTACAGAATCACAACCCTTTTTAGTGTTTTCAAGTATCAGATAGCTGTGGCAACCATCTTGAACTGAACTGGCTCCAAAAGTTTATCAGTTGTAGATGTCCGTCTATTAATTATTTCCTGAAAGTTTATTTAAATTCTTCCAGTGGTTTCATGAGATATTTTACTAACAGACACAGGCAACAACATCAGTGTCCTTATTTGTCTTTTGGCTGTGGGAAATACTGATTTAAACCACTAAATATTAAAAACAGACATCTTTAAGATGTAATGTGTGTTAACAGGAGTCACGAGTCTCTTCGGCTGTTGTCTTTGTGGCTCGGAAGCTGAAAAAAGTTTGGGAACCACTGGTCCGTACCGGCAAGAGCCCGGACCTTTAGCAGAATCGTTCACTTCTCTCATGCAGCCATTGTTCAAACTAAAAGTTCCACTTTTTTTTTGCTGCTGGTTCCTGGTTTTTGTGCTGCGGCTGGTTGATGTCCTCAGCCTCTGGGCAGTCTCTCAGAGAACAGCCTCAGGGGTGACCCAGAACTGAAGCCAACCGTCACACACACACGCACACACACATGCACACACACATGCACACACACATGCACACACAGGTGCTCTGCTTCATGTAAAGCACAGAGGATTCTTAAATCTAAGAGCAGTTGAATGAGAAGGCCCGACCTCCTCTCAGATAATCCAAACAAAGCATTATTCCAGGCAGTTTTCACGAGGTCATAATCTGCCCTGGAACTGATGGAATAAATGCACAACTGCTCCAGTTTGAAGCCAGTGAAGACAACGCTCTTGTCCAGAAGAACTCCTGTTCAAACTGGGTGGTTCACATTGAGCCGTGGTGACGGTGAAACCTTACCTGTCTGCTCTGCTGACGCCTCCGACTGCTCCGCCGTGTCCGAGCTCATCTTAATATCTGTAATGATAAATATGGCTGATTTTCCTACAGGATCGTGACTTTACTGGAACAATGAGGTGCTCAGGCCACCCAGGAAAATGATCTTGACTTTATCCTAACGCGCCCTCCCCTCTGAGCCACCGCACCGACAGGACCGAACCATACCTGTGCTGTTCAGAAGCAAGGACTCACCTGAGATGATGTGAGCTCACTCTGCTGCTTCTTCTTCTTCTTCTGTCTGTTTAAGGATTTGCAAGTGTGTGGATGAAAAGTTTTGGGAATCCACAGCTGCTTATGAGCATTTTCCTAAGTGGAGAAGCGTTCACCTCTGCAGTGCACCCTGCGCCGCCTGATAAGCTCATTTGCATGTGTCTCTGTGTGTGTCCTATCCAGCTTCAGAGCGTTTGCATAAAACAACAATAGCGAAATGCAGCCTCTGCGTGTGTGTATGTGTGTGTGTCTGTGTGTGTGTGTGAACAAAAAAACACAAAATGTAAACAGGAGGATGCAATGATTTATGTGTCGTCTAATTTGTGTTTAATTAAAACTAAAAAAGGCAGCATGGAGATAGTCAAAACTGAGAAATGTCATTGTGTGTTTTGGTCAACGATAATAAATAATAAATATAAATAAATATAAAACTTCTGAAGACATTGTGGTTGGTTCTCATGCAGCCATTGACCAAAAGTCCCATCAATTTGGTAAAAATCTAACTAAGAAAAATAAACAAGATTTTTATATGTGAGATATATAAGAAGAAGTTAACCAAGATTTAAAAGAAGGTGTTAAAACTGCTGCCAGTGGCTCATTGTGGTCACCATGGTAACTAACCTGTGTCTCTCACTCCATGACTGTCAAGTGAATGAGAGCCAGAAAAAAAAATGCTGCAACAAGTAAACAATTGTGGCACAAAAACTACAAGTTCTGATCTTAAAAATATTTAAACCATAAACAGCAGAAGGCTCTGATGGTTTAAGGCAGGGGTGTCCAAATGTTTTCGTATGGGCCAAAATTATCCAGATGAAAGCACTCGTGGGACACAAAAATGTGAATTTAACTCAACGTGAACAATATTTTGGAGAAAGGACAAAAGTTTACTCATTTTGGTGCAGAAAGAGTTTTAATTTGTAGATCCAAAACATTAAAAACCTCAAACACTATAGCTTATATTTTTTATCATTTGATTTGTTGGGTTTACGTTTGTTGTTTTTTTGTGTTTGGAAAGTTCATTTTAGTCGGTTCTCAGCAACAAAAACACAATTTGAGTAAGTGTCCTTATAAAAGGATGTCGATCAACCTTTTGGATCATGGATGTCCCAAAAGATTGATTGAAGTTCTGAAAAATTGTCCAGCTGTCAGTCGCAGATTCATAGAAGGTTTGATAAAGTTGATCAACTCGTATATAAATGATACCACGTTATATTAATTTTAAAATGCCCAATTTCCCTCTAGATTATTTTATCAACTGCAATATTTAAAAAAGTTTTATGAATCATTATCCAAAAGTCTCCTTTGTATAGAGATCAGGTTTTTGGTGCATTGCACCATGAAGTGAAAATAAAAATATTATAGCCAAAGGTTTGTATTTTATTTAATATTGCAAATTTTGAGAATATAGTTTTTCATCTGTTTTGCTGTTAAAACCTAAACATTATAGTAAAAAGATTACCAACGAATTTGCAGAAAGTCTACATCGATCTCTTAAGCCTGCTGGACAAAATGACACCGTTCTTAAACTGCAGTTTTGGGCCGCACAAAACCAATCCAAGGGCCGCAAATGGCCCTCGGGCCACACTTTGGACACCTGTGGTCTAAGATGTAATACTTTATGTTTCTATGACTTTTGTTGGAGATTTGACAAGTTAAAAAGTCACTTCCTGTTCTGAAGAGTGAAAATCAAACTGAAGTCGGTCCTCTCTGTGTTCTGGGTGGATTTAAGACACACAGCCGGTGATAAAGGACAAAAGTTGTCAGGTTCTGATGTATAATTTGTTCACGTTGCACAAAAAGTCGTGGCTGTTTGTAAAGGTTTTGACTTTTACAGCCATATCAGCAGTTTGTGTGATCAACTGTCAGCTGAACGTTCCCAAGAAAAATCTGCAAAATCTTAAAATTTAAACCGTGATCGTGTGAAAACTGTAACGTACATCAAAGTGCAGTTCAGTCTGACTTTCTGTGACCTGTTTAAACTTTGAGCGATGTTTCTGCAGAGACGTCTGTCTGAGATGTCGAGCACCAAAGAGGACTTTCTTTCTCGTCCGTTTCACCAAAACCCCATTGACTGCCATTGTTTGGTTTTTAATTTTCAAATTTTGCCTCAACGCCACCAAACATCACTCCTGATCACATCCTGTTTTAATGCACAAATTTTATGTAAAGAAGATTTACAACAGCTTTAGCTTTTGAATGTGTCTGCAGCATCTTTTTTTATTTATTTATTTTTAGCAGAAATGCAAAAAAGAGTCCAATGTGTGACACAAATAAACTGCCGGTGGCTGATATTTTTTGTACAAAAAATAATTGGACTTTTTTCGAGTCAGCTAACTAAAATAAACATGATCTTTTCTGAAAAAGATGGTATTTTTTGTGCCAGTGTGCATTATTTTGTAACAAAATCTGATCAGCTTTACAGTACGAGTGTAATTAATCTTAGTGCATGAACAAACACACACTGAGCACTTTTCTTTGAGTCGCTCTTTTACACTGAATTCAGGCTTTTCTCCTTCGTCTGATCGATAAAACATTTTTTGTGTGATGAGTTATAATTTTTATTTTTCATATTTCAAGTTATGCTTTTGAATTTCATCTGAGGTTTTTGGAAATATGTAGTTTTGTCTTTTCTTTTTTTTTTTGGAAATATTGTTTTTTGTTTTGTTTGTCATCTTCACATTTACCCCTTAAAGTAAATTGTATACTAACTGAACTAGTAGGAGAACATGTCTGTTTATTTTATAACAGCAATGCAAAGTTCCTGGCCTAAAGTATTGAAAGTAAATGCAAATCATAAATAAAAACTACTTGTAAATCACTTTGAATCAAAGTGAGACGATCGTATTAAGGATTAATGAGTAACGGTCACCTACAGACGGGTGGTAAATAATTAGTTGCCTACGTGCAATGAAAGGGGAAAATGAGTAACTTTTGTTTAAGTAAATTTATTTATTTAATACAACCAAATGAAGATGCTGATAGCCTGGACTATAAAATTTAAAATAGCAGAATTTTACAAAGCAATGAAATGTGTCATTGATGTGTAATTTTGTGTAAAGTTACTCTAAAGATCACAAGATAAAATCACAATTATTCAACAATATTTTCTGTAAAATTCACTCTGTTTATAATTTCCTCCTGTCACTACAGTGATGCCGTCTTTTTCTGAATTGTGGCTGATTTAGGGTTAATTAGGCTTTTAATTAAGTTTTATTTACTAGTTTTATATTATTTCAGTGTTTTGTTGTGTTTGTTTGTCTGAACATATTTTGAAATACACTTTTATTTTGTATTTTTTTATTTTCTTTGTTTTTAGCTTTATTCAGCATTTTAGAATGCATAGTTTTCTTAATTTATTATAAATCTATCTTCTTAATTTATTATAAATCTATCTGGTGTTACCATTTAGCAGTGGTGTTTACCCAGTCCTTTTTATTAATGAAACAATTCTGTTCATTTTAGTAATGCTGAGAGATATTTTTATGTTTTTCTAGTGCCATTATTTTTTTAGTTTTTGCCAACTGTGAAGCACTTTGGGTTACTTTTGCATGATAACTGCTCTACAAATGAAGTCTAACTAGTTACATAATTCAATTTCAATTCAGTTTACTTATATAGTGCCAAGTCACAACAAAAGTCATCTCAGAGCACGGAACAGAAACATTCATATATATAGTTTAAAAATAAGTTAACATTATTTATCTGAGGAGCAGACTGTCATGAATTTAACTCTTGCGCAGAACTCTCATCTTGAGCAAGCATGAAGGCGACAGTGGAAAGGAAAAACTCCCTCATGAGGAAGAAACCTCCAGCAGAACCAGGCTCAGGACAAGTGTCCATTTGCTTCGACCGACTGGGTTTGAGAGGAACAGGAAGGAGGACCAGGTATACAATGGCAGGCCGAGAATCGCATGTTAAGATAGAAATAATACCAAATGAAAAGGATTCAATTTTAACAATTCATTTAAGGAAATTAAGTCAGGTTTGTCCTCCAGTAGTCTAAGCCTATAGCAGCATAACAAGAGTCAAAATAAAATAGCAATAGTAACAGTTTTTACTATTATTCAATATATTGAAGCAGAAATAGTGGAAAAACTGGAGAAAATGAGAATTTGGACTGTAGTAACAGTTATAACCGGAGGAGACGCTACAATCAATAAAGGACTAATCCACTGTCGTAAAATTCAACGAAGAAGAAATGGAGCCATATGATTGGTTGTTGCCAGGGTACAGACAGCCTCAGATTAACCGCTACATCTTTGGTTTAGGGGCAGAAAGTGGCCTTATTTATCCGAGCGAGCAGAGCCGAGGTTCTTAACGCAGCTCGGCGTAGTTTTTGTTAAACATTTATTTAAGTAAAAAAATCGGAACCGGCGGACATGTCGTGATACGAAGCAGCCTTTTCCGGGTGGTTTGTTGATCAGGTGGAACAAACGAATCCGAGTCTCCGGAGAGGTGAGACCACCCGCTAACCAGACATCAAAAGCTAGCTTCGCAGCTAAAATAACAACAGCTCATTTCTGGCTGCTTTTATGGGTTCGAGCCCGTTTATCCGGCTCATGTTTAATAATTCGAGTAGCTGCTGTTTTAATGGAGACAGGGCTGTTTTCTGTCACAGGTTTGTGTTCGCTTCTGAAGAGCTGGGCCTCCTGTGTTGGCTCTCTGAGCCATCCGTCAGCGATAAACAAGCAGCTAAACTGTAGTTCATCGTTTTTATCCACCATGGCCTGTTCGTCCTACCTTGCACTTTAACTTTTATAAGCACTGTTGCAATGCAGCATATTAACATTTAGACACTAAGAAGTGCAGATAATTACATTAAATAATTGTTTTTAGCACGGTTTGTAACGTGGCATGCTTGAGCTGAAAGCTGAGGCCAACATGTGGGTGAATTTTGGTCAATTTTTATTTTTTTCTGAGTTACCTTCATGTTTGAGTATCACTCAAATGAAGGTGGATTGGATGGCAAGGTCCCATCATGCAGATGAAGGTGTGCCTTTGTTTTGATGGTGATTCTTTCAGGTTAAAGTTGAGTTTTTGCCCCAAAACGTCATGGCCAGAGTGTTGACATTAGTATATTTAAAGGAGAGTACATGATCCCTAATTGAGGGGGAGTGGTGGTGCAAAGGTTGGAGAAGGTGGGTCTGTAATCGAAAGGTTGCCGGTTAAACTCCCAAGACCAACATCATCTCCAGCCTCCACTCTTATTTGTTTCACTCTGAGCCCTTGAGCAAGGCCTTAAACCCACCATCTGCTTTCCCGGTGCCCTAGATGGCAGCTCTCTGCTCCACACAGAGGGCTGTGGTTGCTTGGTGGTCTGTGGTTGCATCAGGAAGTGCATCTGGTTTTAGAAACGATTGCCAAGTCTTGGTGCGAGTTAGTTTGCTATGGTGACCACTGAAGTAATGGGCAGCTAAAAGACGAAAAGAAACAAAAACTAACATGATCCCCAAATAAGATGTCTAGCTTGAAGCCCTGCTGCAGATATCTGTGATGAAATTGACAGGATAATACTCTTTCCTGTTTTTAATACTCAAGTATTTCAGTCATCTAAAGGTGACGATCCGTTTTGACTCCAAGAAGAAAAATGGAAAAACATAAGAATTAAATGTTTTTTCTTTCATAAGGTTCAGCAGCAACATAAAATATGGAGTTTTGTAACTGAGTGGTTTTACTTTGACACCTTATTTAAAAAGCAATGCCTGTACATAATTTCGCTCCACCACATGTACCACATGAGGTGCGAATGACAATAAAGAAACTCTGACTCTGACTCTGACTGTACAAACTTCAGCCACAATGCAACAGCTGCTACAACCAGCTGAAGCCCACAGTTTTGTTACATTTGGCAAATGCTCCGTTTTATTTTTAGGTGTGCAAGTTTTTCTAATATTTGATAAATCCTTGAATTGTAGAGAATCAACAACTGTGTCAAAACTAAAGCATTGTTGTTGTATATCATTTTAATTTGTGTAATTTGTTGTTTATTTTTAGGTCACTTGTTTTGTATGTCACTGAGATCAAGAACCTGAAATGGATGAACAAAGTGTTGAGGTGCGTTTAACACCCAAAACTCACTACATTAAAGCTTTACATATTTTTTTTATTAATTCTTCTGTTATTCCTAATGAGCACACTGATGCAATTAGTACATATTTTGCTCTAGAAACCCCCAAATCTTCAGTTTTTTTGTTAATGTTGACATCTTTGAGTGCTATAAATTGAGCTGGTGTGGTGTGAAGCTCTCCTTCTCTTTGCAGAGCATCGCTGAGGTGTTTCGCTGCTTCATCTGCATGGAGAAACTGAGGGACGCTCGCCTCTGCCCGCACTGCTCCAAACTTTGCTGCTTCAGCTGCATACGAGTGCGTGTTAATGTTTTTTTTTTTGGTTATTTTTTTTTGTATTTTCTTCTCAGCGTCTCAATTTAAAACTACCCAACTATTTAGTATTGCCAATACATGAATTTCATTCTATAGTAAGAATCTGCTTCAGAAACACTGTCTTACAGAAAACATTGTCCCACATTTTCTGACACTTTATTAAGAATGTAAACAGTTTTCAGCTGACTATTTTTACACCTTTGTAGCATCTGTTAGTTTTACAGCACTATTTTCACTCGAACTAAGTCCCCCTTTGTTGCAAATCTGCACCTCAATGATTGTTTAAGACTGTCTCTAATTTTCAAATTATAAAACCTATTGCTTATTATTGTATAAAGGACCACTACTTTTTACACTTCAAATTTGACATGTTTGGATCATTTAAAGGTTTTGTCTTTAGAGAAATTTAATAGAAAAAACAGCAGTTTCTCAGATAAATTCTGATTTATGTTTTGTATATGACATTTACAGTCCTGTTTTCTTTGGGTGGGTTAAAACTTTGTATTCAAGATCAAATCTTTTGTCTGACAGCGATGGCTGACGGAGCAGAGGGCCCAGTGTCCACACTGTCGGTAAGAGCCTGATGACATTCTTCTGCTTCCTTTTAACATCAAACATTTCAACACTAACTGAAGATGTTTGAGAGAAATTAGCTTCAAGCTCAAGGTCAATAAAACATAATTACAGATAACAGGAATAAAGTCAGTGTTTTAGCTGTGTATTATTGAGCATCATTACAGATCTCTGTGGGTGAAGAAATATGATCATGTGTTAAATTGTTTTAAATAACTTTATCAAATATTGTGTGTGTTGTAAAAATGTTAAATCTGGTCTGGACATTCAAAAAAACAAAAAAAAAATTGTAGAAACGTTTTGTCTTTCATCCGAGAGACTTCCTCAGTCTGAGGTGCTGCATTCAGCTCAGTCTTATAAATAGCACCTTCTCGCAGTGGATCAACCAGTTTGCTGCTGATCCACTACGAGAAGGTGCTATTTATAAGACTGAGCTGAATGCAGCACCTCAGACTGAGGAAGTCTCTCGGATGAAAGACAAAACGTTTCTACAATTTTTTTGTTTGTTTTTTTGGGATGTCCACAAGACCAGATTTAACATTTTTAGATTTTTCTACCTGGATTATTGAGCATGCATCAGGTTATCGTGTGTGTTGTTCACCCAGAGCTCCGCTGCAGCTCAGAGAGCTGGTGAACTGTCGCTGGGCAGAGGAGGTCACCCAGCAGCTGGACACCCTGCAGCTCTGCAGCCTCACCAAACACGAGGACAATGACAAGGACAAGTGAGCAGCTCCTTAAACCGTGCAATTCTTATTTCCAAATGCTTTCCAAAAGTTTAAACCACACCTCCTTTCTTTATATTTTACTTGTAAGATACCAGATTTTCTTCTGTGAGGTATTTATTTTTCTTAAAAAATAGTTTTATGCCTAATTTTTGTAGATTTATCTTCTGTTTTCTAATTTCAGTCCAGTACCTGGTTGTTTTCAGAGAAAGTTTGTTTATGTTCAAGTCACCAGATGTTGTACTATGAATTATGTGTGTATAAAAAGTAGGTTGCCAAACAACTAACTCTGAAAACGTTCATGTTCTGGACAGAAAATGAAAGAAAAGAAGCCAAGATCCATCCAGAAAAAAAAAACAAAAAAACTGAATAAAATCTTTAAAAATCCTGGAGAACTTTTAATCAAGACCACCTCAAGAATTTACAAACAAAAAAATCATGATTTTAGGAGTACCTAATTACAACTTTTCAAAATCAATTAACTCTTAAGTAGCAAAGAGATTTTAAACATATTTTATTTTGTTTTGCTGATGAAACATTTGCTACATTCTGGCAGTTTAACACAAGTCAGACGTTTGCAGAGCAGTTTTACGTTCCTTTCATTTATCTCTTCTTCATGTTCTTATTCTGCAGATGTGAAAACCACCATGAGAAGCTGAGCGTGTTCTGTTGGACTTGTAAGAAATGCATCTGCCACCAGTGTGCCCTCTGGGGAGGCATGGTACGAAGCACAGCTTTGATTTTTAGTTTACAGTCTGCATATGAAGTTAAAAATAAGCGTATCAATAACATTTATTGATCTCCACCTGATCATAGTAGGTCTGGGTAATTACTGTCTCTTTAAAAGTTTAGCTGGTTCTTATACAATGTCTTATTTCCCCTAATGTTGCCTACATTAATAAATATTCCACTGACTTTCTGAGAATTAAAGCAAATCTTCCCATTACAGAAGCTGAAACTTGACAATGGCTGATGTTTTTTTTTTTTACAGCATGGAGGTCACACCTTTAAACCTCTGGTGGAGATTTATGAGCAGCACGTGACCAAAGTGAAGGAGGAGGTGGGCAAGTTGCGCCGCCGCCTCATGGAGCTCATCAGTCTGGTTCAGGAAGTGGTGAGAGCTTTTTTATGCAAGAAAAAAAAAAATCACCAAAGCTACACAAAAATATTTTCCTCCCCTTTAGCTTAACGAACAGAAATGCTACTAATGCAGGAAAATATGGTTATGTTCACACTGCCCCAAATCAGATTTATTTATTTTATTATATTTTTAATGACAGTCTTAATGTGACTGATTCAATAGTTTTCAAATCTGATCCAGGTCTTTTTACATGTAGTACTAAATCTGAAACCAATCTGATGTTTTCAGTGCAACTGCAGTCTGAACAGTCATGTTGCATTTCACTCGACTTTTACATCATAAAGTCAAGATGTGCAGCTCAATCCAAATATTGGTCTTACAGATACCAACGCCATGCAGCTTAAAGCTCAGAACTGCATCTACACCCATCATGATACCAATGTTGGTGTTGGATTGTATCCATACTAATGGACCGGTATCAGTACTTGAATTTTGTTTCTACTTTCTGTCCTTCGATCCTGTTCCAGAAGTGCAGTTCTGCCCTAGAGTAGGTGGGAAGTGACAAGATATAAACACAGGACCAAACAAGCATGGCCGATATAAATTTAATCAATTCAAGTTCACCTATCTTTATTGTTGTTACAATCACATGTGGTACATGAGGTGGAACAAAATTATGTACACAGGGTCCCAGTTGCACTCAAAACTAGCAAAATATAAAGTATAAAAAGAAACGGTAAATAAGGCTCTAAGATATTCACTAAACAAACACCAAACTGTACGCTAAAAGATCTAAGATAAAGATCGCCTTGGAGAGAAAGTAATGACTCCTGATCTTCCCTACAGACAACGATTTGTCAAATGAAGCATTTCAGAAATCAACTTGTCTCGAAGGACAATAAGTTAACAATTAATGAGCCATTGTAAAGAAAAGTTCACTTCAAAGCAAAGTTTAATACTTGACTTGTAATGGTTAAAAAAGAGGGAAAAACATTGTCAGGTAGGTTTTGTTGTATTTGAGCTTATTAATGCTGACGTTTTACCTTTTTTATGTTTGCTCGTCATCAGTTCATAAGATATCGATATCAAAGTCCAAAACTTGCAAATGTTTTTGAAGCTCTGCGTTGTTTCTTTTTCTGGTGGCGTGCGACCTCTAGATGGCACAGACTGATTTGAGTTTGTCTTTGTGGTTGCTCTGTCAGGAGAGAAACGTGGAGGCCGTGAGGGGAGCGAAGGACGAACGGGTCCGAGAGATCCGAAACGCCGTGGAGATGATGATCGCCCGTCTGGACAACCAGCTTAAGAACAAGCTCATCACTCTGATGGGTAGGACTCCACACAGTGATAAACACCTGAAGTGTACACCTTTAAAGTCGAATGTAAAAAGAACGGCAGTTTAACTGAGTTTTTACCTTTTCAGTAAATCAACTCATTAAATGAGTCCTCAGCTTCCCTCACACATAGATCTGTTAAAGTACTTAAAAAGCAGGTTGTTTATAACAAAAAACAACATATTTATCTGAGTTTTATTCCAAAACTCGTTTGAAGTTCGAGTTGTTCCTCCAACAAAAAGGCAGCCGGAGCCGCTGTTTACAAACACGACTAATACACGCATGAAATCTTTATGTAGTGTGAGTGGATGCTCGCGCTCACCCCCCCCCCCCCCCCCCCCCCAAACACAACACTGAAAATAGAAATGTGCTCCTCCCCACCAGGCCAGAAGACGTCCTTGACCCAGGAGACGGAGCTGCTGGAGTCTCTGCTGCAGGAAGTGGAGCATCAGGTTGGTCATTTACTGCGAATCAAATCTCTGTTCATGTAAGTGCTGTGCAAAAGTCTTGAGTCGTCCCTCATTTTGTTATAAATGACTTCCAAAGAGCCACACTAAGAAAGTCCGGAGAACTGTCTTGAAGTATTACAAAAGAGTTTTGGTTAGCATTGACTTGTAGTCGTGTCAGCTGAACCTCGAGCAATGCAGCAACGAGATTAAACTCTTCTACTAGAATGAAGTAGATTTGATGATTAAGAAGGGAGTTGTTGTTGTTAAAAACACACTAAACTGAGATTTGGGGGCAGTAATGAACTGAGATGTTTAGTTGCATATTTTGCTGCTCAACAAGTTTGTATTAAGTTCAAAACATCAAATGTTTAGCAACTTTATTTGAGCTGATTTTTTTTAGTAATTTGTCTTAATTCATGCCATTTAACATTATTGGTTTTTAACATTTTAATTAAATTAATAAAAGAAAAAGGCTTCAAAAATCAAGAAAGGTTTAAAGGGTACTTGTACTCAGAGGGTTTAATACAGTAATTGTATGAGTTTTACTAAAATATTGGCTCATTAAAGTACATGCTTCGTACTACATGAATTATTGACAGAATACATGAGTACGTTACATTAAACCACCATATTTTGTGATTTAGAATAAGTCATTTGGCAAAATTAGATTAATTAACAAAAATAAACCAACTGCTTCCTTCATTGTGATAAAAAATAAAGTCAAACTTTCTTTTCAGAACTGAGTTTTTGGTTGTACACGGTGCCGTTCTGATCGACAGGATTGACGACGGCCACCGTAATCAAAGGTTTGTGTCGGTGATCACGTCTCTTTCCGTTTGTGTTGAGCAGCTTCACTCGTGCAGTAAGAGTGAGCTGATCTCCAAGAGCCCGGAGATCCTGCTCATGTTCCAGCAGGTCCACAGGAAGCCCATGCAGTCCTTCGTCACCACGCCAGTCCCCCCTGACTTCACCAGGTAAACTGCTCGGCTGCCAACGCGACACATCTGGGAAAACTCTGCGAATGTAAACATCTGTTATATAGTTTTTTTTCCACATCTGTTCTTTGTGTTTTCAGTGAGCTGGTTCCTGCCTACGACTCCAGTACTTTTGTTTTGGTCAATTTCAGGTGAATCTTTTCTTTTCGGCTGCCTTTAGCTGCTTTTAGCTCTAAACTTCCATGTTGTTTACTCCTAAAATTACTAAACATTTTTGTCTTATGTAGCATTAATCATCTTTAAAAGTAGATTTTATGAGTATCTTGACGTATAAACTTTTTTCTGCAGCCAGAACACACAGCATTTTACTGTGTGGGTAAAGAAATGTTTCCTGTTTGTATCGAGTGTGTAGAACAACACGAGAACAAGGCTTCATAAGTCTTTGTGCGTGGTGGTGTTTGTGTGTGGCAGCAGGAGTGCAGGAAATAATTTAATGATATTAATACAAACTGTAAATATGATGCACAAACAAACTCTGTCATAAACATTTAATAACAAACAGAAATGAAGCTAAAGTCCAGTTCAGTTGAAATAATAAAGTGTTATGATTGTTTTATCTGCTTTACTTTTTATGCTGATGACAAACTGCATTTGTTGAGACCTTAGTTGCGCTCTGGTAATTTAGGACTATGTTTTAAAGCGGGCCTGTTTGAAAGCAGCTTTAAAAAAAAAACAAAATCATTACCTTTAGTTTATTGAACCACGTTGACGTTACAGCGATTTTTAAAATGTGTTTTTGTGTTTGGCAGCACCCTGAGGCAGCGAGCTGACCCAGTCTACAGCCCTCCCCTGCAGATCTCCGGCCTCTGCTGGAGACTCAAAGTCTACCCGGTAAGTTGGAAATGATTATTCGCTCCGCTCCATTTTCATAACGTTTGTGATGGGTGGACTCTTGTGCTGCGTTTCCTCAGGACGGTAACGGCGTCGTCCGTGGAAATTATCTGTCCGTGTTCCTGGAACTGTCCGCTGGACTTCCGGAAACGTCAAAGTAAGAGTTATTTTAAAAATACCACTTTTTCTATTCAGACTTCTCATACTTACTCCCTATTCATCCTCTAAGGTCACAATGAGATCTAATTTAATGTTTAAATGTTTTCATTTTGTTGCTCAAAGTTTGGTTTTGTTCTGCCGGCTGTACGACTTCCATTTTTCTGATGAAAATTATTTCAAAATACATTTTTCTCTCATTGTTGAGTTCTCATAAATCCTGTTAGCTTTCTTATCAAAGTGCTTTTTAAAAAAAAAAAAAATCGGCACACAGGAAGAAGGAAACGTTCTTTTGAGTTGACTTTCAAGGTTTCGTTTCATTCGTCAGGACGTGACTCCTTCAAGAGCAACGCTTTTTATTCAACTTTTAAATTCTAATAAAACTGAGAATCAACTGTTCCAGGTTTTATCTTTAAAAGCCCCTTCACTCTGATTTTCTGTTCAGATGATGGAGCATTTTAAAAAAGGATTTGGGTTTTGGTCGTCCTTTGTATCGGCCAAAATTATAGCTTATGGTGTTATTTAGAAAAATATTTTTTTTTTCATGTTTTATCATGATGTGAAGTTGTTTTTTGTCATCAGATGAATGGAAGTGCTCTTTTACAGTTCGTCTTTTATGAGGTGAAAACTGAAAAATGTTCTGAACATTTTTATTTGACCATAAACTGGAGCTTGTTTATTTATTTATTTGTTTATTTATTTAACAGAGTATATTGTGTGTTTTCATCCAGGAGGTTACAACACAAATACAGCTGCTTACGAGAGAAAACCAAAATGTCTAGTTTTGAAAAATAATACACGGGTTCCTGTTTGACCAATTTGTTTTGTTTTTGACCTTCATCGGAGTCTTCAGCACAAGCTAAAACATGTTAAATATTAAAGTGTAGCTGCAGTTTTTACCTTTTTGTAAAGGTCCCATCCTCTGCATCCATTTAAAAGTAACATTACTAGGATTTTAATACGATGTTAATCCCTAAAAGACAAATGTATTATTGCTGTATAAATTACAGAGATTAATTCAAATGAGTTAGAAAAAACTAGAATTTGATTAAAAAAAAAAAAAAAAGACATGTAGTGTTTATCCTGAATGGGTCGTCATTTGAAGCTCACCAACCGTGAACTGTTCAAAAACAACCCACATCAAACATTTAAACCCTCCCTGCTGCTTCCTCCTTTAAAACTCATTTATTCTGCTTTTTTTATGTCCTGGATGTGTTCAGGTATGAGTACCGTGTTGAGATGGTCCATCAGGCCTCCAGTGACCCGACCAAGAACATCATCCGGGAGTTTGCTTCTGACTTTGAGGTTGGTGAATGTTGGGGCTACAACCGGTTCTTCAGATTGGACCTGCTGGCCAGCGAAGGCTACCTGAACATGCAGACGGACACGTTGGTTCTTCGGTGAGCTCAGTCAGTCGGACCTTATTTGTCCCTTTAGGTAAATTTGATTAGAGTGAAATGAGTCGAGTCAGTAAGCAGAAAGATGAATCCGATTCAATAAAAGGGTCAGCGGAGTTTTGTTGACGTGAAACGATCACAGTTTGCCTCAGTAGTGTGTTTACTGCCAATAACAGGATCAAGATATTTCACTGTCTGACCCTTTAATAAAAGGTAGTTTAGACCCCACTGTACCTGGTGGGGTGTTAAACACACTTATTTTTGCTCCCCCGCAGCGCTCTGGTCAAAGCAGCTGTGCCGGCGTTTCTTTATCTAACAGAGTGTGGTGGTTTTTGTGTGCCGTGCAGCTACCAGGTCCGCTCGCCTACGTTCTTCCAGAAGTGCAGAGATCAGTACTGGTACATCAGCCAGCTGGAGTCGGCTCAGGGCGGCTACATCCAGCAGATCAACAACCTCAAAGAAGTACGCTGCATGTTCTCTCTCTGACGTTTAAAGCTAAGATTTTATTACAGCCTGGTGGGAGGCGGCTCATCCTTAAATATTTGCGATCTTTGTAATCCAGGAGGTTTACGTGTTTAATTTCAGAGGCTGGCCATTGAGTTGTTTCGCCGCCAGACGTCACGCAGCTCCTCGCCCCCCGACCTCAGGCCGGCTACAGGCACCACGGTGTCTGACCGGGACCCTCGCTCAGTGAAGAGCGACGACGACGCCCTGACAACTTTGAGCAACTCTAAGAAAGGCGAAGAGGACGAGAGGACTCCGCACGACGACTCAAATGTAAGCGTTTTAAAAATACTTTAGATTTATTTTAACTTGTGAATTCCTCAGTTTCATTAACTAAGGTGCTTTACAAACATGAACAGCTTTGGTGAATACACATAAAGATTTTAATTATTTCATCCTTGTATCCTCATAGGAGCCCTAAAATAAATAGTATAAAAAAAAAAAACTTACTCTAGAGTGAAAACAGTCTTGAAGCCCCATCACTAATCTAAGGGCATCATCTGCTTCTTGCTGAGTTTGTTTCTCACCCAGTGTGTGATGAGAATTTTTAGGCAGCGCTACATGTTGGCTCGATATTGTTACTAGGCCTGTCATGATAACAAATTTTGCTGGGCGATTGTCTCAGAAATTATTGCAATAAACAATAATATTGCTTGAAATTTGACAATAATTACTAATTATTGTCAAATTTAAGAAGACGTGTTGGTTAATTTTATGTGTAGTACCTTTTTGACCACTATATGACAGTATAAGACTGTTTGAACCGAAGGATGGAAATAGTTCAAATGGATTTGAAAGAGAAAAGAGAAAGGGAGGGGTCAGTGAAGAGCAGGAGTTGAGCCTTTCGTCATCCAGTGTCTTCAGTAGAAAGAGAGAAACACGAAGAAACGATAAAGCCGATAAATGAAAATGAGGTCAATCATTTTCATTTATCATGCGATTAATTGATTTATTGTTTATTCCTACAGGCCTAATCATTACTGCAGTTTTTAAAATCGTTTTGGTGTTTCCATGTGGGTGAAACCATTTCTTGAAACACTGCTGTGTTTTAGGGGTTGAATCGACTAGTCGATTGTAGGACATCTCGCAAGTTTTTTAATTTCACGACGACTAGTCGCCGGGCGGTGGTTAGAGCTGTTATTTCTAACCCAGGCTTGTGCCCGGCCCGAGCCAAAATGGCGTGCTGGATGGTTGGGCCGGGTCGGGCTTTTGATTGCATCAGCGGATGTGCACGGTTGAAAATCCAATTTGGATCACCACCAGCCGCTCACGGTTGAAAGACAGTGTTTCCCCTACCATTTTACAAGCGGGGTGCCCCACCCCGTCAACAGAACTGAGCACCCCCCATTCCAAACCAAACGTGCCCCCTCCCTCCGCCCACCCAGCACTGACATAGCACTAAGCTAGCGGTGAGAAATACAGGTTCTTTAGCTAAAAAGCCAAAGGCA
Organism: Nematolebias whitei; assembly: GCF_014905685.2. Lineage (NCBI taxonomy): Eukaryota > Metazoa > Chordata > Actinopteri > Cyprinodontiformes > Rivulidae > Nematolebias > Nematolebias whitei. The sequence continues at coordinate 10,435,643 of NC_056511.1, read as the reverse complement.
GCACTCATGTTGCCTCTTCCCTCATGCTAAACGCCCCCTGCCCCCACTCAAAAACTGTTTGTACAAGCTGTGCTCAGACAAGTGTCCGTCCCCCCATCAACGAAAATCATGGATGAGATGAGCACCCACCATGGCAAGTTAACTAGGGGAAACACTGAAAGAGGTACAGAAAAGTCCAGATGGATCACGGCCATCGACACACCTGCAGCTTAACTGGACCCAGCCACTGCGTCAGTGGATGCGCACGGCCTACGACCGTTAATAACTATAATATTATAATAAGGTGGATTCCACCACCGCCCACCCCGCTGTTTTTAGCTTTATTTTATTTAATCCACCACCGTGGAGTAAATGGCTTTTACATAGCTTTTAGCTTTATTTTTCACATGCCGCACGTTTCTTTCACTTTTGCAGCTTAAAGCTTTTCCTGTGACATTTGCAGTATGGTAAATGGTAGGAGCATAAATGTGGCCTACGCTTCCGACGTTTTGTTGCTCTTTTGTTTTTAAATAATAAGTTAAATTTTTTGTGAATATGATATAGCGTTTTGAGTTCCTGACATCACAGTGACTAGTCGACATCAACTTCTAAAAGTTGTTCTACTCTAAACACCAACCAAAACACTTGTAGTGAAATGCATATTAGCAGTGCTTTTAGTCTCTGATGGACATTTTAAACACACTGTTTATTTTATTCAGAAACTGATTATAAATTAAGTTGTGTACTTTTGTGTTTGAAAAAGGCACAATTTAATTTAATGCTACTCCTTAATTTAGCAATGTCAGATTCTGCTCTGCTTGTTTTTTTAATGACGGATTTAATCAGGTCTCTCTTGTAAATGAGTCCTCGAGGCTCAATGGGATTAACCTGTCTAAATAAAGGTTGATTGTATATAAAAAAATATTTATTGGCTTTTCCTTCGCAGTTTGTTTTTCATCTCGTTTCTCAACAGTGAGCAGAAATGATGATGCACAGAGTCTGATACCAGTCATCCATTCATTATGGTCAAAATATTATAGGGATATAAACATAAAGCAACACAAATTAAATTTTTTTAAAGCATTCTTTATATATTTTTTATAAATTCGGGGCGTGCGTATCCTCTTCCATCCAGTAGGGGGTGCTGCACCACCCTCTGCATCCCTGCATGCTGCTTCCTACGGCCTGGCTTCCAGGTTTAGCTTGGTTCTGCTGAGCCTTAGACCATCACTGCCTCAAAGGTTGTGAGTAAATTATCAGTTGGGAGGACAAGCCAGCTTATTAGATGGGGCAAATCCTGAAAGAACTGAGGATCTTGCTTCATTATCAGTCATCAGTTTGTGTCGATTCTGTTTAGGAACTGTCGGACGGAGACTTGGAGGTGGACTGTCTGACAGAAGAGGAGGTGAACCCGCTGGATGGCAGCAGCACCTCTGGGAGCTCCACAGCCACCAGCAACACCGAGGAGAACGACATAGACGAGGAGACCATGTGAGTAGAGCTCTAGACTTAATGTAACGAAATCTGGAGGATCCAGAACCATAAAGTATGGTGTTACTTTTAAAAGTTTCATCTTTGTTCAGGTCAGGGGAAAATGATGTCGATTTCATCGGGAACCTGGAGGCAGAAGAAGGAGAGCTTTCTGATGACCTGGTTGGAGCTACAGGTATAGTTACCTGAACTAATAATGTTTGATATCACAGCTGTCTGTGTAGTTTCTGTTCTTATCCTCAAGGATCAGCTCCATCTCAGAAAACAGAATCGAACCGCTCAGATTTAATGACCACGCTACGACAGCACGTGTTGATCCAGGGTTGGAGAAACAGAACTTGTCTGCGTCTGTCCACTGTTTTTGTTTTTAAAGGACACGCTGTGAAGAATGTTTTATTTTCTTTAGTGTCACCGTTCATTTTTTGAGTTTCACCTGTATTTTCTGTACAAAAAGAAAAACATTTAACGTTGATGCTGATGCTCAATAATCCAGGTAGATAAATCTACATTTGGCCGATGCGAGCTGAGTAAAGCCACGCCCCTGGAGAAGGGACTATAGTGAAGAGAACACGTCCGTCATTAAACGGGGCAGAGGCCTCTGTGTTCACCTGTCACCTTCTTACAATGCTGTTATTGTATCACTCAGCCCTCTGCGAATAGCAAGTGGCCATCGGGCTCCAACCATCGGTCATTAGACTGATGGTCCTCCTTTATCATGTGAACAACTAGTTTTGCCTGTCTCCAGGTTGGCTTCCTTCATTCCTCTCTCGAACCAAAGTTTCTCTCTTATCAAGGATGTGCGTACCTGCAAAAGCAGTACAAAGGCTTGGATTTGTAGATTTAATACAGTAGTTGGATTGTGGGGGCAGCAGCTTGAGCAGGGAGGTCCAGATTTCTCTTTCCCCAGCCACGTTTTCCAGCTGTGAGACATAGTCTCTCCACTGTCACTGGTCTTCCCTGGGGTCTCCTCCCAGTTGGGCATGCCTGGAACACCTCCCTAGGGAGGCGTGCTAGGGCCGCTGTTTAGGAATACGTTGCTGATGGTGATGTTTTCATTTAGCTGGTACAGTATATGTATAACTTTAGTACAGTGCAGTGTAGCCTGGAAAGAGTGACAGGACCTTAAAATAATTAGACTTGTATTTCTTAAATTATTTAAAAAATAGCCTAAAAGTATTTTGTAGCACTCTGCGTTGCTTTGACAAACCTAATATATATAATCATATAAACTCATTAAGGCAGGAATAATGAGCAGAATTTTACTCATACATTTTTAATCAAGCTGTTTTTGACTTTGACTGCATGTATTTATTTGCAGTCAATGGTCAAAATGTATGCATGTATTAGTTTGAAATAACATTTAAACTTATTAAACTTATTGCAAATATACAATAAATGACACACTCAGCCATATTAATACAGTGGTTGTATTAATATTAATATGATTATTATTACCCTTTCATTTCAGTCCAGTTCTTTGACAGTCCAAAGCTCCACAGGTTGCAGGTTCTATTAATCGTCTTATTCACGTCTGTCTTAGCTGAGTTTAGGTTCTTTTACTCTGATATTTATGGTCCGAGTTCATTCTAAGAGCAACCAAGAATGCTAATGTAGCACCTAGCAAGATGGCTGAACTATTTTGTGTAGTCTCTAGCATAGAAATGCTGTGGTTGGTCAGTCCGGTGTATTTTTAGTATTTCAGTGGTTTGTAGCAGACTCTTGTTTTTGTCTCGAAGCACAAAAACTCAGAGATTTGTTTAAAAGCAGCACGTAGCACTTTGGTGTTTGAAGAAACGTAATGTATTATTAAATATATTTAAAATCTTTGCATCAATAAATGTTATCAGTAAAGATGCTTAGTGTTTAGTAGAGCTTTAAAAATCCTTTTGAGCAAGTTTTCCAGAGGAATCCAGAGCAGTTTCTAATGTTTCTGAGGCTGAAGCACCGACGCTGCGTCTCGGCTGAAGGCTCCAGTCTCTGTTTGAAGCAAACAAAAAGCATCAGCTGCTCCTCGGGAGTTTTCAGGTTTTGTTTTACTGCACAAGCAGAAAATAGCGATACGGCGTGGAGCCTGAGAGCAGCTCCTCGGTGTGTTTGACCGTGTCGGTGTTGAAAGGCACGAAGAAGATGAGTCACTGCCATAACACAGAGCGCATCGTTTATCTCACTGATGGAGAAACGCTTGGTGTTGGAGAAAAAGGTTACTGTGTGTTTTTAGGTGCCGCGGTGTAGTAGTTCTATTTTAATACTCGGGTAATGTAAAATCTGTGTAGAGTTGAAGCTGCAAATCACTTTCAAATTTGGCTTTTTATGTATTTTTCTTCTGTTTTTGTGTATTAAAAAAAAAACAAAGCCTTCCTTGAGTGGATTAGCTACAACAGATATTTTTAGAGATCATCACAGGGAACCACATCAGTGTTTCTGTTCAGCTTCTTTTAAAATAGGAATTTCAAATTACAGTTCAAGTTTAGCTTCAAAACTGATGGAAAATTTGTTGCGAGTTGACAAACGAGTCTTAAAAATCCTACATTTGTCATTCAACACTTATTGTTTTTAGTCTTTTTTTTTTTTGTTTGACCATGTTTTATCAAATATTTTTAATGTTAGAATCAACCATATGTGTAAAAGAATTCAGATTTATTTGTTGTTTTTTTCCCTGCAGGATTTATTGTAGTCTCATTATATCTGATAGAAGATGATAAAAGCTTGACATTTAAGTTTAATGACTTTATTATGATAGAAATGTGCACATTTAATAATTAATCTAAAATTAAGTCGAAAAATTACATTTCATGTGAAAATGCAGTTTTTGCACTAGTGAGCGGGACATGGAGGACGATGTTAATTACAGCAGCTATTAAAGCACAAACTCCATCGAAGGAGAATATGTAAAGTTAAAAGTGCACAAAGTGTATACTTTGAGTTGAACTGAATGGCAGAAAAGCTTAAAATTCAAGAGCAGGGTTTTGTGGCCTGCAAGAGTCACGAAGCAGAGTGCAACTGGTGACCCAGACGAACGCTCTCTGGCTCGAAATGAAAGTCGAGTTATGGCTGAAGAACTTAAGCTGACATTTTACCATCTTTAAAGGAGGGTATTTCCACATCTTTACAAGAGGAGCTCAGACATGTGCTGTTGAATGACTTTGACACTTCGAAGTTAGAGCTGCAAGCGATCTGAGCCGAAATGGTTAACAACATGGCCGCCATCTGGACCAGAGTGGACACGTTCAAGCCAAAATTGCAAGACGTGTAATTGTGGTCTGATGAGGTGACCCGCGTGCAAACTCAAACGTCAACCTTAAAAGACCGGTGCGAGGACATGGAGGGGAGAATGAGATGGTATAATATACAGATTACCGGCATCAAAGAACTTCCGGAGTCGAGCTCCCCCATAAGAGTCGCTAAAATTATTAAAGAAGTGCTGCAGATGGACCGGGACATAAAGGTTGACCTATCTCACCAAACGTTTACTGCTAGAAGACCAGCTGACTGAGAGGGGCGATCATTGCCAAGCTTCAAAATGATGATGTGATAGAAATCCTCTGAGGGCCCAGGAGAGAGCCCTGCTGCCCTACGAGGGACGGCTGGTCAGTTATGGGTAAATATTACCTATAACTTTCTGACTGCAACTGTTCCTCTGGATGCAGCGCTGACATCTGTGAATGGGACTCATCACTGTTACTTCTGTAGTAACACTTTGCTCATACTGTATTTGTACACGTGCACAGCTATGGAGAGCTGATGTATTACTGGAGTGAACATCGTCATCCACTGTGTTCTGTTATTGTACTGTTTTTTTTTTTATTTGTCTTAAGCAGAAAAACGATAGAAATGTGTAGAAAAAGTTGATATTGGCAGAGAGAAGCTGAATAAATTACATAGTCCAAAACTAGTATTAAAAAAATGCTACAATGAGCAAAAACAGGTAGCTGAAAAAGCTAAAAAATAAAATAAATGCTGAAATGAGCAGTTAACAGGTTTTAAGGATGTAAAGAGCTCTGTTCATTTTCAGTGATTAAAAAAAATAGCTGAAAAAGCTAAATATTTCAAAAAATAAAAATTCCACGCATACGAAGTGTCGCAGCAGGAATGTCCTGAATGAGCCGAACGTTTCGATGTAATTGTTGAAATGTCATGGAAACTACAGAGCAAGTGTGAATGTTTTCTAAGCACTGGCACCATTAGGTGGGGTAAGAAACGTATTCATAAAAATGCCATATTTAAAAGACATTTCGTGCTCTGAGGAACTTTCTTGAATCAAACTGTAGTTTGGAAATAATGAGTAACATTATTATAAAAATATAAAAGTTCTGTGGGTCTGAAACGCTGAGGTTCTGCCCGATCTGCAGGTGGGTTCTGCTCCAGCGTGCGCTCGTTACATCGCGGCTCTGCTGCTGCTCGTAGTGCCAGCGGGAGTGGAGGCGCCGCGGCTCTAGGCGGCGCCGTCGGGCCGGGCGGCGCCAGCCTTCTGGAGCTCGACCCGGTCATCCTGATCCAGCTGCTGGACCTGAAGGAGCGCAGCAGCGTGGAGTCCCTGTGGGGCCTCCAGCCCCGGCCTCCAGTGTCTCTGCTGCACAGCCAAGGTAAAAGAAAACCACAGGTATGCAACGTTTTCAACAAAGGTCTCGAGCGATCAGCCAGCCCTCACTGTATGTGTTGGGGAAGACTCTCAGCTGCTACCACACTAAATTTTAGCTCCGCATTTGTAAAGTTCGATCAGCTGAGGTGACCAACTTGAACGTTATTAACAATATTCCTATTCTCTTTAGCGCACGGCCACTCAAGAAAGGAACGGGAGCGGCGACCGCAGGCGGTCCGGCGGTCGGCTCCAGACTCGGGCGTCCTGATCCGCCTCAAGGCTCAAATGGCCGAGGTCCACAGCAAGATGTCTGATGTCAAGAGTCAAGTCATGGAAGCTGGAGAGCCCAGACCCGGCCCATCTGGATCCTTCTGCGTGGAGGAGGTTTCATCTCATCACGGGAGCTCGGAGACGCCCGCTCGTCACAAATCCAGTGAGCTGGACCTGGTGGGGAGAGCATCTGCAGCTCGGTCCAGGCCCTGCAGACCCGGTAAGGGTGAGATACTGTGTGAGGAACCAGTACTAGTTAGGAAGGGTGAGGGCGCTGGTTCATCAGGAACCACATCAGGTTTTCACGAAGTACTTCCTGCTGGTTCAAGTCAAATTTAGCGTCTTCTGTTCCTTTTTAGAGGAAAAGTGATGAATTATTTCATAATCTTTCATAATTATTTCAAGAGTGGAAGCGGCTTCTCCTGTGGACTCAGACGAGGTGAAAATTTGATCAGTCTGGACGAACATGGTCATACATGAAAATCCAGAGGTTTCTTTTAGAACCAGTGGTGTTCTCATGTTTGTGCTGCTGTTCGGTGTATTTTTTTGTACCACTAGTGCTTAGTGTATTTTAGTTAACATTTTTCTTAGTTCATGTCTTAAATATTATTACTGTTTTTCTTTTACATTTTATACTTTTGTTGGATTTAACTGGGATCCTGTGTACACGGTTTTGTTCCACCACATGTGGGGAATGACAAAGAACCTTGAATCTTTGGTACAAACCATTAAATAAGCAAAATAATGCAGAACAATTTTGGTTTAAATTGATTGAAACCTTTAATTTTTGATACAAATTATTGATCTCCTCACGTTACCAAATTATAATTGATCCCGACTTCAGGAACGTTAAATGTTTTTGAGTTTGGTCAAGATTTTTGTTCTTGAAGCTTGAGGCACACGTTCAGTAACTCCATTCAGATCAGTTTCAGCCTGGCTGGTTAACAATAGATAATAAACTCAACATCCCTCTTATTGGTTGATTGATTAATTGATTGATCGATCGATCCAACATCTCATTCAAATTCTCAAGCAAACTATTAATCAAATAGATAAACTTTGTCAAAAATGTTTTGTGCGCATGAAACAAAATAAATGCTGTCCCAAGAATTCTTTTGTTTTAGATAAGAGAATTACTCCTTGATGAGTCCTTATTGATTAATCAAGTCTTAAGTATTTATTCAACAACTTTGTTACGTTTGTTTTGGTGTAGAGTTCCCTGGAATTAACAGATTCTGCCTCAGTGACCGAGTTCTGATTATTAACAGGTGAATACATTAATGAAGTTGTTGCTGGTCAGTAAACGACCCGGCTGGTGCCCCGCTGTAACGAGTGCAAAACAATAAGTGAATAATAATAAGTGAGCAAGTGTCACCCTTCTTCCCCCATCACTTATATATACTACATATTTAAATAAATACCTTTACTCAGTAACACAGAGCACTTTATCCATCTCTATACAAACATATACATTTTATCTTCAAAACACACGTTTTGTGTGAAATAAAACTGGTTCATCTCCAGATTAAACAGAGTTCCCAGGACTCTGTAAATCAGAGTAAACCTGGAAAATGACTTTCACCATTCCCAGACGGGGAAAACAGGGAATTTGAACACTGATCAAAAAATGATCTTCCTAAGATTATGATGTGCACATGCATTAATGCTGCTATTCTAGTCGCAATGAGTCCATGTTCTAAATGGTACATGCATCCATACTGACTGGTTATGGTGGCGGGATATGATTACTTATTAAGAATGAGTGCAGTGTACACGTACTGTAGGCTACAGGATACTTCCTGTCATCTCTGAATGGGACTCTGCCCACCAGCTAAGACACTAAGTTCTGAATATGTTTTTTCTTTTTTTTCTTCTGTGCAGCCAGGAAGTCTCTGTCTCCGGTCCTGGACAGCAGCTCTCTGGTTGTGAAAAGGAGAAGTCCAGAAGAGATGGAGAAAGATCTGAGAGGAGCAGACTTTGCATCTGAGCTCAGCCTGCATCCTAAAGAAGGTATGGGAGGTGCCGACGGTCAGTGGGCGCTGACCTTATGTCATCTTTTTAAAATCTATATTCATCACTTTTTTTTTTTACGTTTAAGGGCTTCAATAAAAAACTCTTAATTGTGTCTACTAGCCTCATGACCCAGAAATGAAAGGATGTCCTCAAACAAAAACATGGAGAATTTGTAAAACAGCTCAAAGGAGCTGAGTTCAGTATTTCCTGTTTTCAGTAAATATGACGCCTTTCAAACCGTTTACTCCTAAATCTGTCCCTGTTGAAGTAAAACGCTGATTAAAGCTGCTTTAAATTGTTACTTTGTCACCAGGAAGGACTGTTGTGAAAACGATGGTACTGATTTTAACACCTATGCGTTGACTCGTGTGTTTTAAAGTATCGTTCTGATGCTCTTCTCTGCGCTGCTCGAGGAAAACTGAAAACATTCGCCCATTCTGGAGTGGCTCGTCTGTTAAACTGTGGCTCGTTTTGACACTTCACCGTCCTTCTACCAGCACCGTTTCAGTTTGTTTACATCAGTATTTTTTTTTACAAAACTTTGTTTTTAACAGCTCCCACTTCACTTTTGCCATGTCGTAGGTAGGTTTTTAGAGGTCGTCAGAAACAAAAGTCATCGTTTGCCTGCAGCAAGTTCTTGGAGAGCTTTGCTTTGCAGCAAGTTCAACGTGTTTTCTGAGTTTGGTTTGTGTGGTGGAATACCTGGTGTGACTTCTGCTCTTCTAACAGTCTTTAAATGACTTTAAATCTGAAATCAGAACGCCTCCAACAGATCTGCTAATCTGTATTACTGCTGTAACTCCGTATGGTTTGTTTAGAGTAAGATCTGTTTGTCTTTGCAGCGTTTCAAAAACCAGACCAGAACTTTGTTCCTGTCGTGTGACTTCGCTCTCGTCTCTGTTCCAGGAGCGCTGAAGTCCGACTCCACCCTCGTTCCTTTGGGCAGCTCTTCAGCAGAGCAAGCCTCCACCTCCAAGCAGCCATACTCCATGGAGCAGCAGCTGTTTGGGCCCTCGGGCGCCAGAGACGAGATCTTTTCGTTGGGAGGAACGAGCTACATGACCGGCAGCCAGCCCTGCAGCGGCAGGACTCTGGGGTGAGACAGACGTTCACCAGGCAGCGGTGAGACTCGGCTCCTCCACATCCGCTCATCGTGCTCTCATTTCTTTCTGCTGCAGGGTGGCTGTGTTGGACCGGGAGTCTGAGAGCTCAGGAAGCACTCATCAGTCTTTGCTGGAGGGGATTTCTGCTCAGCCACAGTCAAATGAAGGTGGGTTCAGCTTCAAGTCTGTCGCCGACGTTTTCAGATCCCTGCACTATATCTGCCTTTGTTTTCGCTGCAGGCGTGTCCAAGAGAATAATGAAGTTTTAAGTCTGTTGAACTGTGGAGGTTTTAAATGTTCAAAACAAATAATCTGCACAAGTGGTTAAATGTGTCTCGTCTGTAGCTCCAGCATCGTCTGCGCTGGTGGCAGCAACCAGCAGCGACAGTGACACTGAAGACGAGGCTCTGCAGAGCAACGAGTCCCGTTACGACAACCACACTCCTCCCTGCACAGGTGACCACACACACACACACACGCACATGTACATAAACACACACAGCACAGGTAAACTACACATAGTCTATTACAAATGCATATCTTTCATGTCATGTGATCCAGTTGTTATTTTAAATGATCTCAGATCTGAGATTTTGTTTAATGAAGCATTTTGAAAACTTCAGTTTTTATGTTCATTAAAGAAGGTGGATAAAGCCTCCAGCCTTTCTCTGACCTGTGCTGACATGCAGTAATAAATTAAACGTTTTATTTCTGTAAAGAAGGGACATCCCTGCAGAACTGGATGTCTTATTTCTCCTCCTCTTTCTTCCAGGAGAGCAGCTTCTGTCTGACGACCTGGGTCTACCTGCTGACAGGTGACTCCCAGTGACCCTGTCAGACTGCTGCTTCACGCTCGAAGGACAAACAGCAACTTTATAAGACCTGTAGAGTAGAAACTGCTTGTTATGCATGAAGTTCCAATGAACCAGAAACACAGTTTGGTGTCCTGAATATTTTCAGAACCAGGCCAAGGCTTTAAAAACTGAGAGATGATGATAAAGTTCATCAAACGCAGTCAGAACACCCACTACTAGAGAGCAACGATGATAAAACTTTATATTTTAGTCTTCTACCACTTCCTGGGGTTTCCTGCTCGTCTCTGTAAACATCCTTGGACGCCTTTCATGATCACGACTGGATTTTATATGATTACATTAAACTGAGGCGACCGCTCCTCTCTTTGTATGAAAGCTCGTCGGTCCGGCAGCGCCCACGTGGGTTCATTAGCAGCTTGTTAATAAAAGTGCAATGTTTAATAATGCTGCTTTGCTCAGATCAACAAACCCCGACTTTTATTCACTGAGTTTTGAAAACTTCAGCTTCTGTAGACGCAGGAACAGTGACTGAATGACATGGATTATAAAACTGCTGCTGCTCCCATGTTTGCGCTGAAACCGCGACACTTGCTTCAGACTTGAGGTAAGATCTCGCTGAGCTGCGACTGTTGAGACTCTGACGAGACAGAATTGTGAGAAAAAGGGCAAATTTGTCATTTGTACAGTGTTTGAAAGTGTCTTTAATGGCCTCGTTTTGGAAATCGCAGCTTATTTCTGTGTGCACTTTAAGGCCGCGCCTATTACTTAGCTGACCACATTGCACCTGCCTCTGCTCGCTTTGATTTAGTCTAATGGAGCTTTAAAACTTGGACCAGTTTCTCAATGATCATTTACCATCAGAGTGGTTTTCAATCATCTGCCAGAGGAGACAGGTGTCAAAATACAGCTTTGGTGGGCAACATTTCCCCCCCAGAGGGCCAAATCAAAATATTTCAAGCAATCGAAGGGCCGTATAGAGAATTGGGAAATAATTTTTCTTTGAGAAAGACTTCTTTTTCTTATTCTTGTTGTAGAATAGTTGACCTACTCAATAAAAAGACACTTTCTGTAGACTGGCTCTTGTGATATACGTTAGCCTAAATATGCTACAAACAAAAAAAGTTGTGTATATTTTTGGAGTCTTTAAGTTTCAGTGTATTTCTGGAAATGTGTTGACTTAAAAAAAAAAGTCTATCATAGTCCAAAGGTTTTCAGTGTCTTTTCCCAAGATAATTAATTTAAACTTAAAATTTCTTTATTAAATGCTGTTTTTTACCAGCACAAGTGATTTTTATTTATTTATTTTTATTAAGAATATTGGCGGCCGGTTGGAGCTTGTCCAAGGGCCACTTTTGGCCCCCGGGCCACATGTTGCCCAGTTCTGGTGCTCTCAAGCCAAAATGGAGACGCCTGCTCTGACTACTTTTTGAAAACGAATCTCATGGGGCAGAACTGCAGAGAGGAAATTGAGACATTTTGTAGACTCTTTAGCAAATTCACCGTCACCAACAGTCAGGTGAGATTTTATTACGACTGTTGTCAAAACAAGAGGTTGTTTTTTTTTTTTTTTCCCCTCAACATCTGCACAAACAACGTTGATGGGACCGGGAGCCACCTGCCTCTTCCACTACAACCGTTTAGACACTGCTCACTTTAATTTATTTAAAAGAGTTGGAGAGGAAACTTCCTGAAGGAAGTCTCTTCTGGCTAGCTTTCAAAAACTCCAGTACTGTACTGTATTCATTTGTATCTATAAGGAAGAAATATTAAAATATCTAAAACCCTGCCAAGTATTTTAACAAACTCGTAGCTCGACCTCCAGATGAAAAATCATCAAGTGTTTCCAGTTAAAGGTCAGCGAGCTCCGCGGCGAACCAAAAAAAAAAAAAAATGCAGAAGTGTACCGGTAATTAATTTGGGTGAAGTGGTCCTTTAAAGTCGTGCTGCGTTAGAAGTACTTCTCAGAGAAAGTTTATTAAAGGTCTGTCATTACGTAACATGTTCTTCGCTGCAGCTGCCAGCTTTCCTTGATGGATTTATTTGTTTACACCTCAGCGCTCCGAACAAACGGAGCAGACAGATTGTTGGAAAGGTCGCCGCAGAACTCTTACAACACCAAACGTTTCTGTCCTTTCTGCTCTTTGTACAGTTAAAATCTGAACGGTACCTCTCTGGCTTTAGACTGTAAATGTGCTGTTTGTACTGATCTGTTTGCCTGGAGGAGCTCGGTTTTACTGGTTGGAGGAACTACGGATAACTGATATATTTTTCGCCTCACTTCGAGGAATCGGTTGTGCTTTCAGGCTTACACTCCAACTGCTGCTCAGAATCGTAAAGGGAAAACGTGCAGGAAACGGCAGATTGAATATTTCCTGTTTTGTTTTTTCCTGTTGAAACCTGCTTTTATTTTGACCGTTCCCAGAACGCATCGTTAATTATTCTGCGTATATTTTGTGTCATGAATAAAATGTTTTGCGAGCGAGCTCAGGTGCGTCTTGTCTCGTTATTTGATCTGAGGTGTCGCAGCAAAGTGGGGCAGGTAATATCTGAAGGTAAAAATCTATTTATAGAGTTTTTATTGGCTTTGTTTTCCCAAGATGAAGACACCAGACTGGCCTAATAAGTCTTCTCTCTATCCATTTATTTAACCAGCTTTATCTTGTAAATATTCCATGGGTAAAGTGGGGAAAGGCACAAATTAACAGCCTATAATTTATATTTAGTGGTAATAAATATACTTTGATTACCTCTCGTTTGAACTATTGTAATTCATAGTATGTTTGTTTAGATAAATGATCTTTGCATCATTTACAATCTGTCCAGAACGCAGCAGCTCGTCTTTTAACAGCAACTAGAAAACATGAACACATGACCCCCATCCTGCATTTCTCTCCTCTGGCTTCCTGTTCACTTCTGGATTAATTTTAAGATTTTATTGCTTGTTTTTAAAGTCTTAAAAGTTCTGGCCCCATCTTATTTATGTGATCTTATTAACATCTACACTCCAGTAAGGGCACTCCGGTCTACCATCCAGTTCCTCTTCGACGTCCCCAGATCTAAACTGAAGTCCAGAGGCGATTGGATCCAGTAACTCAGTCTTACTAATAATAAAGTTATGAACAAATGTGACTGCCTTGAACAAATAAAACTTATATTGGATATGTAAACTGAAAATAATTACATAAACACTCATTTTAAACACAACAGTCACGACTGCCTCTTAAGTAGCATTTCCGCCTCAACCCTTAAAAAAATCTCAGCTCCTAAAAGAGTGTTGGGGGTGAGTGCCGAGCTAATCAGGCAGTCGTATGCAGGCGAGTCCACAGGCAGCAGCCATGAACAGATGCAGGGGCACCTTTCACATGTGGGGTCAGACAGTGAATTTAGCAGAGAAGGGTCGACTTGGAAACATCAAGTGGGGGTAGGATGCTTGACAGAAGTGGAGTACTTATGTAGGTAAACATAGATGTTTAACAACACATTAAAATACACCCAAATGCAGGAAATCACATCTACTGTATTCAATATTTTCTGGGGGAAGACCGCCAGACCCAAACCCCGAATCTGCTATTTGTGTTCCTTCATTGATCGGTGTACAAATTAAGCCCTCAGACAATGTGTTGAAAAGAACTCTGCCACGCCCGTTTTAGCTCAATACAAATGAAAATGACAGAGTTGCAGCCTTTTCTTGTGTTGGTTAAGGTCACGTAGCTGAGGTGGCCATCGGTGACCCTGAAAGTGAAGTTCTATGTGTACATCTAGTGAATACTTTGAGTTTTACTGCAGTCTGCCCAGTGTTACATGAAATATTTTGCTAACACAGGATTGATGCCACAGCAAAACGTGTAGCGTCTAAGTGGTGAGGATGTCTTTCAGCTACCAGGTCCTCCTGGGGGATCTCAAGATGTTCCCAGTCCCAGGGGATATATAAGCCTCCAGTGAGCTCTGGGTTCTCCTCCAGTGGGTCAAGCCCAGAAAACCTCCAAATGGAGGCGTCCTAATCAGAGACCCAAACCTCATCCACCGCACAACAGTACAGGTCAGCAGTTCCCCCTCAGTCATTCTCCCAAATGCTTTCTTTTCTGAATCGCTGAACGTTTTGCCAGAACCTCCAAAAGTCTGATTCCATTCATCTCAGAGTTCCTCCCATGCCTGAGTTTTCACATCGATCCACCACCACAGAAGCTGCAGACCTTCTGGCCCCCCTGCACCTCAGCGGTCTCAATAGTCCTCCAGGACAACCATGCCCTGAAAGTTCCCTTCAGTTTTTCCAAGTGTCACCATTGTTCACCAATAGATCCTTCAGCTGCCATGATAACGAGCGCCAATGACCTTCAGTCCACAGCTGGATATCTGTAAAAACGGCTGGATTAAAACAATTTTTGTTTGCTGACCTTCATTAGTCGTGGAGGCCATCTTGACTTGGAATGAGTTAACAACTTTAATAATTATTTTATTAGCTTTTGTGAGATCTGTTGAGCTGAAATTGTGTTGGGGAAGAGTGTCAGCGGTTAAACACACCAAATTTTAGCTACATCTCTATAAAATGGACTAAAATTGTGGCTGTTTTTTTTACCTTTACTGTGGCGGCCATTTTGAGTTAACGCTGAAGGTTGTAATTTGTGAGTTTTGGAATTGCTAACACAGCATTTGCACCACTTTAGGTTAAAAAGGTTATTTCACATCAGGTGATTGAAATTTCTGTCCTTTCCACAGTCGGGAGGAAAATCTTTCTTTTTCTGGATTTTATTTCCAATTTTTCCCTCAAAGCCCGAACTGCAGCAGTGGAGAGGATAAAAGCCGGAGTTTGAGTGGGGTGAAGCGCTGAGTCTTTTTATAGAAGAAATGTGGAGGACTGCTCACTTTTGTAAAGCTGTTTATGTAACAGCAGACAGCATTGTTCCACATGAGAGCCCGCTCACAACATCACATCTCACCGTGACTTCTGGCATTTTATTCTGCTACCTGGAAACATTTTGTTCAGCTTTCTCTCGCCTCTGAAGCGACGCAACGAAAAACGAGTTTCTCCCTCTGACGTCTATTTGATCAAATCAGAATCCAGTTTGAGAAGATCGATTTAACGGGCGTTCATTGATAACTGATTTTTGTTATTTTTATACAATGAAGCAAGCAATGCATCGGTGGAGGAGTTTAAGTTTCTGGGCGTCCAAGTGATGATAGGATGGAGCAGGAGAAGGATCGGCAGACCAGGGCCTCGTCCTCTGTAATGAGGACGTTGTTTCAGTCAGTCGTGGTGAATTCAAAGTCAAAAGTCAAACTCTTGATTTACTGGTCATGAGGTTTGGATCATGACCGAAAGAAAGAGATTCCAGAAACAAATGGCTGAAATGAGCTCCCTTCGTAGGGTGTGCAGGCTCAGTCTTACAGATGGGGGGGTGAGGAGCTCTGTCATCCGGGGGGAGCTTAAAGAAGAGTGGAGCCGCTGCTCCTCTGCGTCGGTCACTTGAGGTGGTTCGGGATGCCTCCTGGATGCCATTCTTTGGAAATTTTCCAGGCTTTCCCACTAGAAGACACTGGTGCAGACCCAGAACAGGACTATATATCCTCTCTGACCTGAGAACACCTTGGGGTCCCCCGGAGCTGGGGATGGGGGTCTGGGTTTAACCTCTTAGACCTGTTGCCTCTATGACCCGACCACGAATAAGCGGTAGAAGATGGAGATGTGCTTTATCTAAGTAGGGCTGCATTATACTTTAACTTGCAATTGTAATTTTCATCTTTCACTTTAGTAATAGACATACTTCCCCCAGTACTTAACTCTTTTGATCAGAGGTATTATACCCTTTAAGTGCCTTTGACAGCTGCTATTTATTATCACGTTGTCTTAAAACTGACCATAGAGTTTGTGTATTTAGTAAACCCTCTTCGACCATGGTTTCTGCAGTTCTGGTTCTTAAAACGAAAGTCTAATCCAGTGGTTCCCAAAGTGTGGGATCCCCTGGGGGTGTGTGTGTGTGACTAAATGGGGAAAAAAGAGAATAATTGGACACTGCTAGTGTAGCAGGTTAAAAAGTATTACTCTAAATAATGCTTCGAATGCCACCAAATCAGTTATGATTTGTTAAGCAAATCAGTTAAATTTTGTATTGGCTGCTTGTTTGAGCAGAGCAGTGATGTCCTACTGCACTTGAACGCAGCCCACACAGGTCACGGCAGGCGCATTCAGAGACGTGCCAGAGGTAAGACTGCCATGGGTCCTGATATAATGCATTTTCTTGCTTGATTAACGTTTATAAGTTGTATATATGAACTTGTGTGGGAATAGGAAATTTTGTTTATTTGACCACAGAACGTCATCTGGCCTGTTGAGCCGAAATAAGTTATTAGGAAGCTAATGCTAGCTTGTGTGTTACAGTTATATGCTACCGCTAGCTTAATTTTGCTCAATGTGCCACACCTTTTTTTGTTTTATAGATTTTTCTGTGTTTGGTATCATAACAAAATAATGACAAATCTTTATTATCATTATTATTATTAATTTTCTTATAAATCAAAGGGGGACCCAGCAGAAAATGTTTGGGAACAACTGGTCTAATTGTTTTTTTAAGTGATGTCAATCAAAGAGCCCAGAATGTGAAGGAAAGGGCAGACATGCTAACGGCTAACCAAACAGAGCCCTGTTTTATATAAATTTTCAAGCAACTAACTCTTTCAAAAATGATGTGCAACAATACTGCTTTAAATAATTTTTAAATTCTAGACTTGCAGGTTGTTTTCTCAACAGAATGTCTGCTTTGCTGCTTAGCACAATGCTAACTTGAACGTTGTTTATAATCAAATGAAATAAACTGTGTTGTGCTAAAGTGTAGAGGTTTAAAATAGTCTAATTCAGTGTTCTTTCACACTCAAATGACAATTTTGTGAATTGTTTTATAATCCTTAAGAGGCACAACAAGTACACCGAAGTCCACCTGACCTGAGGGATTTAAAAAGTGAATGTTTGTAGATTTCGAGAAGAGTTCTTTTCTAGGCTGGATTTTGACGTGGCGACCCAATTTTTTTTTTTTTTTTTAAAGGAACCTTTCTTATGCATAGATATAGCCACACACCAAAATGGAAGTCGGCACGTTGCTTACTTTTCAAATTATCCAACTCAGAATTTACTTTTATACGTGTATGGCGGCAGCCATCATGAATTTTAATGTGGCAACCTAATTTTTAAGTGACCTTTCTTCCACCTAAGTGTAGCCACACCAAACAATGGAGTTGGTATCTCGCTTTTATTTTCCAAGTTATCGTGCTCACAACACGGACAAAAGGTTTTTCCAATCCCCCATTTTGCTCCCTGATGGGAGAGAATAAACAGGCCCCTGTTTAGCAAGCTGTTAACCTAGCTTGGTTGAAGATTTCTGCTCGTTTCTTCCTACTCCGTGCTCTTTGACAGATGTCATGATTAATAAAAATTATTGTTGATAACTATTTGAGAAAACATAGCTTCAAAATACAGATGATCCCTTTAAGGTCTGTGTACGGTCAATACATAAATTCCAGGGCTCAACTTTGCCCAGCACATTAAATGTAACAAGATGACCTGTGTTTGCCCTTCGATCCAAACTGATTTTAGTGTCATTGATCGATTAATGTTCACATAATCGGCAAAAACAAAGTCCAAAGTGGAGGACTCTTGGTGAATCCTTTTAGGGCCACAGTTGACTTCATTTGTTCACATTTGTGTGCTGCAGTGAGGCGTGCGTGCACAACGACTTTACCTTGACATGTCATTCAGTGACTGACGAGGCTAACGCACGATCGCACTCCGTGAAAGGACAAAAACATCAGCCAGAGACTTGGTCTATTCTTTATATATACAGAGTTAGTCACCAGTTACAATCCACATGTTTATATACTACAAGAACACAGATAATACAGGTACTCAGTGTGTTTTACTGTTGTTGTTTTTTTTTTCTTCACTTAACCTGATGTTGAAGAAGAGCCAATCATGGGGTTTGTCTTCAAGCCCGGAGGACAAGACAAAGATTCACTCGCCACCCCCTTCGCTTCCCTCATGACGCATCATCCGCTGGTCTGTATTTGAACAGCGCATAGGTCCAAAAAGTCCCTAGCATCTCACTGAGGAATGCCCCAAAGCCAGAAATGTTCTGCCTCCCTGATCACAGCTTGAGAAGAAAGCTTTGCGTTCATTTTTTCATCAACGTGAAGATCATTCGAACTAAAACAATATCTGAGCTCAGGCTCGTGGACATCTGATCTTTCGTGTTTTATGAATAAACGGGAAGCTTTTTCATTCAAATATGGCTGACAGAACAATATTTTATTGCATCCTTCAGCAGAAGACAAACCCTCAGAAAGCCTTTAATGCAATGTCGTTATTGCTTACAAAGAAAAGAAAAAGCTTTTTGTGTACGGAGACACAGTGCAGATTCATGAAGGGCCCTGCAGCTGGACATGGGCGAGCAGAGCTGAACCTCTGCCAGTTTTCATCGTGAAGGAGCGGAAACGACCGGCGTGGAGGAGGCTTTTAGTGCAAAGCAGAGCGAGTGAGGAGGTGGAGGATTCACCACGAGGAATACCTGCCTGTGTTGCTCTTACAGATGTTTGAGTATAAGCAGCACTCTGAAACTAATTCAGTAAGGTTTGGTTGAATACAAAATTATTTTTGTCACTCATCACTGTTCAAGCTGTAATCCAGAGCTCAGGGATGGCAGCTAAAACAAAAACCAGCCCGGGGTGTTGAAAAATACGACTGCATGCCACAGCCGGTCCGTGGTCTTCAGATTCACTGATTTATCTTCAGTGTTTTGAGTAATAATTTTAACTTGTGTCCCTAAATTTAGTCAGCTTGGTGCGGGAAAGCGATCACGCCACAATTGATTGGTGATCAGTCCTAAAGCCAAAGTTTGAATCCTGCAAATCAAATCTGCATTTCTCAGCTTTATGGTCAAATGGCTGCAAAACTAATGAGATCAGGATCGAACATGATAAATGATGACTCTGTCTGAGAACGTCAGCGGACATTTAAACATTCATGTTTCCTTGATTGGATCCTAATGAACATTTGAGTCTATGGTCCTGCGATTTTTTTTATATTTTTTTTAATGAAAGTCCTTCTTTTTGAAGGTTGTTAAGGATGTCTGTTTATTTATCAGTCATACAGCTGCGCTCTGAGACCATGTGCGCTCCAAATACTCCCGATATATCCTGCCAGGAAGCAAGCTCAGCGGCTGAAGAGGAAGAGGAGCAGCACCTTGAAAAAGACTTCACTCCATGAACTTTTTCACATTTTCTTGAAGCACACTTCCAAGTATTTTATGTGTAGGTGAGTGGAAGGAACATGGTTTTCTTTTTTTTTTTCCAAAGTGTGGCATGCATTTGTATCCACCCCCTTGGTTGTGTTACCACAATCTAAAATCCATCACAACCAGCTCCATTCAGAAGTCACCTAATGAGGCTTTAGAGTTCATCTGTGAGTAATTTAATCTCCTCATAAATCCAGCTGTTCTCTGAAGACCTCAGAGGTTTATTACAGATCATCAGTGATCAAGCATCATCATGAAGGCCAAGGAACACACCAGCAAGATCAGAAACAAGGCTGTTAAAAGTTTAAAGAAGGGTTAGGTTGGAAAACAAAACCAAACTTTGATCATCAGTCTTATCATGACACGGCTGTCCACCTAAACTGACTGGCAAGAAGACCATGATGACTCTGGAGGAGCTGCAGGTCCATTGGCCTGCTGGAAGGTGAGCCTCTGCCACGTTTCAAACATTTTACTTCCACTTCCCAGTTTTGTCCTACTTCATGTTGGTTGAACACATGCAATCCCAGTAAAATACCTTTTTACTGTAACAAAATGTGAGAAAGTTCAAGGATTATGAATAATTTCAAGGCACTGAATGATGTGAGCACTTCTTCTTAACTCACAAATACGCAGCCAAAATATCTTGACGACAAAGATGTATTTTTTGTGCCCACAGGGGGGTGGTGGACTTGTGCGGCTTAGGTCTTGCTTTTTGACCAGGCAAAATGTGAGGAGGTTTAGCCTCGAGCTGCAGCAGCGATGACCCTCATGATGAGCCCACTAACCCCCTACAAGTTTCTGCAAATATTGGATTGTTGTTCAGTTTATCAGCTGATTATTCTGCAAAGGCCCGTTGTTCTCACAACTTGAAGGCTGCAAGGAAGCAGGATCTCAGTTTTACGTCTCCAACCTCCATCAATTCTGCACAAACTGATTATAAAGAACTGTACCGCTGCAAAATGATAGTACCTCATTTCCAAGCGTGTATAAAGTATGCGTTTCTACACTGCTCTTCATGTTGAATGGGATCAAAGTAGGATCTGTGCTGAAGACTAATATTTGTTCAAATATAAACATTTCTGCAATTTGGTGCAGTTTTTTTCAGCTGGTTTCTAATAATGTTTTTCGACTTTTTTTTTTTTTAACATTTATTAATTTGCACCAATCTGGCCTCGCATGTTAAAGAATTGTCATTTTAACTAGAGCTCGGCGCTGCTATCGATGCATCTGATTTGTGACGCACATCTGCTGCAACTCTGGCTCCAAACGAGGCCAAAACTCCACAGCAGCCTGCGTTCATCATCCCCGATCGATGGGACGTTCATCAAATCTCTCTGGCAAAGCTGGTGCAAAAACCTGCCACCTATTGATACAGCTGAACTGGGGATGTATTCATTAAAAAATATAAAGCTTCTTTAACAACATTGTCTAATGGAAATAAACCTGTTTATGCATTTTTGTATTGAAATTATGTCAGGATAAAGAAGCGGGATGAAATAGCAGCTAAGCTATGGCAGATCTATGACTCCACTGAAAGCCCGATAGGCCCAACACGATAAATATTTCATGTTTTGTAATTCTTTTTTAAATATCTTATCCTCATCACCATGTCCATGTGCTAACAGAATATTAAACGGCATAATTGTTTAAGGTAAATATCTGTCTTCAACTACTGAGCTTCGTAAAGCGTGGATTAAAAACCACCGATTGAAAAGACAAAAATATATGTACACTCCTCCAGCACTCGCTCACCTTACAGTTAGTACTCCGAATATACATACACATCCATAGTGAATATTTTATGACTGTGATTTCCTTTTGCTGCCCGTTTTTTGTTTTTGAGACACTGATGAAACTTCCACGAGGGAATTCGATGGCTTTTAGTTTGAACCGACAGTCTGACAATACATTCCTTCTAGCTGGACCCCACCACCACCACCACCACCAAAAAAAATAAAAATTACAAATCTAAAAACAAAACAAGCAAAAAAAAAAACAACTTCACGTTGTCCTACTTCACCACCTTCTGGGACATGAAGTACATTCTGCTCCACTGATGCCCCTCAGCAGTAACTCCTCACCAGCAGAACGGTAAAAATGGAGGTGATGCTGTGGATTCATGACCTTGAAGGAATTAGTCATTCAAGGACACCAAAATGACCAGTTTGTAAAAAAAAAAACAATACATAAAAGTTGAAAGAACATTTTTGAATCTGAAGACAAAAACGTTTGTTGCTCATATGTTTTCGGCCGCATCGGTTTGCCTGTCTGTGCACAAGTTTCTTCAAAACTTTCACAGATTTTCAGGAAATGTTGAGGTTGTTACAAAGAACAAATTTATTTAAATTTTGGCGGTGATCGGATTCAGAATTCAGATCCAAGAATTAGAGGCGGCTGCAGTATCTGCTGCAGACAGAGACAGATGGGTATCATGCATCGCTCTAAGGCTACGTCTGTCAATCGACAGAGAAATCTGAACGTATGAAGAATGTGAGCGGGGAGGAGGCAGCTGAAGCTGCTGCAGCTCGCCACAGTGGCTACATGTTACTGCGGGAGTGACCCTAGGGTCTTGGCGGAGGTGTGCGCTCTCCGAGTTTCCATGAATCAATCCAGCAAAGATGGTGGAAGCAACAGAATTCACGGTTGATGATTTAACCAAATTATATTACGGCACAATGGGCAGCAACTATCTTTTTCTTTTATTATCTTGGTTACCAATGGGGTTCAAGTTTCCTGAAGTATTTTCTTGTCAAACCAGCTACAGTACATCATATTTTGGCACCAAAATCTAACAAAACGATGAGCAAGTATAAAGCCTTTGAATCGGTGACTAAAGTGGAAAACATTAAACACCTGTCCTGTTGAAACATCTTTAAAAGCGTCACCATTGTAACTCTCAATACAACTTTAACTACAAAACTGTTTCCCACTGTTACAGACCTATGGTGCCAAAATAGATTTTTTGACCTCTTCATGGTTGTTTACAAACAATCATGGTTGTTTACAAACAAACAGATGGTGTAGAGGCAGGGCAGCCGACTCGAGACTCGAAGGTCCCGAGTTCGATCCCGTCATTGCACACCTTGGGGTGTCTGAGCAGGACACCTCATCCCCAGTTGCTCCCCAGATGCTTTCAATAGCTGCCCACTGCTCCACCTGGTGGTGGATGGGTTAAATGCAAAGAGCCAATTTTGCCATTGTATGGAAACATACAATGATGACAATACATATTATTATTATTATTATTATTATTGTTATTATTATTATTATTATTATTATTTTGGTCATTACCAGTGATCCAGAATGGGATGGCTGAATGGGATAATTAATGGGAATTTGTACGACCACATCGTTTTGTTGAGTCACCCAACATGGCAGCTGGTTTAAATTTAAAGAATAAATTGCACAAATAATATTTTCAGTTGATCAGCAGATATATGAGAGCCGTTCTGGAACTCTTCTGACGCCTTAAAAAAGGCATTGTTACCAAATGTTTCTTAAAAACTAATAAATTGTTTATTTTTTGTGTGCAACATTTACTTTTTTTTTTATCAGCAGCACTTATTCCAATCGGTCATCATTTTAAGGAAACCTAATCAAAGCCCCCCCCCCCCAAAACATCAACCATCCACACAAACACCACAAAACACA